>NC_044203.1:13174002-13523169 GCF_900880675.1 Sparus aurata | reverse complement strand
AACACAGGGACTATATATACACACACACAGGGGGAACAGGTGAAAGTAATCAGGGTGGGAGAAGACAATCAAGGTAGAGGACGAACCCACAAGGACAGGGAGAAGGGATCTGAAACAAGAGGAAAGGTAAATACAACAAAATAAGACAGGGAAAAAACTATAAAATCGAGCGAGTCATAACAGTAGTAAACAGTCACATCTCCAACTTCTTTGGAGAGATTTTAGCCAGTGCCGAGGATGGATGAAATATCATGAAATGTTCTTACAGATTGCAGTATTACATGTCAGCAATAACACATTCCTATTCATATTCTTGTTCTTTGTATCATCAGACTGAGTGGCTGTAACCTCTCTGAGACAAGCTGTAAAGCTCTGTCCTCAGTTCTGAGCTCCCAGTCCTGTAGTCTTAAAGAGCTGGACCTGAGTAACAACAACCTGCACGATTCAGGAGTCAAGCTGCTGTCTCTTGGACTGAAGAGTCAACACTGTACACTGAAAATTCTCAGGTCGGGAATCATCAACCTCTTATGAGTCCATTTGAATCTACTTGTTCAGCAATTATCAGAAAGGAATCAGCTTTTCCAGCCAGAATCAAATGTCTGTCAGAAGTTCAACTTCAAGTTATCTAGGAGGAAATTGGCTGCTGGGAGTCAGTTGCCTCAGCTAGATGGGGCACCTAATGAGCAGGTCCCATTTAAATGAATGGGGTTTATGTAGAAACACAGTTTTCAAGACACCTAAATGAGTAATATATAGTAATGAGCTCAATTCCATTGTTTGTTTAGCCTTACCAGCACCCTCAGATTATGTAATGTGTGTTGGTGTTGTGTGTTTGCAGGTTGTCAGGTTGTCTGATCGCAGAGGAAGGCTGTGCTTCTCTGGTCTTAGCTCTTAGCTCAAACCCATCTCATCTGAGAGAGCTGGACCTGAGTTACAATCATCCAGGAGACTCAGGAGTGAAGCTGCTATTTGCTCGAATAAAGGATCCACACTGGAGACTGGACACTCTCAGGTATGCTCCTCTGTCAGACAGTCAGTCTAATAGAGTAGGAAGGGGTGGAAACTGTCTCTGTCTCACTAGCTGTGTTTACTTGGACAATATTTCTTCAATCTGATTAAAATCATTCTGATTAGAAATTCCAACTTAACTGTTGGATGCTAAAAACAAGGAATCTGTTTACATGCCCCACACATTCAATCAAAGACAACTTTTTTGTGCAAAGCATCTAATTTGCAGGAAATATATCAGAAAAAGAAAGACATAATGTGATATCTGAATTAGAATTCTCCAAAAGGCACCAACACCACATTTACGACTGAGAGATCAAGTTCAGTGACTGCACTTAGCTGAGGTGAAGCTGAGCTGCCAGCTGGTGGATACCTGTCACTGACTACCACTGAGCTAAAAATCCACTCCCATACAGTCATCACGAAAGGATAAATTAGCAACAACATCTGATGCAGGTTTAAGCATTTGATTTACTGAGATTTACTGGAGGAAACTGAATCCGACATTATGATTGTCCATATAATACTGACTTACCCCTTACAGGGTGGAGCCCAGTGGAGTCCAATGGTTGAGACCAGGTCTGAGAAAGTGTGAGTATGTTTTTAATTTGATTCATGAAATAAAAGCAAAACATTCAACCAGCTTCAACCTGTCACATCACTCGTCCAAATGTATATTTATACCAGCACGTATATTATGTCTTTTTTTCTCCATCAGATTCCTGTGAGATCACATTTGACACAAACACAGTAAACAGAAGGATCACACTGTCTGACAACAACAGAAAGGTGACACATGTGGAGGAGGATCAGTCGTATGCTGATCATCCAGACAGATTTGACCAGTGGCCTCAGGTGCTGAGCAGAAATGGTCTGACTGGTCGTTGTTACTGGGAAGTTGAGTGGAGAGGACTGGTTTATATATCTGTGACTTACCGAGGAATCAGTAGGAGAGGAAACAGTGATAACTGCTGGTTTGGAAGGAACGATCAATCCTGGAGTCTGACCTGCTCTAATGGTCGTTACTCTGTCTGGCATAACAACAAAGGCACATCCATCACCTCCTCGCCCCCCTTGTCGTTGTCGTCATTGTCGTCGTCTACATCGTCCTTCTCTGTCTCGAACAGAGTAGCAGTGTATGTGGACTGTCCTGCTGGGACTCTGTCTTTCTACAGAGTCTTCTCTGACACACTGATCCACCTCCACACCTTCAACACCACATTCACTGAAGCTCTTTATCCTGGGTTTGGGTTCAGGTTTGGCGCCTGGTCTGACTCTTCAGTGTCTCTACTCTCTGTAGGGGGAGCATCCTCCTGTTAGAGAAGAATTCTCACTGCTGACCAGATAGTTCACTCTGTAGAGGATCACAAACATCTGATGTAAGTTTGTAACCTGATGTCTCAGTGGTTGTAAATGCAGTTGAAGGTGTGACATTGCCAGACACCTGCCCTCTTAATTGTTTTGTGTGCCCTGTTTGGCGCAGCCTAAAGTTTAATTGCCAGAGATCATGACCCAAACCTACTGTAATTTCCGGACTATAAGCCACTACTTTTTTCCCACGCTTTGAACCATGCGGCCTATACAATGATGCAGCTATTCTATAGATATTTACGGGATAACAGCCTCCAGGGGGCATTCTAGCAGGAAGCGCAAGAGCAAGACAGACAGGTGGAAGAGATAATGCGCCAAGGAAGATGCTAGTTTGATTGTGTTTTGAACAGTCATTTTGCGCATCATGCACACACCCTCATCATGGAAAACACACGAAGAAATGCATATGAAGCAGCTTTTAAGTTAAAGGCAAACGATCTGGCTGTCGAAGAAGGAAATAGAGCTGCTGCACATAAGCTTGGCTTCAATGAATTGATGAGGAGAGACGTTGGAGACGGCAGCGTGAAAAACTACACTGACTCATGGCAAATAGATGACAAAAGCTTTCAGAGGTAATTAAAGCAGATGGCCCGAACTTGAAAACGTTCTTGAAGACTGGGTGAACACACAGAGAGCAGACGTGGACATGGGCTTATAGACAAGTTCGGCCTATATATGTATGTGCTTCTTATAGTCAGGTGCGCTCAATAGTCCAGAATTTACAGTATTCTTACCCCTTTCCCTGGATGGGTGGGGGTGCCAACAATAAGGTCAGCCAGGGCTGACAGTCTCAAATGAACTTCAACATAGAACAGTAGATCCACTACAATCTACAATAATAAACTGCACCCAACCTTCCTTTTTACATACAATTTCGCTCTTGAGCTCTCCTGGTGGTGCTGTAGTAGCTTAATAATGTGCAGGAATAAATACACAAAAAAATGTCATCACGAGAGGAGCTGAGTTTAAATAATAATAAAATGATATCAGGTTTTCTTGTATGCTCAAATATTGCCTAGGGATTGCCTCTTCACATTATAAGGGCATCTTCTAGGACACGTTTTTATTTGATCTGAAGTTCTCCACAGGTTAATATGGGCTTGATATCTGGACTATTTTGTTTGGATCAGGCTCCTCCATGTGCAATGTGGGCCGACAGGTAGACATGTTCTATTATACAAAAATATAACAGAAATTGTGAGAAACAAAACTGTCTATTTACATGTAAAGTGTTTTTCTGTCTTTTCATTGATAATCTATGTAAGTCTGTAAATCACTGGACATATTCATAATTCACAACCCAAGACATATCTCTAATGCAGTGTTTGATTACTGATTGTACAGACATAAACAATGTTGTGTGAAAGCTCCATTTCAATTGTCTTCTCTCAGCTTGTCTCTGCGTGATTTAAAAGCAAAGTTATGTGACAAGAAATAAAGCATGCTTGGTGTGTTCACTGATGAAGTGACTGACTCTATTCCTTTCCTCATTTCAGTGTAGCTTCACTGTACATGAACACATTAAACTGCGGTGTTAGAAATAAATGGAAAAATGATCTGATCTACTTTTAACAGAGCACTGTGACTTTACAACAGCAAATGTTAACAGCCACTTTAAAATGATCAAGTTGACTGTGTATCACGCTGCTGAAAGAGTTTCCTATAGTTACTATTTAATGTTCACTGTATAGACTTATAGATTTGGGACACACTCTGGTGCTGGGGACATCCTCACACTGCACATCACGTAACGATGCCATGAACAATTGAAATGAAAAAATGTAACTTAACTAACGATTCATACCAAATTATTTACCATTGACATAAACAGAGAAGGATAGTGTAAAGGAGCGAGGGAGGGCAGGGAAAGAGGAGGATGAAGGTGCAAAGAAATGATGGTGATCAGCTCCCTCTAGTGGCCCAGAGTGAGTCACTGCAGCAGCACTCTCCATTCAACAGTGTTCATAATACTATAATACACACAACAGCAACAGCTGTTTAATTCAGGAAGAAACGACAAACCACTGAGCAGAGCTGACATAATGTAACATTTAAAAAGTCCACACACATCAGGACAGAATGATCTCATACTGTATATATGTCATGTGTATGATTTCATAAATATTGAAAGCAGCCTGTGTTCTGTGCCACGGAGGGTGTCAAATCACCCTCCATGGTGAGTAGCACTCATTATTTAAATATCTCAGCCCCATCCTCAAATTCAGGACAAACAGCTGTTTTCACCCCTAATAGTATATCAGTGACAAACTATCAGTAACTCATTCACATGTGACAGATTCCTGACTTTGTTTAAATGCGTCATCCATTTTTACTGCTGGGCAGAACAAGTACAAGAGTATGGGTCGATTGATTATCAGCCTGGCCAATTATCAGTTGCAATAATCAGCATTTTTCTCACATTGGAATCAGTGTTTTTTATCTGAATGTCTTAAAATAAGTTTATTTAAACATGCACTCGCTTGGCTCTGATGCAGCAATTATTCCGAAAAGTAACCAGTAACTAAAGCTAATACATTAATGTGGTGAGTAAAAGGTGCAATATTTGCCTCCAAATGTAGCGGAGTAGAAGTATGAAGGACCAGAAAATGGAGATACTCAAAAAAGTAGGAGTACCTTTAAACTGTACTTAACTTGTCTGTCGTTTCATTTAATTATCTATTTGATAAATTGTTTTTGGGCCAGCCCTGACCATTTTGTTCTGTACTGTACTCAATAAAGTTTGTTGAAGAAAAAAAAGGGTGTGTTCAGCGTGACGCAGCCTCTCTCCTCTCTCCATCATCCGGACCGGGCCAGCGTCATTTGTCTGTCACCGCTTTACTCGTGCATGTATCTCTGTACCTCCTGTCAGCGCTAAGCTTCCGTTAATTCAGTCCGTGCAGAAAACTGCAGAAGGTTTGCAGATTTAGTTCAGTCAACTCCGAGCAAACATGGAGGCTTCCTCTGTGTCAGTGTCAGCGTTAAAAGCGTGTTGTGAAAGCTGAGCGTAGGCGCTGTGTCCGGGTCGTGTCCTCGCTCACACCGGACACTTCTGTGGACTTCAACAACCACTTCGGCTGGATTACAGAAAGCTTACAGAGTACAAACACGTCTTCTTGCGTTGCAGTGCATGTGTGATGAGGGCTTTGTGATGGTGGCGCAGTGACACTATCGTAATAATAATTATAACTGTATGACTTGTTATAGTAGGTCAGGCAGTCAAATGTAAATTCTTCTGGCTCGTTGAATCTAAAAGAATGAATTTTACCAGAGGTGGGGGACTCGAGTCACTGGACCTGACTCGAGTCGGACTCGAGTCGCAAATTTGAGGACTTGAGACTTACCGTATACTTGACTAACACTGAGGAAAGACTCGACTTGACTTTGACTTGGCATTCATAACTTGAGACTTGACTAAGACATGGCACAGATGACTCGAAAGTCTTGGCTTTTCTTTCTTTCTTTCTTTCGTTTCGCGCATATTGAGACGTTAGTTTGGTTTTGGTACTTTGCCCTTGCCACTGCCCTCTGCCCTCTGCGTGCAAGCCTGGCAGATGGCGGGCGTGCCAGAGTGGCACTGTGGCTGACAGGATCAGAGGAGGAGGCATGGCGGGAGCTCATCAAATTTGGATTTAAATATTCTTTCTTGCCTGGGTGATTTTAGCCGCCGTCTTGGTTAAAGCGTGTGTGTGTGTGTGTTTCAGATATAGCGTCTTCAGTGCGCACAAAGCCATTATTTTAAATGCATTAAGCGCGCTCACAACCCAATACGACACCGTACCGGCACACATTCGGTGCGACGCACTTTTGTTTTCGTGCACGTCCGCGACGGACCTGCTTCTCCCTCAGGTGTTGTGTCTGTGTCTCTCCTACTGTTTCTCACGGAGCTATGGTCCGAGATGTAGAATGTGTTTTATAGAAGAGAAACACACATTTCAGGACAGAACATGTCCAGTATGGTGCAGTTCCAGGGTTGATATTAATCTAATCTTATTCTTGTTACCGTGGGTTTGAAAAAAAATCTAAAATTGATCAACTATGCAATTACATCACATTAATAACCACCCACTTCTGTTTACTGTGTCTACAGATATGAAGAATACATTCATACGAACTTCTTGTGACCTGCTTGAACTAAGTCATGACTGGACTTGACCTGCTTGAGTAGTAGCATTGACTTCACTTGGGACTTGCACGTATGCGACTTACCCCCACCTCTGAATTTTACTGTTATTATTATTATTATTAGAAACTGGTCACATTTTAATTTCTGACGTTACAAGTAACTAAAACTGTCAAATTAATACAATGCAGTAAAAGGTAGCTACAATAATTCTAAATTTAACTCGTTAGCTAAAGTACAAGCGCCTGTATCATGTAGTTTCCATGTGATAGAAAGCAGCAGCAGTGCAGGATGCTCTCGTGTAACATGAGGGGAAGAGAGATGTGTCTGAGCTGAATACATCACTGAGATGCAGATTTAGTGTTTGATTTAGTTCAATGTTTCAAACATGAGGCATTTCTTCTGACTGTTCTCTGTTTGTGAGGTCATCGTATGAAGGTTCAATCACAAGACAGATTCTAATGGTAAATAAATCTTTGTTTTGTGTTTTTTATTTTATTTTATGTTAATTGTCTGAAGTGATGACTGCAGCAGCAGAGATGCAGAGAGTGCAGCACTACGAAGACTGTGAGGAGGAGCACACACCAGACGCCCCTGGACCTGAACACAGCTATGTGTCCATGAAGAATGACGCTTCAGTGGTGCTTCCGCTTGCTTCAACACGGTCTGCTGATGGAAAGTAAGGATTTAAAAACAGCTAACCAGCTATTTTCAATTGAAATCATCACTGAAAGACACAGTGGGCAGGGTGGAGCAAGTGGACCAAGAGGGTGAAGGTTGAAACTTGACCAATACCAGAAAACATGAAGGCCAAACTGTCATATCTTGAGGGACATTCATATAGGAATGTCCTCTTATTTTAAAAAGTACAATTGATAGGAGTTTAAAGGTTACTTAGCACATAACACAGAAGAGGGCCTTTCTCCTAGTACTACATAAGGATGCTGATAAAGCAGCAATCAGAGGGAAAAGCAGAAACGGAAGGATTTACTGGATGAATTAAAAATATTGAGAAACCAAAGATATGGAACTGAATGGTCTCTATACTTATTAAAGCATTTTGAAAAAACAAAAACAAAAGTTTAATGAAAATGTGTGAGACCAAGTGGAGATTAATGCAAAATTCAGTAAATGAAGGTATTATGAGAATGGACTCAGAGCCCAAAATTTGTAAATATCTACATATTGGCAAGATGCCTCACAGATTAGAAGACATACAGCATTCCTTTGAAAAATACTACAAGGATTGCAACAGACCAGGTGTTGGACTATAAGACAATAATAGGATTTTTGGAGTCACTAGATTTACTGTCAAGTACCAGGAATAGAATATGAACATGGATAATACAATGTCTACCATCCTAAGCCTTGAAAGTGCACTATGCAACTTTATCAGCCTGTCCTCTGTAGAAAAACAGCCGTATAGGTCGACTGCGAAAGCAGCTTATCATAACCCATTTTGACTCTTGTCTTGTGTGTTGAACTTTTAGTAACATCTTGGTATACAGTCCCATATTCATCCACTGTAGGATTTCTAGATGTGCAATGCATTTATTGCCCCACTATAACTCAAAATACTTGCCTGTTCAGCTCTACTGTTAAAACATGTAATGAAAACACGTTTTAAAGTTGACCTACAAAGCTCATGCTAGCTCCTCTTAACAGCTGTTCCACGTATTCAGAGCCCTGTCTCTTTTGTGCGTAAAAGCCTGTCAAAAAGTTGCGTAGTGTACCTTAAATGCCTAAAAGGCTTTTGACTCAGTAAGATTTGACTGCATTTGCATTGACTGCAACATTTAGGCTTTAACAGTGCAGTGATTAGATGTTTGAAATGTTTGTGTACCCCTCCCACTGTCAAAAATAAAATAAATGGCATTCTTGCCAGATCAGTCTCACTTGAAAGTAAAATTCTGACAAGAGTGCCCCTTGAGCCGCGCCCTCTTCACCCTATATATAGAGCAGCATGCAGAGGCACACAGATAAGACATACGATGACATGGAAACAGAATGCAGGATATGTTTGTGAGCAGACGATGTCTTGATGACCCTGACAAACTCACACACGAGTCTCACTAAAGTCTTGTTAGCTTTTCAATTATAAATTAAACTTGCATACCATCAGGGGAGAGAACTCTTCAAATAAAACATTACAGAAATTAAATGTACCTGAAATGTTCCTGAAAATCTGGTTTACAGAATGCTGTGAGTTAAAATTGAAAAGAAATGCACGAGTACTTAGCTTGATGTCATAGGTTAGAGAAGTGAAACCTGCACAGCTGGATGGGAGATATAAGCGGTGGACCTTTTAAAGGTGTTACAGCACATTGCTTAATTTCCTGTGGGTGACAAACCAGATTGCGGCCCCCACTGGAAGAAGTGTGGGGACTCTGTGGCTAATCACTCTCACATATTTTAAGACTGTGCTGTAATTAAGCCCTACTGCCTGGGAGAAGTAGAGAAAAAAATCAGTCCTTGAGATTAATACTGATTTCACTGCAATATATTTCGGTAATATTTAACCAGACTCGGTATGTTCAAATACTGCTCGAAGCCAGTGAAAAAACAAGGCCAGGAAATGTTTCATCAAGGAACCCGAACAAAATTAGAGTGGATGGGGATTGTTATGTACAGAAAGGCCCCCTTTCTCCCCGGAAGGTCCATACGAGAGGTCAAAATCTCCACTGGAAACCGTTTAATAGAAAGAAATTCCACACTGACATTAGTGAGGACATGGGTGATGTCCAGTGTGTTCAGGCAGTAGTTCAGATTAAATCCTATTTTTAACTTGTTTTTCTAGCAGGAATAAACAAGAAATAACTGAACCCAGCTGTGTGTCCGTGAAGAGTGACTGGTCTATGGATCGTCCTATAAACCTCAAAGATGGATGCCACTCTCCTGATCAAAGGTGAGCATTTATCTCAAACTGAAAATTAAAAAAAAGTGACGTGGTGTTGTAATCAGAAGAGTTTGAAGATTTATCTGACCCCTAAAAACTGTACAGGGGTTTTAAATTATTCGCTTTAGTGTTAAGAGTTAGTGTTTGTTCAGGCTATAGTTCAGAATCTACCCTGTTTTTACGTTGTGTTTCTATCAGTAAGGAGGAGGAAAAACCTGAACCCAGCTGTGTGTCCGCCAAGAGTGACTGGTCTATGGATCCTCCTATAAACATCAAACATGGTTGCCACTCTAATGATCAAAGGTAACGATTTACCCTGATACCTTTTTGTTTTAACTGAAAATTAAAACAAAAAGTTGTGTTTTTTTCAGACTCTCAGTGGTCATTCAGACCAAAAACAGCCGTGTGTACAAAAAAAATTAAAGGGTCCATGTTGCTGTGGACGTGTTATTTCAGGTACAGATGAGCAATGCAATCTGAAGGAAGAGATTCAGTCTGAGTAACGAGCTTAATGGTTTATCAGACACCAAAACATTGTAAAGAAACTAAAAGATTTTATCTGCTTTAGTGAGGACATGGCCTGAGTGTGTTCAGCTACAGCTCAGAATCTACCCTGTTTTTATCTCGTGTTTCTACCAGTAAGGAGGAGGAAAAACCTGAACCCAGCTGTGTTTCCGCCAAGAGTGACTGTTCTATGGATCGTCCTATAAACCTCAAAGATGGATGCCACTCTGATGATCAAAGGTGAGGATGGATTTCAAACTGAAAATTAAATGGCATCATGGGAGAGGCTATCGAGGTGTAGTTTGAAAGGTGGTTTTATAAATGTGTGTACTAAGTGTGGAGGTTATTCCACCAATGTGGGACCAGAAGAGAAAAGAGCCATAACAGAGAAAAACTTTGACAGTGCTTGCGTTACCCAATCATTTTTGAGTAGATAGGAGGACCAGGTGGGTTGTCTTCAATGCAGTGGGCAGGTCCAGAAGTAAGAGGACTGGACATGTCCTGGAGTAGACTAAACACTTGATGGGTTAAGGTGTAAAGGTATCACCCAACGGGCCCTCTAGTATGACAACATGAAAGATCTAGGAGGGAGTGGACCCTGTTGATCCAAGAGTAAGAGGACCTTACATCCCAGGAGAGAGACAACTTGTTAGACCCAGGAAGAGGAGGACCTGAGGTGTCAAGGAGCTGGAAGTGTGGTCTGAACAATGTTGTGCCTGAACACATTCAGTGAATGATCGTATATGTACTTGTTAATATTTTGGGCGAACGTGAACTGAACATACTATATGTCTGCCTGATGAACGTTATTGTGAACCCATTCATTCTGGCGTTTGTGAACGGCGCTCTCCCACAGATTAACTTCATTCAAGAGAGTGCCAGATTTCAATAGAGCCTTCCAGGCGAAAAACCCGGCAAAAACACACCGTAAACAGGCCTTAATATGTAGCGGAATAATCACCCAATCTCGCAACACCAGGCACCACAGAGTCGCACCACCGCATTCATTATCAACATGCAAAGCATGGAGGCACAAACAAATGAAGGCAGCAGCACTACCTCAGACTCTGCCTCCACCTTTAGCTCGCCCAAAGCAGATCCTCTACCACCCAAATCACATTTATGGCGTACAGTAGCGGCTCCCAGCCGTAGCTGAACAACCTGGTTTTGCAGTATATTGTCGGAGACTTGCAGTTTTAGTGTTAAAACTGATAAAATAATTGCTGTCTGTGGTTCTATATGGGCTGTGGCAATAATTTTGAAAAGTAATAGCTCGCAGCAACAAATTGAAAAAAAAGAACTATGAACTAGTTAATTTTTTTAACTGGGAACTTAGTTAAAAATTTTGAGTTATGAGCTATGAACTGAACTAGTTGATTTTAAAATTTGCAAACTGAACTTTGAAGTAGTTCATGTAGAAAGTGAACTTTCCCAACACTGGGTCTAAAAGGTTCTGTATGCCTTGATCCAGGGCACTTCAGCTGTTTTCAGAAATGGAGGGAGAGGTGTGTGGAGATGTTGATGAGACCTGTGTGAAATAAACCAAACTAACTCTAACCCAGCTTAGTGAAAAACACAACAGGGAGTCATCTCATTCACTGTTCACATCCAAATATCAATTAATGGATCTCTACCTTGTGGTTGTGTGAGCAGACATAATGTGAGCTAATTCCAAACGACTCCTCCATAGAGTTGATCAGGAGAGCTCAGAGGCTCGCATTGGTCCGTTTGTCCAGCAGCTTCAAACACCCCAGGACTCCATATTTACGGTCTGTACATGAACAACAATTACTTTTTAACCTATTCTGTTCAACATGGACCTGATCTTTGGCTCCATAGTTTATGTTTGATTGTGTCATTCATGTAAACTTTTCCAGCTTCTGGAGGAAAAGATTGTAACTTTTGTGAGGAACGAACTGAAGACAATCAAGAAGGTTCTGAGTCTACATTACCCGGAATGCTTAGAGAGTCAGAGGGAGGATGAGGAGATGTTGGATGGTGAGGAGGATGATGAAAGGCGAAGCAAAGAGGCATTCCTGAAGATCACACTGCACTTCCTGAGGAGAATGAAACAGCTGGAGTTGGCTAACTATCTGGAGAGCAGTAAGAGGATTTCATTAAAGAGCTAACTCACTTTATTATAGAGATATTATGAAATTGTTGTGCTCATTCTTTGAGGCAGTGAAATGTTAAAATATTTTCTTATGTGTTCATGCAGGTTATCCGGTTTCAGTTTCTTTCCAGCATAAACTTAAATCCAACCTGAAGACAAAGTTCCAGTGTGTGTTTGAAGGGATTGCGAAAGCAGGAAACCCAGCCTTTCTGAATCAGATCTACACAGAGCTCTACATCACAGAGGGAGGGACTGGAGAGGTAAATGATGAACACGAGGTCAGACAGATTGAAACAGCTTCCAGGAGAACAGACAGACCAGAAACAGTAATCAGACACGAAAACATCTTTAAACCTTTACCTGGAAAAGACGAACCAATCAGAACCGTGATGACAAAGGGAGTGGCTGGCATCGGGAAAACAGTCTTAACACAGAAGTTCACTCTGGACTGGGCTGAAGACAAAGCCAACAAAGACATACAGTTCACATTTCCATTAACTTTCAGAGAGCTGAATGTACTGAAAGATAAAAAGTTTAGCTTAGTGGAACTTATCCATTACTTCTTTCCTGAAGCCAAAGAAGCAGGAATCTGCGGGTTCAAAGACTTCCAAGTTGTGTTCATCTTTGACGGTCTGGATGAGTGTCGACTTCCTCTGGACTTCCACAACACTGAGATTCTGAATGATGTTACAAAGTCCACCTCAGTGGATGTTCTGCTGACAAACCTCATCAAGGGGAAACTGCTTCCCTCAGCTCACCTCTGGATAACCACACGACCCGCTGCAGCCAATCAGATCCCTCCTCAATGCGTAGACATGGTGACAGAGGTCCGAGGGTTCACTGACCCACAGAAGGAGGAGTACTTCAAGAAGAGATTCAGAGACAAGAAGCAGGCCAGCAGAATCATCTCCCACATCAAGACATCACGTAGCCTCCACATCATGTGCCACATCCCAGTCTTCTGCTGGATCACTGCTACAGTTCTGGAGGATATGTTGAAAACCAAAGATGAAGGGGAGCTTCCCAAGACCCTGACTGAGATGTATATCCACTTCCTGGTGGCTCAGTCCAAACAGAAGAACATTAAGTACGATGGAGGAACTGAGACAGATCCACACTGGACTCTAGAAAGCAGGGAGATGATCAAGTCTCTGGGAAAACTTGCTTTTGAGCAGCTGCAGAAAGGCAACTTGATCTTCTATGAATCAGACCTGACAGTGTGTGGCATTGATATCAGAGCAGCATCAAACTCTGGAGTATTCACTCAGATCTTTAAAGAGGAGAGAGGGCTGTACCAGGACAAGGTGTACTGCTTTGTCCATCTGACTGTTCAGGAGTTCCTGGCTGCTCTTCATGTCCATTGGACATTCATGAACTCTGGTGTCAACCTAATGTCAGAAGAACAACCAACTTCACAGAGCTCTGAGACTAGAAGAGGTGTATCTCCAGTGATGCACCTTTACCAGAGTGCTGTGGACAAGGCCTTAGAGAGTCCAAATGGACACTTGGATTTGTTACTCCGCTTCCTCCTGGGCCTGTCACTTCAGACCAATCAGACCCTCCTACGTGGGCTGCTGTCACAGGCAGAAGGTAGCTCTCAGGCCAATCAGGAAACAACCCAGTACATTAAGAAGAAGCTCAATGAGAATCCAACTCCAGAGAAAAGCATCAATTTATTTTACTGTCTGAATGAGCTTAAGGATCGTTCTCTAGTGGAAGAGATCCAACGTTACCTTAAGTCAGGAAGTCTCTCCACAGATAACCTCACTCCTGCTCAGTGGTCAGCTCTGGTTTTCATCTTACTGTGTTCAGAAAAAGATCTAGATGTGTTTGACCTGAAGAAATACTCCGCTTCAGAAGAGGCTCTTCTGAAGCTGCTGCCAGTGGTGAAAGCCTCCAACAAAGCTCTGTAAGTACAGAGATAATCAGATTTGTTTGTCACATTTTAAATTGTCTGCAGTATTTTCAACAGAAAAGAAAATACCTTACTACTTTTGTACTTGTTTTTTATTTTTATTCTTACTGTATCCTTAGACTGAATGGCTGTAACCTCTCAGAGAGAAGCTGTAAAGCTCTGTCCTCAGTTCTGAGCTCCCAGTCCTGTAGTCTGAGAGAGCTGGACCTGAGTAACAACAACCTGCGCGATTCAGGAGTCAAGCAGCTGTCTCTTGGACTGAAGAGTCCGCACTGTACACTGGAAACTCTCAGGTCAGGAATCATTAACCTGTTCAATTTCCCTTTACAGAAATTCCTGGCCTAAGTCAGGTCGTTGCTCTATGAATTACTTTCCACAAATATGACCAGCTGCTGCTATTGGATTTTTTTCCAGAGAGGAATTTCAGAGTGTTTTTATACAAAAAAAGAGCTTTAAAAAAATTCCTATTTTGTTTGTGTCCAACCAGTGTGGATTGATAGAGCTCAACACTCACTGAAAATTGTGTCTGATATTAGTATAGGGACAGAGCTCTCACTTTGGTTGTACTAGAATTGGATTGCTTGTAGCAATGGCCATGATACCCCATACTCCCACAGTGCACCCCACAGGATTCTAGTCGTGAGTCCTCAAGAACATGTAGACAGGATGGTCAAACTCCCACAATACCTTAAATTTACCAGGTCTGCCCAGCAGCCTCCCCCGCCAGTGGAACAAGCGCAGAAGTCAATACCAAAACACTATTGGTACCCCAATCACCCCCTCCATTTCTCTGTTGTTGCACAAGTGAGTGATGAAGTTTTTATTGTTTTTTTTGGTCGTTATGGCTTTATTGACAGTAGAGCTGAAGAGGGTGACAGGAAACAGGGTGAGAGAGAGGGGGAGTGACATGCAGCGAAGGGACCCAAACCCAGGTCCGCTGCAGAGCCTCAGCACATGGGACGCCCACTCTACCAACTGAGCTAAACGGCGCCCCTTGAGTGATGAAGTTTAACAGTGGAACAGTTGGTTCTTACTTATGTGCTTGCCAAAGCTGCAGCCCTTCTGGCCTTGACATACCTGTCTGCTGCTTCAGTAGATACCTGGCCGAAATGCCTCCTTCTTAATCTTGACAGCTTCCTTCACTGCAAGTGTCCATAAGCTGTTTCTGAGGTTGTCGCTATAACAGGCACCAACAATTTTCTGATCACAACTTCTTCCAGCTGCTTTTACAAAGTGAAGTACCACTCCATCTCCTGCACCACATCAGCATCCCCATCTGCTAGAGGTGCCATTTCATGTTCTTTCATGTCCAGGACCAGTCTGCAATAAGATCAGATCTACCTTTATCAATTCCCTGTAGGGCTAATTAAAGCATGTCTAGGCCACTGTCTGCCAGCTGCATTACATATCTTGCGATCCCAATCCCTATTACTGCGGTGATTTGGTCACCGCAGCCCCACAGTTCAAGACCTTCCACCAGACGCCAGCTGGCGAGCTCCCCTCTCAGGTCTGGTGAGGTCTCAGGAGGGGGCCCTGGGGCCCTTTTTCCAGGCAAAGTGCTGCAGCTTCTTGCTGCTGATGGTTGCAGGGAGTAGCATTGAGCAGTAGGAGATTTTCACTGAATGATATCTCAGAAATGTCCCAGTCTCACTGTATCATGGTATACGTTAATACTTAGTCATTATTATTATCATCAGTTACAATGACCTTGAAAGGAATGAAAATACACCGTACACCGAATAATAACCGTTGATTATGAAACCACGGTAGACCTTGAAACCCACTCCAGCAGGGGGCCAGTCACCTCAGTGTATACGCCCATTGAGCAGGTTCCATTGAAATGTCTGGCAGAGTATCTTGGAACACTGTATTCAGGTCTCATGAAAAACTCCTTGGAACAGGAAGATTACAGCTTGTTTTTTTAGCATCACAGTGACAGTGACAGGACTGTAACCCAGTGGTTATGTGGTAAACTGCCCTTATTCCTCCCTTGTTTATAACAACCTCACACACTGGACAATCATTAGAACCTAGTGAGAGAGTTAGAGATGTGTTTACATCAGGGCAAAAATACTGGTGGATGGTAAATGTGTGTCATTTACCTCTGTGGTGTGTTGGAGGTTTTTTATGTTTCTCCACTGGTATTCAGTACAGCAGCAACCCTTCAGCCCTCACCCTCAGATTTTGTCTCATTTTTTTTCTTTGTGTGTTTGCAGGCTTTCAGGCTGTCTGATCACAGAGAGAGGCTGTGCTTCTCTGGTCTCAGCGCTGAGCTCCAACCCTTCCCATCTGAGAGAGCTGGACCTGAGCTACAATAATCCAGGAGACTCAGCAATTAAGATGCTGTCTGCTGGACTAGAAGATCTCCAGAGACTGGACACTCTCAGGTATGCAGATGCCTCAGGGTGACCCTTAGAAACCATGCTGACCTCAAACAACCAGAACTGATGTGGGAACTGTGTCCCACATCGGATAAGAGAATCAATAAGAGAAAGAAGAATTAAGGAATCCGTAACCAGGATGTACCAAAACAGGAAGGAAAGGTGATAGTGATTGGAGCATCTTCTTGTTTTAAGAATAGGGCAGTGGTGTATCCTAAGGAATTCATGGGCATCATGGTGGGTTGACATGCGTCAGTGTTTTAAACATGCAGTCTCATAGGCTCATATCAAATGATGGTGTGGGATGTTTTGATGCATGTCTTATGCCATATGCCAGCTGTGCTATAGTCCACAAATTACTGTGAGATGACAAAGGAACAAACAGTTAGGGAAAAGGAATGGTCACGAAACAATAACTTCTTTTTTTCCTGGATCAGTCATCCCATTTTTAAAGGGAATTGGTTTGTACTTCATTTTAGTTTGCTTCCGATTGACCACTGAGAGTTCCCTTGCTGATAGGAGCAGATTTAACACAGTAACTACAGGTGACAGTCAGCCACGTGAGCTCAATGAAGAATCAACAGCTTGTTTCACTGCCCCCTAGTGGAAAAATATGTTGATGGTGGGCTGGCTGACTGACTGGTAGAATAAATGGAATCTGAAAAATTGTGATCGTCATTATAATACTGACAATTCATTATTTCAAGAATAAGTTTACATAAGTTGTAGTCATGGGCCAATAAGAACATTTTCTGTGTTGATAGAGGGTTTGCTGGACTGACCTCTCTCCTCTTTTCAGGCTGGAGCCCAGTGGAGCCCAGTGGCTGAGACCAGCTCTGAAGAAGTGTGAGTGTTTTTTTAATTTGATCAGTGAAAAAAAGCAGCACGCATTCAGCCATTTTTTAAACTGTGACAGGACTCATTCAAATCTCTGTTGTCAATACTCATCAAACTTTCAATAGATTAACAGGTAATAGATTAATACAGCAAGTATATTATGTATTTTTCTCTCAGATTCCTGTGAACTCAAACTCGACACAAACACGGTACACAGAAGGATCATGCTGTCTGACAACAACAGGAAGGTGATGCATGTGGAGGAGGTTCGGTCATATGAAGATCATCCAGACAGATTTGACTACTTTCCTCAGGTGCTGAGCAGCGAGGGGCTGACTGGTCGCTGTTACTGGGAGGTGGAGTGGAGTGGAGAGGTTTATGTATCTGTGACTTACAGAGGAATCAGAAGAAAAGGAAACAGTGATGAATGTGTGTTTGGAAGGAACGATCAGTCCTGGAGTCTGACCTGCTCTAATGGTCGTTACTACGTCTGGCACAATAACAATGGCACATCCATCACCACCTCCTCCTTCGCCTCCTCCTCTGACAGAGTAGCGGTGTATTTGGACTGTCCTGGTGGCACTCTGTCCTACTACAGAGTCTCCTCTGACACACTGATCCACCTCCACACCTTCAACACCACATTCACTGAAGCTCTTTATGCTGGGTTCAGGTTCTATTCTAAAAGGTCTGGTTCAACAGTATCTCTGTGTTCTCTGTAGAAGGAAGAGTATCCTTCTGTTAGAGAATCTCTCTCACTGCTGAACAGATATTTTTGCTTCAACTTTGCACATTTTAGTAGCTATAGAATAAGAACACCATCAGCCTTTGCATTGCTTCCCTATGAACCTCATTTATATTATGCTATTTGGACTGCTACTGGGCACAACCAAAGACTCGTGCACCAGACACATGAAGCAGTTCCTTGTTCTGTGGACTAAAATAAAAAGGAAGAGAAAAAGACATGTTTTTGTCTTGTCATGTCATTATAGGCTAAGATATAGAATATATAGGTATATTGTGTTCCCTAAGACTAAGCCTATTATGTATTATTATTATTATATAAAAAAATGTTCAAAGTAACTAAGAAGTAGTGTAATAAGTAATTTATTACATTATGCAGACAGTAATCTTGTAATTGCATTTTGAATGTAACTGGCCCAACATGTGTTTGAATACATGTAAAACTGCCAAATAGAATTTTGTGTACTGCAGCATGATGAGATGCGACTAAAAAATTAGAAAACAAACATTCATTTGGTGAGCACAGAACACATTAAAGGGATATTCCGGTGTAAGTTGATTCCATGGTCTAAATCACTGTGAAACTGTGTTATACTCCCTCTCGAGAGCTCAAGTTAGCAGACCGCTAATTTGCGTAGTTTTATCAACCTCAGAAACGACCGCACGACAACAGTACACTGCAGTAAATGGATCCAAATATAAACCACCACCAAAAAGCGACAAATAATGCTCAGAACAGCACCAAACTTCAGCAACAGTACAAATAGGATCTCAGCACATAGTCCGGGGGATCTAACCTCCGCTAGCTTAGCTAGGGAAGCTATTGGGAAGCTAAAAACAGATTTCAACTCTCCTCCATCAGCTTCCGGGTCGGGGAAGTCCCGACTCGACGATTACCATAGACCATGGATTAAATTTACACCGGAATATCCCTTTAAGCTGTTTCACAGTCCATGGTTTTATCAAGCACAATGATGTGACAACATTATAATGCACAACCATGTACACTGTTCAACACAATATCAACTTTTAATATTGACTTTTCAGTCAAAGAAATGTTTGACTTGAAACATTGTTTGAATGTATTTGATTACCGTAAGCAATAATTTGGCTATAACCATGAAAAAACTTTAGCTTTAGCATCAGTGTTAGTCAGTTTTGCTGTGTGTATATATGTTTCACATGCCACCCATTTTTTAGGTACTTTAAAGACAGTTCTTATAATAAAAACTGCTTTAATTACAGGTCCCCTATGCAGCCAGTGTCAGAGGCCAACCATATAAAAAAATCTGTGACAAAAAGTGCTGAAGTTTAAAGCTGGCTATAAAGTCTAACATGGCTTGAAGTTTAAAACCTCTCATATATGATTTAAAAACAATAAATATCAGTGCATAATATTTACATTGTTATAATAATAAATACTGGTCTATATCAGGATACAGGTCTAGATTTCCCTGTCAAAAGAGATTTTTACTCAGACAGAACAACAAAAACACTAGACATCAACATAACCTCCAGCTTCTCTCTCTCGATAGTCTTCATGTCGACTGGAAGCAGGGAGATTGTCAACCTAAGGAGAGGACAGTGTTTTCAGGAGAGGCTGAACACCGGCCCGCTGTCCTCTCACTCCAACAGCACAAACGTTGACTTTTCCAGTGGCATTTATATCCAGCGTAAAATCTGCTGGCTGTATTAAGACTGGGTGATTGTTTGATATCTTCTCTTGTTCTTTATACTTTATTTACTTGTTGGTTCTTTTTGTTTCTTGTTTGTCCAGTTTTCTGATCTCACACATTGGGCAGGTCTCTATCTGGCTGTATTTTCCTGTCAGAAAGAAACAATTCATCAATGAGATATTGGTAAAAAAAAAAAACTCTATAGAGTAATAACTAAGTTCAAAGTGGAGTCGGTAAATAATTGTGGTAAGTTAATTATTATATTTGTATAATAGAATTATATTTTATTTAAGTCCAACATAGTTGTTGACTGTTCATGGTCATATTTGTCTACAACATTGTTTTGGACTTCAACATGAAAGTCTTCAGTGTCTTTCTCTGTTTCATTGCATAATGAAATCAGTACATAAAAGCATAGTCATTTATTCATTTAGTGCTGCATGTGGAAGATGACTGACACTAATTTGGTTTGGCTTTGGAAAAATATTTATGGAAGCATAGACAGGGTTTGTATGGGTGCTGGTAATCCTTAAAAAATCTTAAAATTGTACTGTGGTGATTTCTCTGTTTTTGGATAAAGTCCTTGAAATTGTAACTGCATTACTTTTAAAATACCTTGCTATTTGACTGAATAGTTCACTTTTTGGATAAAGAAATGATAATACCCAGGATCACTTGCCACACCAATCCATAGACAACTGTCTTGGATATCGGCCTGACAGGAAACAACTTACAGCAGGTGTTTACACACAGGTGAGACAGCTTGCTGGGAGTGAATGAACATACTCGTGTTTGGTTAGGGCGGCCTTGTCGCAGGTGACCTCGGTGAGCTGCCCCCCCTCCTTAGTCTGAACCCCCGCTGTACTGCTTCTCAGAGTGGATATACGTATCAGCTTCACTTGTCTGTACACACACACACACATACACAATGGTTAGAAATATGATGACAAGACAGAAAAATTATCCATTGTGTGAAAATATTAATACTAATTCCTACATACGCATTAGTGGTCCTCTCTCCTTTATCAAGCAATTTCAGACCCTGGACTTTGTATCCAAAGATTTTCACAGCAATGAACATGAGCAGGCCACACTGATTTCTGTAGAAGCAGGTGGCGTCTATGACCAGGAACACCACCAGGAAGCTGACCATGACGATGACAATCATGGTGCCTTCGGTCATACTGCGACTGCTCACTTTGAGGGAAAGATGAGAGGGTCAAGATCTGCTAAATAAAATTTTTAAAATGGGATATTACATTTGTGTCAGCATTCCTAACTCGCATTGAAACCACATTTTCAGGCTGACAAGCACAAGTGTATGGTGTTGGGAGGAAGGGGGCACAAACCAGGCTGTTCTGTTTTGACCCCTGACCCCAAACACAGTTTTTTAAGGGAGATAGAGTCGGTAGTGGGTGACAACTGCATCTCCTTCCACTCAGCACCTTCTTTATCCTGAGAGAGCATAAGAGAGGAGTGAAGGATGACAGTTAGACAACAGAAAAGACCAAAGAAGAGTCATTCACATGCACAGACCGACTCACACTGTCTCCTACCTGTCTGCATCCTATGGTGAAGTTCTGCAGAGGATTTCCACCATCTGTTTAACAGGGATAGAGAAGGAGTTATGCTTTGCCTTTTTCTCATCAACCAATAAACCTTGACTGTCTGATGCACCTGCAGACAGAAGACAGAGAGAATGATAAGAACTGATGACCATGAACAATGATAACTGATAATTTTATACTGAATACAGTCGCGGCTAACAGTTGTAAAGAACATGTATATCATGGCAGTCGTGAGTAAGAATGATTTCTACAACACAAATTTTTCTGGGATACAATGAGTGGAACATAAACTATTCTGCCACAAAAAACTGTTTGGTTCTGAAAATCGATGTTATAGGATGTGACAGGCTTCTGGTAGTCCTATGGCTTAACTTTTATCCACTCCTCTTGACAGAACCTGTGGAGTTAAACTAAATTTGGTGGCTTACTGGCACAGACTTGTTTGTTCAGCACGATCCAAATGTTCTTGATGGGGTTCAAGTCAGGACTTCAGCAAGGCAATACCTTAACCACTTTTGATGTGTGTTTGGGATCATTGTCCTGTTGGAACTCCAAGCAGCACCCAAGGGCCCAATCTTCTCGGAATTTGGAAATAATCCTCCCTCTTCATTATTGCATAAACTTTCTGTGGAGCACCAGATCCACTGGCAGCAAAAAAGCCCCACAGCAAAATACTACCACCACCATGCTCAGCAGAAGGTATGGTGTTCTTGTGGTTAAATGCCTCACCTTCTCTCCTCAAAACGTATCGCTAGTCATTGTTGCCAACACAGACACACGCTCACCCACGGACACACTCCGTTGCTCTGCACAACAGCAACCATCTCACTAAAATGTAAAGAAAGGCTGAGCAACACAAGTCCCAGAGTCTTTATAGCACTATAGAGAACTGAACCAACCGAAAACATAAAGCATTATGGTAGCACTGCTCTCAGCTATCTTGTTGGTTGCCGTGCAGACGTATTCTCCATGGTCGGCTCTGGTCACAGATCTTATAGTCAGCTGGCTGCGGTCTGAGTTAAAGTGATGACGTGAAGGATCAATCGAGTTTGGCCTGGGGGAAGGAAATGCAGACCAAAATACACATTGAGTGATGTTGTGGAGATGTTATTCAAGTGGATTAAAAAAAGAACATGAAGCCATCCAGGTGTTTGCAGACACAACTTAGAGAAGAGAGAAGAGAAGAAAAGAGGCCAGAACAGGGAGAGATGATTGACAAAGCTGATGGGTACAATTCTATGGAATTAGACTTGTGCCAAAACTGCAAACAAAAAGTCAGGGAGCGCAAATGAGACAGAGCTGCAGAGAGACTGCAAAGCTGAGAGTCAACGCAAAAGTCTGAACGGAGAGAGAGAAGCAGAGGGAACCGTAAACAAAATAATGCATTATTAGAAGAGTAAAAGACCAATACTTTACACTATTTGACAAATTATTTGATTTCAAGTTATAAGTTTTATATTCCTATTTTTGTTGACATTTAAGAAGTTTTGTTTGTTTCTTTTGGCACAAATCTAAGTCCATACATTTCTCTTCATCCACTCGCTGGTACACAGACAAGACAGTATGCACTAGTACATATATCTACACAAAAGGACAGCATTGTTGCTGATGAGAGATAGTCCTTAGCTAAAGCTGTTATGAGAAGCAGTGTAATATTTATCCATGACATCCAAATCAATGAAAGCAATGAACTGCACTGAAAAAGCAACACAGTGAAGAATAATGTGCTGTTCTGAACAGATTTATTGGGATACTAAAAGTCAGGACTTATAGTGATATGTGTCGACCTCTTCAGTCATTTTGGTCTGAGGATGTGTTGGAAAAATCTACATACTGATGCAAAATTCTCATTTTTCAAATAAATTTGTGGGGATAGTTAAAAGCAACAACAATTCCTTACAAGTCAGGACTTACATGGTCCAGTTGATGTTGGGTTGTGGATGACCATCCACCAAACACACCAAGGTAGTGTTAGTTTCCGGTTCTGCCCAAACTTTTTTCTCTTTTTCTTTGAACTGCACAGTAGGAGGGGCTGCGGGAAGGAATGTGTTATGGCAAATTTATACTTCTTTTACACTTCAAACTTGTCTAAGTAAAAAACAAAATGTCTTTGTCAATCAATGTGCCTAACCATATCAGGTTTTAAACCCCTGGCCATTTCATTTAATCTTGATGTGAAAAGATACTGACCATTAACAACTACAGACACAGAGAGCAATTTAGAGATGGGCCTTCCTTTGATCTGGGCTCGACACTCATATGTCCCAGCATCCTCTCTTTTCACCTTTTTAATAAGGAGTTTGTTATCACGCAGCTGACGCATATGGCTTCCCGCTGGAGTGAGAGAAAAAGGCAGACAGTGAGAGACAGAGAGAGAGAAACATAAAAACAGTCAAAGTTGTGTTTCCAGATAAAAATCTGTTGTTCAGCCATTTTACTACAGACCTTTACAAAGCACACTGCAAAGCTCCCTTTGCACTGCCATTTGGATGCTTGTATAAACCCAACCAAGTACATTTGTTGTATACCAATAATATTAGTTATAACAGACGCAAATCTAAAGCACATTTATGCAGGA
Source organism: Sparus aurata (assembly GCF_900880675.1). NCBI lineage: Eukaryota > Metazoa > Chordata > Actinopteri > Spariformes > Sparidae > Sparus > Sparus aurata. The sequence continues at coordinate 13,499,458 of NC_044203.1, read as the reverse complement.
TGACCTGATAGGTAAAAAGAAGGCAGTCACTTAAATACAAACTATATTACTGTAAAGGTGACCTGATGGACATATTTACAATCCTGGTTATAAAGAACTGAACCAGGGTCCTACCGTGAGAAGGGATTTCCTGCTTGTCTTTCAACCACTTAACATCCACAGCTGGCTGGCCGGTCACCAGACATGGCACCTCACCGTCTGTGCCCTCCAGAAACTCGTGGTAGGTGGTGGTTTGGCCAAATGATGGACCCTCTGACAAAAGAGGAGAAGATTAAGTTGACTATTTTGCCTGCAACAAAATGGGTAATTTCATCAAATTAAACAGGGTTTTGGTTAATAATATAAAAACACATTTTATTTTCTACCTGAATAAAAGATCTGTTGGACTGGACAGGTTCAGCAACAACTGATCAAACAAGTATGTGATGCAGCCGGTTGTTACGTACCGTAAACATACAGCTGCATCTCTGTTTCATCAGTGTGTCCACTGTTGAACTTACAATGACAGGTATACCTGCCCGCATCCTGCATCGTGGCCTTCTTAATGATCATTTTGGAAGCTGCTCCATCTACCTTTAACACCTTTTCTTCATCATTGATTTCTTTGCCGTCCTTGAACCACGTTATTTCTCCCTCTGCCCCAGCTTGGACAAGAAAGGACCAGAGAGGAGAGGACAAGAGAAGCAAAGGAGGGAGAGAAAGTGTAAACATAACTGTGGAGGCCTTGAGGTTCAAACTGAAACATTTCATTTCCATTGCCAAGTTACATTACCTATCAAGTCAAATGAATATGACTCACCATTACACGAAACTATGATTTCCTCTCCCACCAGAACATCTGGGTTAATGCTTATGCTGTGATTCCTTGCATCTGGAGGAGGAGAGGAGAAGCTTCTTATTTTTCTTTTGCACCTATTTCATCTTTTAAAAAAGGCATTTTAGAACCACACCTACACGCACATACTAAAATTCTAGCCTAATATCGCACATGTTGGTCAACTAAAAACATTTTTGCTACAAGGATTTCATGGTCTACAACATTGGTCTGTACTACTGTTTTGAGCAACATGCGCACATTTCAAACCTGAAAATGATAGTAGAACTGATAGTTCTCCATACCGTACGTGTTCCTTACAGATTTAAATTGACAAGACAGATTTACTGCAGCATCTGCCTCACAACCATTCCATATCCATTTGAGAGCCACGGTGATCATTACTTTGTCATTTTAAACATTAAAAAATGGAGTGACATACTGTTACTCAACATGCATCCCATGCTTTGCTTTGAAAATGTTGGTTCATCTCTCTACATCATGTCAATAAACCGTAAAAGTAAGTAAAACAAATAAATGGCAACTTTAATTGGAATTGTATAGCCCACAGAATGTATAGACCATCTTGAACTGTTAGAGGGAAAACCTCTGAAGAAAGATGACAGCTCTTTATAGGAGTTTGTGTGTGTGTGTGTTTTAATTTTTAAGATTTTGTAACAAAAAGTGACAGATATTTGTTTGCAATTTGTATATTCGTTATTGACGGCCAGCACTCCAAAATAAACTACTCACAGTCTCATTATTTCAGCCATGCAGAATTTATCAAACTGTGTTTCTTGCTAAAATCTTAATAATGTCAATGGATCTTACCTGTGCCGTACATCAACAGCAGCAGCAGCAGCAAGGCTGTCCTGAGGATCAGAGCTGATTGGTTCATGTTCACCTGGCTGCTGATTGACAATTTTATGACTTCGAGTCGAAGCTCCGCAGTTAGTCTGTCGAGTCTGAGTGTTTTGGTTTTCCAGTCAACACAGCTGGACAGAAAGCTTCAATGCCTGTCTCATAAAGTTTACAAACTCAACTTAAATCTGCTGAACTCAAAGAAACCTCAAATATGTGCAACTGAAACCTGTTTCCATCCACCGAACATAACTATGAAAGGGAGAGAGTCCGTGTCAGAGGTTTTCTAGGGCCACGGCGGAGATGAGAGGAAATGAGAAAGGGGTGTGGAGAAGGGAGAGAGAAAGCATTGCTCTCACATAGCTGCTATGAAGGAGCTATTTTTAATTCCCGGTCACCTGCTTCAAACAAACAGCTGCGGTATTTCACCCTCTCTCAATGTTTAGTTCAAACCCTTTTTAATATTTGTCTTATATATTTAGTTTGTTTCTATGTAAATTCATTGTTGCAAGTTGTTAAAATTGTAAAGACTGAAATAATTACGACCACCTATGTATTTATTTACCCATATATTCAACATTCCTCAGTTGCATCGTTGCATTCCTTTATTACACAAATACAATAAGCTTAATATGAATTTTGGATGTACTTCTGAGAACAATCCACATTTGAGCAAAGCTGGCTCAACTGTCTTCCAGCAGGTTTATATGTTTCATACCAGATATTGTCAACATAAAAAGTTTGTTTCTTCATGTTTTCCCATTTATTGCAAGGTTCACAAAATAATAAATAAAAAGCTATGTACATGTAAGATATGATAAGTAAGATGTTTAATTCTAATATTACAGACATGATTTATTCATTACTCTGATAATGTCAGTGCTCATAATACATACATCACAGTGCTAACTGTCCTCGTTAAAGTAGAGAAGAGGTGTGTACAAAACTAATATATTTATATCGTCACGTAACGGAAACATGGACTGCAGAGAAAAAATGTGTTCATGGTTCATGCTACATGGTTTTCCCAGCGCAAATGGTTTAAAAAGTACAATTAGGTGAGCTCTTCACCCACTTTAGACTTACTTGTCCCTGTCATTCGGTCCAATATTTGATAAAGCAAAATCTTCCAGCTCTGTTGGCCCCGTCGTTTCTTCACTGGGTTAGAAGCCAGAGCTGCTCCTTGTTCTTTCCTGAACAAGAATTTCACGATTTACTGACTGTACACAATATCTTTTATTTTTTTTTAAAGATTTTTTCTGGCATAGACACCTTTATTAAGCAGTAGACAGATAAGAAATATGGGAGAGAGAGGGGGATGTGACATGCAGCAAAGGACCTTCAGCCGGAATCGAACCGGGGTCGACTGCGTATGTGGCATGCGCTCTAACCACTCGACCACCTGCGCCAACTGTACACAATATCTAATAGCATCCTTGTTACAGTTATAAATAAACATAATAAACCTACAATGTCCTGAACAATTTATAGCAAAGTTACGTTACAGTCTCATAACTGTAACGCCAATTCTTTACAGTATACTGAATTGAACGATAATGGTTTGGCTACTCCATACAATCACAATTTACAGTCATCTGTTATAAATAAAGACAACTAATAACTGACAGCAGAGAAAAAATACACAAAACCCGACCAAACTGTGGAACCTCCGACAGCCAAAATAAGACTGCTATCTTATGATCTTCACATTTGTATATAAGTTCACATTGTATCTTTATACATTCGAACAGCCAATGCTTAATAGACGTTACTTACGGGTCTAATGAAACGTGGGGAGTTCAGTTTTGACTCACAGCTGGCTCGACTTCTTCATTTTCTCGTGTGGCAGAGTAGAGGCTACAGTGACTCACTATCGCCCCTCAGGCCAGGTGTTACAAGACAGGATGGCCTGTCCTGGATGCTTAGCAGTGGATACCTCTGCAATGCAGTTCATAGGCATCTTGGATATAACGACACAACTGTTCCTCTTCACACTCTGTTTACAGGCTTAGTTAATCTTTTTGAATGCTTTAGACTTGAATTATGTCCAGATCTCACAAACTGCACCTTTAACCCCAACAGTGTTAATGTTGGTCTTTCATAGACACAAATGGGAGGTGACTGACTCTGTGTTTGTTGTCTCTCATTTGTCCCCACCTATCCTTCGTCTGTTCCCTTTCTCTCCCCGCAGGCTAAAGCAGGGCAGACAGCCCCCAAGGGAAATCTGAGACCAAGCCATTGTTTTTTTCCTCTCTCTAAAACGGGCGAAATTCTTCGTACAAATATGGACATACAGTATGCCAAAATAAACACGTCCACAAATCAGTTGTGCTGCTGAAATCAAACGCTCACAGTAGCACCCATTCCGCTTCAAGAAAAACATTTTCTCAACACTGGAAAACATTTAGAAGTTTTGAGTGTCTTCTACGTCGAACACATCCCATACTTTAATATCTAGGACTTTGTATACCTACTCAATGTATTTCATGTCGAAGTCAAACAAAGACAGTTAACACTTTGATCCAGTCAAAACTTAGTAATGTCACTGGTGAGGAGAAATATAGTCAAGGCTTTTGAAATGGCATGAAATGGTGGCATATAAGAGAGAGATCAGAGATCAAAGCTGTTTTTCATCCTGGTTTACATTCACCCCAGAGTAATCACTTCCACTGCCATAGACTACATAAAGAAAACTGTAAACAAACTGGAACTCATATCCCCTGACAAATTCATCCTGGGAGATTTCAACCACTGCTCAGCTGAGAAGGGATTTCATCAATATGTCACCCGCAAACAATATACACTATTTTCAAGATTCAATCATTTCCTCCCTCAAGCCTGCAGCAGCTGTACTGTCCTTCTACACACAGGAGGTGGTGAGAGCCCTCAGGAGGACCAAGCAGAGCAGAGGGGGGCATGTTTCAGCTCCTGTTTCAATGATCCATGGACAGCAGCACAGTTCCCCAGCTTTGGTAGCACACCACAGTAATGCCCAACCCCAAGAAGAGCTCATTTGAAGCTCCAAATGACCTCAGGCCTGTGGCTCTCACCTCTCTCGTGATGAAGGCTATGGAGAGGGTCATAAAGGAGCACATCATCACAGTAACTGACCCACTGATGGACCCTCTCTCCAGACCAAAGAGATGGTGGTTCCAGCTAGCAGAAGGAGCTGACTGCAGCTGCTATCAGCACAATCCACGGGACGAATGTAGAGATTGTGGAGGAGTACAAATACCTGGGCACAATTTTTGACAATACGCGAGGACAGCGCGCAGGATCCTTTCCTGATCCCTCCCACGCTCTGTTCCCAGCGTTTTAGTGCCTCCCCTCAGGATGCTGGCTCCACTGCCTGGGCTGCAGGACGCAGAGGAGGAGAGCAACCTTTGTTTCCAAGGCTGTTTGGCTCCTAAACTCCCATCCACCCCTGGCCCCACGCTCCTCTACACTGGACAATGCCAAAACGGACTATGAGTAACCTGTTAATGGTCATTGCATTTCCCATTTCCCCTCCCTCTCTATTGCATTTTCAAATTTTCACATTTGTACTAAATTGCTGCTGCTTCTTCATGCACTCCCAAACCTACCTCAGTGCTACTTTGCACCTTACGTAAATACTTTAAATATCTTTAATAGGGAACACATAAAGTATTTTGAATTTAATTTAATTAAAGCAGTTTTATGAAAATGTAAACACATCTGGACATTTTCCATTTCATATTTTACCATTATCCTAATTTGAATACTATTTGGTCCAATTACTGCTGCATTGCACAAGTAATCTATGAAAAAAAGATGTAAAAAGATTAATTCTTTTAAAGGTAACAGGCTTTTTCATGGGACAGTTAGGCTTTTCATAGTAAGATAAGCACGGGTGTTACTAATAACAGTATTGATGGCTCTATTTTATTCCGGTGTCCCATTAAGTAATGGCAGTGTGACTTCGAGTTAGCATCAGAAATACCAGGACCCGGGTGCCCCAGTAGCTCAGTAGGTAGAGCGTGCGACCCACAGTTTGAGTCTGGCCTGTGGCCATTTGCTGCCCATTTCTTGTCATTTATCAAGCTCAAAAAATCTCAATAAAGCCATGAAAAGGCCCCGAAAGTACTTTGATAAAGACAAGGAAAGTGAAGCAGCAAATTAAAATTCAACCATCTTCTGAATATGTCCTGTTCAGCTAAACAACATTCCAACGTTTTTTCATTTTGTTCTGTTAATTTAAACTTTGTTTAAGGCTGATTTAAGTTAGTTTAGCCAAAATTGGCATTGTGATTAATATCACAGCCTACGTGAATTATAGATGCTCTTGATAACCAAGCTAGTTAGGTAGCACTAGTGATGATGGGATATTTTAAGGTTTGCTATGCTAATGGTACCTTGTCCTGCTGGATTGGTAACCTGTGTAAATAAGATACTCAGATTACTTTAACACTTGGTCATCAAGTTTAATATGTGCTGTGGAAGTTAGCTTTGTGAGCAGCAATTTTACAGGTGTTGACATGTGCAGTCAGGTTGCCAGTAAAGTTGGGTGTGTATCATGTCCTCAGGTTCTCTATCAGATCCACCTCTATCCAGCTCTACTCTCTTGTCGAACGGTACCACTCTGAACAACGTTGGACTCCAGCCCCACTAAAGGAGTTTAGTTTCACAACAAACCTTACGTAGAGGTTTGCCCAACTATATGTAGTTAGTACCACTCCACCTGTCACACCACACCTGTCTACTGCATGTCCCTAGAAGCAGTCTGTGTCAAATAATAAAGTCACTGTTTAATGCTATCATGGCATTAACCAGTAATTATTATTATTGGTTACAGTAATTACCCTGAAAAGAATGACAATGAAAGGATATTTTTCGGTTGAACAAACTCTTCATTTCAAATTTACAATATATTTTGTCTTGACAGTCATGTCAAGAGTGTATCTGAACTTTTTTCTCCATAACACTACAATGGTAGAATTCCATTCCGTAGATAATTTTTGTTTCTCATACCATGGTATATCTTTAAAATGGTATACAAGTGCTGCAGGGAGTCATTTTTTGGTTTACACGCCAAATAAGCAGCTTCGACTGAAATGACTGACGGTCCATCTTGTTACACAGTATTCCGGTCTCATCAATCAAGTCTTGGGGCTGGAAGTTAACTGATTATTATTCTTTTCCGATGATAGGACTGCAAACCAGCTGTTTAATGGTAAGCTGCAGTTATTCCTCTTTTTTTTTTGAGCAACCTCAAACTGGATGAATGTTACAACTGAATGAGAGCATTAGAAATGTGTTTAAATTTTGGTCAAAATACTGGTGGATGGTAAATATGTTTTCTTCAAGTACAGCTCTTATATGATACGTGTGATCAGTGACTGTCAGGCAGCCGTGTGAGTGGTTTACCTTTAGACCAGAATAGAACAGCAAAAGTCTCATTTACCTCTGTGACGTGTTTGATGTTTCTCCAAACTGGAGGAAGTCTGTCACATGCAGCTTTTCATCTAATCAGCTCCCTCTGAATGCTTTTTCTTCTAACATTTTCACACACGGTGGAGCGAACAATCACTAGCAAAGTCCACAGGAAGCGATGGCTGCTTTACAATTATACTCTGACAATAGTTCACAGGTGGGGCTTTCCTTGAGGGGCAGCAGCAGGAAGTTAATGTTTGCATTAATTAAAAAAAAAAAAAACTTGTTTGCAGGATAAATGATAAACAGATTCAGACGATGTGACGTGGGTTGTTTTGTGTGTTTGCAGGATGTCAGGCTGTCTGATCAGAGAGGAGGGCTGTGCTTCTGTGGTCTCAGCTCTGAGCACCAACCCCTCCAGTCTGAGAGACTTGGACCTGAGCTGCAATCATGCAGGAGACTCAGGAATGTAGCCTCTGTCTGCTGGACTAGAGGATCCACACTGGACACTCAGCCCTCTCAGGTATGCAGAGAACGAGGAGATGAAGAGCTGGAAACATTCTCTGTCACAAAGTGAACAATAAATTACTCTTCATAGTCCTTACCACCGCCAAGAAAACTATCCTCATGAGCTGGAAATCAAAGAACAACACTCACATTGCACAATGGAAAACATTTTTTTATGGATCTCTATGGAAAACTGACCTTTTTCTATCCATCCAATACACTGCAGTAGAGACACCCTCCTTCTACATCTTCAATTAAGCTGCACCCTTTTTTGTATTGTTTGTTTGTTTCATAATTTACACACACACACAAACACACACACACACACGCACACACGCAAAATCTCCCGGGAAGATAAAGGCTGACTGGCGATTCATTCCAGCCGGCAGCTGGGCACCATTTCTATCTGTTTTCACGTCTCCATTGTTGCCTTAATGAAAATAAGCTCACATTTTGTCATGTGATGTTGGTACTCTGACAAAAACAACAGAAAGTGAACCAGTTGTCTGTGTAACAGGGGCTGTGGTGGTATGTTTGTGGTGGGTCTAACAACTCTCTCATGCTGCTTTTTGAAGATAAACCATGCATTGTTTAGAAAGAAGGCTTTGAGAAATGGAAACACTGACTAAATGTGAGAGCTATTTAATTATCGCAAAACAGTGTGCCTTAGAATTATTGGGTCATGACTTATTGATTACAACACGAAGTCAGACCTCTGTTTTCAAATCTCATGTTTGTTTGGTCTTCAGGTCAGTCCTCTAGAAGGGTTTTTGTAGCTGAATATGAATAATATCAAACTTAATGTAATGGTTTATCTTCACTGAGCTAGTTACCAAGAGTGGAGCAACAAGTGTAAAGTTTGTCCTGAGGGTGGCGCTACAGGATAGACTCTGGGGTCTTTTTGAGTAAATGTTAAAACGCTGAATTTTGTACACCGCAGCGCCCCCTCCTGATCACTTCGCAGCAGTGATCTGGGAGCAGTATTCATACAAAAATGTTGGGACGCTGTGTGTGTGTTTCAACTGTTACTGGCATCAGATTTAGAATAAGCATGTTATTTTTACAAAACCCAATTAGTGGATGAGGTAAACCATTCTTTTTTGTACGTTTACTATTTTCAATTTAATATATGTCGTTTGGCAAATTATCGCATTCCGTTTCACTCATGTTTTAAACAATGTCTCAACCCTTCGGTGGTGAAACAAGTGGTTTTTTTTCACCTGAAATCTCTCATGTATAGTTGAAAAACAATAAATATCAGTGCATAATAATAACATTAAGCTTAGTCAGCTTTAGTTTTGCTGAAATGTGCTGTAAAATGCTGGTCTGTATCAGGATACAAAGTTTTTTAAACTGAAAAAAAAAAGAAGATGTTTAGCCATAACTAACAATGCAGTGTAACAAAACGCTATTAAAATTACCCTGTCACAGGAGATTATTACTCCTAAAACTACTCCTAAAAACAACATAATCTCCTGCTTCTCTCTCTTGACAGTCTTCATGTCGACTGGAAGCAGGGAGATTGTCAACCTGAGGAGAGGACAGTGTTGTCAGGAGAGGCTGAACACCGGCCCGCTGTCCTCTCACTCCAACAGCACGTCTGAAATAGTTTGAACAAACTTCAGTGACATCAGTGTTTTCCTGCAGTCTGTCAGTAAAGGTTGACTTTTCCAGTGGCAGTTACATCCAGCGTAAAGGCAGCTGGCTGTATTAGGACTGGATGATTGTTTGAGATCTTCTCTTGTTCTTTATACTTTATTTACTTGTTGGTTCCTTTTGTTTCTTGTTTGTCCAGTTTTCTGGTCTCACACATTGGTGTGGTGCAGTTCTCTATCTGGCTGAATTTTCCTGTCGGAAAGAAACAATTCATCAATGAGATATTAGTAAAAAAAAAACACAGAACTGTATTGAGTAATAACTAAGTTCAAAGTGGAGTCAGTTAATAATTTACTGTGTGGTATGTTTTGAATCTTGGATCTGAATGAACAGTGATGAGTTTTATACTTTATTCAAACATAGTTGTTGAATGTCTCTGTATCTTGGAGATGTAGACGGTCATATTTGTCTGCGACTTCAACATGAAAGTCTTCAATGTCTTTCTCTGTTTCATTGCATAATGAAATCAGTATAAAAAAGTATAGTTAGTTATTCATTTAGCCAACAGCGCTGTATGTGGAAGATGACCACTGACACAAATTTGGTCACATTGACACACTTCCATACTTTTGGAAGCATAGTAAGGGTAAATCCTTGAAATCCTGGAAATCCTTAAAAATGCTTTGATTTTAATGTGGTGATTTCAAGGTTTGAAAAGTGCTTTGATTTTACATAAAGTGCTTGAAATTGTAACTGCATAACTTTAGGATAAGGAAATAATCATTTGCAGTGGGGCAAGCAAGTCGTCTGTGGGATCTATAGTCAGTTGTATATGGATGGATCTTTCTTGGATATCAGAGTGACAGGAAACAAATGGTTAGGTAGTCCTTGTCGCAGGTGACCTCTGTGAGCTGCCCACACTCGCTAGTCTTAATCCCCGCTGTACTGCTTCTTGAAATGGATATACCCTTCAACTTCACTTCTCTGCACACATATGACGGTTTAAAATTTGATGATGATGACTTGATGATCATCAGAAAAGGTTTTATTTTTTCCAATTTGTGAAATGATTTTCCAACTCCTACTTACCCATTTGTGGTTCCATCTCCATCTTCAAGCATGTTGAGGCCTGGCACTTTGTATCCAAACAGTTTCACAGCGATGGACATGAGCAGGCCGCAGTGATTTCTGTAGCAGCAGGTGGCGTCTACTACCAGGAACACCACCAGGAAGATGACCATGAAGATGCCGATCACACTGCCTTTAGTCATACTGTGGCTGCTCACTTTGAGGGAGAGATGGGAGAGTCAAGGTGAACCTGAACCTTACAGGCTCAAGTGTATGGTGTAGGGAATAGGGGGGACACATACCAGGCTGTTCTCCAATGGTGAAGTTGAACATGGAAGGGACAGAAGAACCATTCGTATTGACCGCTATGACCTCCAGTTGATAGCCTGACCCAAAAGACAGTTCTTTAAGGGAGATAGAGTCGGTTCTGGGCGACAGCTGCATCTCCTTCCACTCAGCACCTTCTTTATCCTGAGAGAGCATAAGAGAGGAGTGAAGGATGACAGTTAGACAACAGAAAAGACCAAAGAAGAGTCATTCACATGCACAGACGGACTCACACTGTCTCCTACCTGTCTGTAACGTATGTTATAGTGCTGCAGAGGATTTCCACCATCATCACTCTGTTTAACAGGTACAGAGGAAGAGTTGCGTTCTACTTTCATCTGATCGACCATCAACACTGGACTGTCTGGTTCACCTGAAGACAGAGGACAGAGAGAATGATAAGAACTGATGACCATGAACAATAAGAACTCATATTTGTATATATGTAGGCTACATGCAGATTGACTGAACATTAGTAGATCACTGTGTGTACTTTACCCTCTGAAGACGGATGACAGTACATTACACGGTGTCATCAGCATCGTGAATGAACATCAGACAGCAGATGTTGATGTCATAGAAACGTTGTGGTGAGGTTTGCATGAAGATGAATAACAAATTAGGAATGGTAGATGAGAAGGAAGGCAGACTGCTTGCTCAAATGATTGGATGTACACATACTGTGCATTGTACATTAATAAATGTGCATAATTTCTACAAACATACAGCAAGCACACATAGAAGCTGCATATTCAGTAAGTGCATCACAAAGGGCATGAAGCATGGGTTCGATGTGTGTAGCACTTACGTATTCCCAGTGTGCGGACATTTGTTGGTTCAGAGAACTGGCCCGCCCCCACTGCATTCACGGCAGCCAAACGCACTGTGTACATTGTGTACTGCCTGAGTGTGGTGATAGCTAAAGGATCTACAAAGCAAACACAGAAAGGAACAACATCAGCTCATGTGCATTTTTAAATTTTATTTAGGCATTTGTGATGGAATCAATTGTTTGATATAAGCAGCTTAAAATACAAAATATTCAAGGTCTGTTTTTTTCATGATTCATGATTAACGACTGCAAAACCTCTCTGAAAAACAAAGGTTTTACCTGAAGCTGGGACCATGGCTTCCTTCCATTGTTCTGCTGCACTTTGCCTCCACTGTAGAGCAAAATGTGTGATCGGTGTTCCTCCACTGATGGGCAGAGTTTTGAGGGAGAAGAAGACTGAGGACGGTCCAGGTGAGACTGACAGGTAGTGAGGTGGACCGGGCTCAGCTGTGGGTCAGAAGGGAGGAGCAGATAAAGACAGGAAAAACAAATGTGAGAAAATGATAAAATGTACTGAAGAGGGATGAGTGTAAGTTAATATGCAGTCTACTTTATTTTCTTACTGTGTATTGCAACATCTCTTGATGCATTTCCAGAGGTGCTGACAGCCATGCAGGAATACAGTCCACCATCAGAGGACAACACCTCCTCAATCACCAACGCACCGTCAACAACACGGACATGACCAGAGGAGTCCTGACAGAGGGGGGCACAAAGGAAATATTTAATCATATATATACAGACCTGTAAAAGCTCAAACTTCATGTAGCTGGAATAGCATAACTGTGATAAAAGTTAGACGGTAACATGGAGTTAACAGGGGTCATATTGTTCTGGGGATGATCAAAACTGCATATGTGTGTGTGTATGTGTCCATACACTCTTACCACTGTGCGTCCTTTGTGCTTGTTGAGCCAGTGCAGCTCAGGCTGAGGATGACCAGAGACTTTACAGGACACAGACACACGCTCACCCACTGACACACTCTGTTGCTCTGCAGACACAAACACCTCCGGGGCCTCTGAAATAAAATGATCACAACAGCAACCATCTCACTAAAATGTAAAGAAATGCTGAGTCCCATGGTCTTTATAGCAAAATTGGATAAAGTAACATGTTATCATGGTTGAAAAGCAGGTTTTCATTTTTCATGACGGTGTTCACAGAAAAATGTATAGAGAACTGAACTGAACCAACCGAAAACATGAAGCATGATGGTAGCACTGCTCTCAGCTATCTTGTTGGTTGCCGTGCAGACGTATTCTCCGTAGTCGGCCCTTGTCACAGATCTTATAGTCAGCTGGCTGCGGTCTGAGTTGAAGTGATGACGTGAAGGATCAATCGAGTTTGGCCTGGGGGAAGGAAATGCAGAGCAAAATACACATTGAGTGATGTTATTCAAGTGAATTCAAAATAGACCATGAAGTCATCCAGATGTTTGCAGACACAACTTATAGGAAAGAGCCATGAAAAGAGGCATCAAACTGGAACGAAGGCAAAAAGTTATTGACTACATGTCACCACAAAATGTCACAGTTGTGTTGCTGATGATAGCTAAAGTTGTAAAAAAACCAACAAAAAAACCCTTCTATGTCAACTAAAACAAAGGGAAGTCAAGCCTGTCCTTATCAGAAAAATTTGCACATGAAAGCAGTTTATCATGACCCATATTTGCTTTTGTTGTTCTGTGGCGACCTCTAGTGGCTGTTTTAATTATTACGGCTGAAAAGGAGGAAGTAAAGAGAAATTCTACAGAGACAAGTCCACATGGTGAGCAGGTCGGAGAGGGATGGTCAGGTTACACAGTGACAGGACTTTGAGCATTTTAGTCTTATTTTAGTCAGAATTATCCATGACTATTTTCATCTAGTTTTAGTCGACAAAAACTGATGACATTTTAGTCTAGTTTTAGTCAATGAAAATTGTACTGAAGTCTCTTTTTAGTAATGCAATTTCTATCCGTGTACTTGTCGTGCATTTGCTATGTCGTACCCTTTTCCCCTCATAGGCCAATGTCATTTGGTAACAGCAGCGCGCGCACACACACACACACACACACACACACACACAAACACACCTCATGTTATTATTCATTACTCTTTTTTCTATTTATTTTTTTGTATTTTTTATGTATTCCTTGTTTTGTTTTCACACACACATACACACACAGGGCTGGCCAACTGTTAGGTTCATGGAGAAGCGTCCGTCCTCCTGTCAGTCCTCCCGACTGTCCTACCAACTCTTCCTCACATTTCTGTCCTAAAAACAGTGTCTAACTCACCGAGTGTTTGTGATAAAAACTAAATCAGCCCTCCAGACCGTGACTTCGGTGAACTTTCCCCCAGAAATCAGCCTCCGTCCCCGCGAGTGAGTCAGACAGCATCCAGTTTACTGATGACGATCATGTAATTATGTAATTTAGAGCGAAAAACGTAACTTTGTCACTTTCCAGGATGTTTGGTGGGTCAGTATCTCAATCACTACACATTATAACAGCATCCATATGATTATAAACTGTCCGCGGGTTTAGACTGACAGGGGACACCAGAGGGAACACTGAACCCCGGCTGGCCGGCCATCGGTCCCTTTCTTTGTGCCAGACTTAACTCTGTGTCTTGCGTTATCGTTACCGTTAACCGACCACAGCTGCATCTTCTTAATAATGCTGCGCGTGTGGGGATTGAAGAAGAGACGTCGCCTGCGACCTGATGCAGCACCTGAACTGAGACTCAGGAAACAGAAATATTGCAAAATAGTAATAATAGTGAGACGAAATAATGTTATTACATTTCGTCTCATCTCGTTTTGGTCAACGAAAATGAAGAGATACTTTAGCAGTGTTTTTATTTTGTAAACCACGTTTAGTCCCGTTTTTATTCGTCAACAATATTGCATTATATATTTGATTATAGTTTTCGTCACATGACCACCATTTACGTTGCGTCTCCTCTCGTTTTCGTCACGTGATAAAGGTTCGTTGACGACAATATTTAGTCATAATTTTCGTTGACGAAAGCAACACTAGTAACACAGGCAGGGACATGCACATGATTATAGAGGGGCAGGGGCTCAAAGTCAGAAAAGGGCAGTATGTGCCCATTTTTTCAGGCCTTAATGACATAATATGTAGATAAAATTAATTTTAAAAAAGTACTTATAGAAAGCTTACTACTTAGCTGTGTATCCCGTGTAGCTGTGAGTGATGCACAACTGCCATTTCTTTTGTGTCAATAAAGTATTGTCAACATGATTTTATTCACATTATAATAATACTGAGGTTTGGAAGACATGCAATTCAGCTGCAATTCTTAAAAAGCAATACAACGCTGGTTTATTATTTGGCTATTTATCGGAGGGCAAGTGCAAACTAGAAATACAGGCAACACATCTAAAAATGTGACAAACCCAAACGACTTCTGTGACTATAAGTAGGAACAGCAATGTTTACAACAGCAAAGTCACAGTAAACTCAATATCTGGAAGAAGTTTAAGATTGGAGGCAGATAAACAGCCGACACAGACAGCTGTAATATTTGATTATTCTTATCTCTCATGAACAAGCAGTTAGCTTAACAAGCACAAATGGGCGCGTTTCTGAAATATGACTCACATTTAAGCACGTTGAATAAGTGGAAGGCGACTTGTTAGCCCCCACAAGGAAATTATGTTAATGGATTTATAACTCACAAAGTTACCAATCGTCCACTGTCACGTCTCATCTACGTGCATGGTGGAGTTCTGATGAGGCAGCGGCTTCTCTCTCTCTCTCTCTCTCTCTCTCTGAGAGACAGAACGGAGCCGCAGCGGACAGAGAAGCGGCTTTATAGGCTCAACACACTCACACAACCCCATATTACGTACGAAATATGTATGGTAGATAACCTTACGGTGGCGTTTTTATACCGTTGTTTATTTCTTATCCCTATGCACAACAAGAATGTATTTATTCATTAAAAAAACATTAGGTAACATAAGAAGATTTGTTATGGAAGTTATATAAGTAACACAGGTATTTCAACCCAAACCACGATGTTGTCCTAAATCTAACCAAACTGCAACTGTACGACGAAGGTCATGCACGTGTGCTGACACTTTAACTCTGCAACTCTGCCATGTTGTTTTAGGAACAGTGATACGTATTGACCTCTTCAGTCATTTAGGTCTGAGGATGTGTTGGAAAAATCTACATACCGATGCAAAATTCACCTTTTCGGACAACATTTTTGGTAAACGTCATCAATTCTTTACAAGTCAGGACTTACATGGTCCAGTTGATGTTGGGTTGTGGATGACCGTCCACCAAACAGAGCAAGGTAACGTTAGATTCTGGTCCGGCCAACACTTTTTTCTGTTCCTCTCTCAGACGCGCAGTAGGAGGAGCTGCAGGAAGGAATGTGTCTTATTGGCAAATGTATATTCATGTAGTCTTCAAGTTCTTCAAAGTAAAATATAAAAAGTCTTTGTCTTGCATAGTACCTCAACATAACCTTCAGTTTTACATTACAAGAACCAGGAGGGATCTTTGAGCCACAACATGATCTTTCAAATATTATCAAACCCCTGTCCACTATGGCTACGTTCACACTGTAGTTACAAGTGACCTGAATCTGATTTTTTCGCTCATATGTGACCCATATCTGATTTGCTTTTGACAGTGTGAACAGCTCAAGTCGCACTGAATCTGACATTTTCTAATCAGATTCAGGCCACATTTAAATGTGGTACTGAATCGGATACGTATCGGATTTTTTTGAATGCGACCGCAATCTGAACAGCCAGGTCGCATTTAATGCGACTTTGACGTCATTCTGACCCGCGCTGCACTGTTTTGTAAATGAATGACAAATAAAGTTGATTGAAAAAAAAGTGTGCCACAGGCAGGAGCGAGCGGGAGCCACGAACATAATCAAAACAAAAATGGAGAACAGCCGTGAAGCAGGCGGCCAGTGGAGGGACAGTGAGGTGTAACCAGCCACATCCCGATCCCACCACTCCTGGCTCCGACGCTGCATCCAAATACTCCTCTGTACGGATGTTGCCGCTATTGCTCCGCATAGAGCCATCATTAAAATATGAATTTTCTTTCTCCTCTTCCTCCTTCGTGATATCCCCTGCTCACAAATTTGCCGGCTGCCGCCACACTGTTTTTAGCATTAAGCCATACAGTCCCACGTTACCGGTTGCTGTTGCCATGTTCGCTTCCGTAAACACCGCTGTGGCGTGATGTCATCAATGATCAACTGCGCATGCGGGTCACTTCAGGAGCGTGAGCTGTTCACACAGCAATCCGTAGACAGGCCGCATTTAAAGAGGTAATGTGAACAGCCAAACAAAAAATCGGATTTGAGCAATAAATCGGAATTGTGCATTAAGACCTGCAGTGTGAACGTAGCCTATTTCACCTTGATGTAAAAGAGATACTGACCATTGATAACAACAGAGACGGAGAGATTTTGAAAGACGGGCCTTCCTCTGATCTGGGCCCGGCACACGTATGTCCCAGCATCCTCTCTCTTCACATTTTTAATAAGGAGTGAGTTATCAGACAGTTGACGCATATGGCTTCCCTCTGAAGTGAAAGAGGTGAAGGCAGAGACAAAGAAAAAGAGACTGTTATGTTTCTGAATGAAAGTTCATTCATCAGCTGGACAAAGCAAACTGCAGAGCTCTTTCTGCTGCAACACATGGATGTTTGTATACACCCAAAACATTACGTAGACCCAGTGGTTACTAAAGATCCAGCTATGGTCCAGGGTCCTGGTCCTACCATGAGAAGGGATTTCCTTGTTGTCTCTGAACCACTGAACATCCACAGCTGGCTGGCCGGTCACCAGACATGGCACCACACCGTCTGTGTCCTTCAGAAACTCGTGGTAGGTGGTGGTTTGGCCAAATGATGGACCCTCTGACAAAAGAGGAGAAGATTAAGTTGACTATACTGCCAACAACAAAATGGGTGATCTCATCAAATTAAACAGGGTTTGGCTTATTAAAAAAACATCTTTTATTTTCTACCTAAATAAAAGATCTGTTGGACTGGACAGGTTCAGCAACAACTGATCAAACAAGTATGTGATGCAGCCGGTTGTTACGTACCGTAAACATACAGCTGCCTCTCTGTTTTATCAATGTGTCCACTGTCGAACTCACAATGACAGGAATACCTGCCTGCATCCTGCATTGTGGCCTTGTTAATGATCATTTTGGAAGAGGTTTCATCGAATTTTTTCACGTTTTCTTCATCTATGTCTACGCCATCCTTGGTCCACGTTATTTCCCCCTCTGCCCCAGCTGGGACAGGACAGGACAAGAGAAGGAAAGGAGGGAGAGATAGAGTGAAAAAAGCTGTTAGTTTATTTTGTCAAGTTTCAAAACCCATCGTGTCAAATTGAAATGACTCACCTTTACACAACAGTAAGATCTGTTCTCCCACCTGAACATCTTGCTTAGTGGTTACGATTGTCATTTCTGCATCTGGTGGAGAAGAGAAGAAGAGTTTTCTTTTCCTTTTGCACCTTTTTCTGCTTTATACAAACAGAGTTAAAAATCCTGCAATAACCAGACTAAGTCTACCATGTTAATCAACTAGATAAGTATTTGTCACGATTTTTTTTGATGGTCTCCAACACCGGTCCGTACTAACGTTTTGAACCACATGCATAAACACCTTGAAATGATAGTAGTTCTACTAGTTCTCTAAGTTAGATTTTCAGTGGGGAAGGCCTGTTTGGCAAAAAGACAGATGTATCTGTCTCAGAACATAAATTGCCATTTTGGTAATATAGTGATCATCACTTTGTTATATTAAAGCTTAAAAAATGGACTGAGATAAAGCATGTATACAACTCTGTTCTTATGAGGCACGAGTTCATTATTGTGACATAAAATGTATCAATAATGGTGAGGACAAAAAAGACTTGAGTTCCAGCACATTCAAATCATCTGAAAATGCAAGCCTTCTTGAATTTTTAGAGTAAAAAAACAAATTCAACATAACCTTATATTTTCTGTGTTTATTCAGATATCAAACTTCAGATTTGTTAAAAATTGCCTGAGTTATTGACTACTTACTCTAAAAATACTATTACTCGCAGTCTCATTTTTTTCAGCCATGCAGAATATATCCAAAGATTTTATTACCACACTGTATTTCTTGCTAAAATCTTAATAATATCAATGGATCTTACCTGTGCTGTACATCAACAGCAGCAGCAGCAAGGCTGTCCTGAGGACCAGAGCTGATTGGTTCATGTTCACCTGGCTGCTGATTGACAATCTTATGACTTAGAGTCAAAGCTCTGCAGTTTGTCTGTCAAGTCTGAATGTTTTGGTTTTCCAGTCAACCCAGCTGGACAGAAAGCTTCAATGCCTGTCTGATAAAGTTTACAAACTCAACTTAAATCTGCTGAACTCAAAGAAACCTCAGAAATGTGTAACTGAAACCTGTTGTTTCCATCCATCAAACATAACTATGAAAAGGAAAGAGTCAGAGGTTATATAGGGCCGTGGCGGAGAAGACAGGAAAGGGGTGTGGAGAAGGGAGAGTGATATAGCTGCGGTATTTTACCCTCTCTCAATCTTTAGTTTAAACCCTTTTTACTATTTGTCTTAAATATTTTGTTTTTTTCTATGTAAATTCATTGTTACAAATTGTTAGAATTGTGAAGACTGAAATAATAACGACCACCTACGTATTTATTTACCCATATATTCAACATGCGTTGTTGCATTCTTTTGTTACACAAATACAGTAAGTTCGAAACATGACTTCTGGATGTATATAATTCTGAGAACAACCCACATTTGGATCAGATCTCTCATTACTGTGGTATTTGTCAGTGGCCGTCGACTGTCCGAGGACGTGATGAGATTCAGCAGGTTGTTGATGTTGAACAGATGGCTTAAAGCTACATGTGCTGCTCAATCACTGAACTTTATTCGCAATTAAAAAATGTTCTGGGAATGCAGACACCTCTTTAAAGTCCGTGTAAAGCAGGAATAAATTTGTGTTATGAGTTTGTCACACCACAGAAACATGTGTCATTGACCACTGAGCCAAATTTGAAAGATTAAAAAATTGCCAAGTATATAAAATTAGGTCTCAAAATCATGGAAAAACAAGCACTTCTCTCTGCTGTGAAACGCTGGGGGCGTGTTGGGGGCGAGTTAGAGGCGCTGGAACCACGCCCACGCGCGGAAGGGGAGCCTCCTCCGTGTGCTGTACAAGGACGTAACCTACAGTAACAATGGAAGCGAGCAGCATCATCGGACGGACCCAGCCCGACCTGATGGATGGATTTTGCCTTAACAAGTCAGGAGTAAGGTTGTTAACCTTCAACATATTGTATTCTGTGCACCAGTTCCTCCTGCCAAATACAATAGGCGGAACAAACCAAAACAACTGATAAGACAGCATTCGGGAGGAAAATTGCCTGAGATAAGCTTCGAATGGAAAAGACCCCCAACCAACTCTCGGCCCTCTCCAGTTAGCCTCTCCCCATCCTCCTCCCTCCTGGATTTCAAGGACAGTTGAAAAAGCTTTTCAATGTTGGAATCAAACTCAAACCATGTCCAAATCCCATATCATCCCCCCCCCGCCCCCAACCATCACGGAAATGTCATTGCACCCCTCCACATCCTCAGAATCATCCTGTCTCCACAGTCTGAAAACAGCAGAGCACATCCTGTCAATGTAGATGATCTAACTAACTCTAACTAATTTGTGCTGTGTTTCATAAGTGAAAGTATAATGCACAAAAAAGGAGGAAGCGTAAGTATTCTGTTTAATGAGTTACTCAAATGCAAGCAGATGTTCTATGGAAACTTTACAGAATGAATGAATGAATGAATGAATGAATGACTTTTATTATTGTGTCATGCATACATGTATGCCCAGCCCGCATGGGCTTTTAGGACACCAAAAAAAAAAAAAAGAAAGAACCAAACCAGATCCAGAGCACAACTGGATCAGCACAACAACATCAGCACATCAAAAATTAATTAAACAAATGTACCCGTCTTCTTTTCCAGGCTTGAGAAATAAAGCTAGCAGTTTTAAACACATTGAAATTAAACAACCACTCCAGCTTCTGCTCATCAGAGCACCAAAATATTTCAGGGTTTTGTCAATAGATTTCCTGAAATAATACCTCTCTCAAATCGTCATACTTTGTACAGTATAAAAGGAAATGAGACTCACTCTCTACTTCATCTAGCTCACACATTTCACATATTCTATTCTCCTCGGGAATATTTTTAAATCGACCAACCTCAATGGCCAGAGGAAGAATACCAGATCTTAACTGTGCAACTAAAGATCTTTGACTTCTCTGTAAATGTGATGTAACATATAATTCAGGTCCAAAATTAGATTTAATCTGCATATATGTCCTTAATTTTGGTTTTAATAGGGCATTTTCAAACCATATCTCTTCAAATTTCAATAGAAGCTTATTTTTTAATGAAGTTAACGTTACAGCACAAGTTATTCCTATAAATATACAACATATCTACCTCCTCAAAAATAGATTACATTTCTTTTGACCAGGGGGAACTATGTAATTTACTCCATATAAATACTTTTTTATTCATTCTATCCTCTGCCATTTTGTTTATTCCATTCTACAGTCGAATCATTTCACATTTTCGTTGTACACATCCTGGAATCCAGCCCATATCTCCTTCTATTGCTGGAATTGGCGCAAATTTATGGACACCCAAAAAATATCTTATAGCTCTATTCTGTATAGTATCTATAACTTTGGACTCTTTAAATCCCCACACTCATAATTCAGTATGGGAGAGATGCATACATTATACAGTTGGGTGTATGTTAAGTAACCCAAATCATTACAAACTTTCATTTTATTAATAACTGATCCCAAAGCTCTCCCAGCTGAATCAGCAAGGCACCCAAAACCAGTTTCAAACGTCATAAAATCATCCAGAAAGAAACCTAAATATTTATATGAGCTAACATATTCGAAGGAAACTGAATCAAAATAGAATTTTTGTTTACTTCTTTCCCTGCCTTTGTTTCTAAAATGCATTATCTGTGTTTTGCTCTGATTTATCACCAATCTCCATTTATGACACCAGGAGCTTATTTTGTAAATCAGACTCAGATTCTGCCAGTAAAATAATATCATCTGCGTATAATAGAATACCTAAGTAAGTGTCATCCAAACATACACCCAGATATTTTTTCTTAATCTGTAGAGCTAAATCATTCACAAACAATGCAAAAAGTGTTGGAGAAAGAATATCACCTTGTTTCACGCCAAAAGGGGTTTCAGACCAATCAGTATACATATCATTGATCTCAACACAAGCAACTGGGCTACCATACAGACTCTGAATAGCTTTGTAGAATCTACCATCCACCCCTACTTCCAATTCTGCTCATCAACAAGACACTGTTTCATTTCCAAATATCGAATAAGCCTATAATTCAGTATATGTCAGGCGTGTTCGTTTGTTTGAGAGGTGAAAGTAGACAGACCAATAGAGAAGACAGACTATGACGTACTGTTAACTATTCAATAAGAAGCATTGTATCATTAAGCAAAAGCAATAAAGCTTGATCAAGGTCTTTCTCTGTTTGAAAAATCGCAGGCAGCAGAGCCCTAAGCAGCAACGCTGTTAACTGCAACCAGTCGCCCAGAAAAATAGACAGAATTTCAGCATGTAATATATTATAAATTGCTGTCACAATGTATGTGTTGAATTGTCATTGGTCAATCATATAGACAGGATGAATACTATTTTTGGACAATCAAGTAAAAAAGGTGGGTAAGACTTTAGCCCTCCCATCGGTGGTGCACAAACTCGTCCCAGTTTCTCGGCACACGAACCATGATTCCTGAAGACGTCACCCTGTTGAAGAAAACAAATTGTTCCTGGCAACAACTGCCTGTTCCCGGCTATCTGCCTTTGTTTATGGCGCCTTCACTGTCGCATACGCACAAGGGATTTGGGAGGTGATATCGCTGGCCTTCGAGGCCTCTTCATGTGTGAAAATGATAAGTGAAAGGTGAATGTGTTCTCTCTCATACCCTGGCTGTTCTCTCCATGTATTAGCCCCTCATAAAAGAGACTAATGCTTTTGACCATCTCATTTGTCAACAGGATATGTGCAACTCTTTTAATAATGTGAGATAATAGGAAAAGATGGAAAAAGACAATCTATATGTGTTGTGAAATATTAAAGCATCCAAGTGTGGCAGACGTCATAATGTAATGAGCAATGAAAGATGTGTGTGTAGGTTCATGAGCAGTGTGTTTGTTAAGGGGAGTCACAGGGCAGTCATGGGCAGTATTTAGTAGGCCGGGGTCATAGGGGTCATAGGGGGACATACTAAGTGGTCGGTGGGGCATAATGAAAATGTATAAATCCTAACATATATTAGAATATACATTATAAACTGTACTTAGGAGACTGATGCCTCTGTAATTAAGAGGTGTTCTGGGATCATTCTTTACTGACTTTGGGATAGGTTTTATGATAGATTTATACCATGGTGATGGAATTATACTATACTCAAAACATGTCTGAAACAGGCAAAAGAGGACTTCAAGGAGATATGGGGATTTCAGGGCTTCATTTGGGATGCCTTCTATGCCAGGTGTTTTCTTCAGTTTTACTTTATCCAAAGCTTTTTTAACTTCTTCTATAGTAATATCCTGATTCAAAAATGTATTTACACTATAGCCTGGCAGATCCATAGCCAACTCCATCATACATTTTGAATCACAAACATTACTTAAGAACAGGTCATCAAAACCAGGTGGAATAAGATGTCCTGAAAATGTATTTGCAAAGTCTGTTTTTCATTTCTCAAGCACAAGCTCTTTTTTATTTTCAGTGTCACCATGATCTCCATTGGTATTTCCTTAAGTTTCTTAGGACCTAATTTATTAATTTCTTTCCAAAATTGCTGTGGATTGTTACTTTGCAATCGGTCTAGCTGTAATGCTTGTTCTCTTCTAAACTGTCTTTTATAAAATCTGACTCTCTTATCAAAGTTAGACTGAGTCTGTTTATAGTGTTAATAGCTGGATCTTTACATTTAAAAAATTCCCTCTCAGTCTGTCTCTTGTCATTCAGGAGTTTTTTGAGTTCTGCATTCCAATATGGTTTATTCCTACCCACTTTGAAATGTATTCCTTCTTGGCCAGATAAAGATTTTCTTGATAAGTTCTTATTCATTTTCCTATCCATTATATCACAAAATAATCCATACCAGTTATCAATATTACTTTGCATTATCACACGACCTTCTAAGTTACCAATAAGTTCCAACAAAGCCATACGACACATATTAGATGAAAGAAAGTTGTCTGGAAATATTCTAAGTTGTCTTTTAGATAAATTAATCCCAGAATCAGTTTCAGAAGAACAAAAGTCAATAGCAGCATTCATTTTAGACTTAAACATTAACAGAGAATGGTCCGGTAGCCTACTTTTTTCTCCAATAAGGTCAATACAGACAGGATTGTTGCTCAAAATCTCAGATGGAGTTATCACTTTTAAATCAATACAAGTTATACAAGGGTTCTTCCGGCGCCAGCGCAAGCAGGACGCCTATCCAGTATCTCCGTACATGTCGTGTTGTTTTTAATACTTTAACACTTTACACAGGAAAGGCAGAGCCATCTGTACTTCCCGAGAAGGCTGAGGTCCTTCAACATCTGCAAAAAACTGCTGCAGATGTTTTACCAGTCTGTGGTGGCCAGCGTCCTCTTTTATGCTGTGGTTTGCTGGGGAGGAAGCAGCAAGAAGAGAGACACTGGCAGACTGGACAGACTGGTGAGGAGAGCTGGCTCAGTAGTGGGCACAGAGCTGGACTCTCTGGTGACTGTGGCAGAGAGAAGGACCCTGGACAAACTGCTGTCCATACTGGACAACACCCACCACCCTCTGCACGACACCTTCACCAGGCAGAGGAGTGCATTCAGTGGCAGACTGCTGTCCCAGTCCAGCTCTACCAACAGACTCAAAAACTCTTTCGTCCCCCTCGCCATCAGACTGTACAACAGCTCCCAGTAAAGGCAGGGAGGACAATAGATAATAGACAATGGACAATTTCCACCTCTGTTTGCACATCCATTTGCACTGTTTCACTTTCATTTGCACTGTCTACCATACTGCACTGTTTACTGCAGCTACTATTCATTTTATATTCATTTTATATAATACTTTATATTTTATCTTTTATTCTATTTTTAATTCTATTCTTAAGGTTAGGGTTTTCTATCTATCTATCTATCTATCTATCTATCTATCTATCTATCTATCTATCTATCTATCTATCTACCTACCTATCTAAGTGTCCAATCGTGAGGGGTTATTATATAGTCCACCACTGCTCTACCTCTTGATGATATAGATGAAATTGTCAGTATCAGGATTTATTCTGCCATTTAGGACACAGCATTTACAATCCCTGAGAAATTCAAGGAGTGATTCCCCGTGACTGTTCATGCTTAGGTCTATGGCCACTCAAGGTGGGACATTATCAATATCCCCAATACAGTCATCTTTATTTGAAATACGACTGTTAAAGTCTCTGCATAAATAAATGACATCAGCTTCCAAGGAGTAAACCTTGGCCAGCAGATGAGTAAAAAAAAGTAACTGAATCCCGTCCTCTTGTAGATCCCTCTGGTGGAAGATAGCAGGAAAAGATAACTAGACTATACTGCAGCTCCCGATGCTCCAAACGTACTCCAATTATATCGTCCATAGACTTGTCCACTACTTGTATTCTAAAATAATCCAGCAAATAGTTCTTAACTAAAATACCAACTCCTCCTGATGCTTTTTTAGCTCTTTTATGCAACATCCTGTCGTGACCAAACCAGGAGTACCTTCAAAGTCAATTATCATCCCGTCGTAAATGTGTTTCATTTAATGACATAATATCAGGGTTTAGAGACTGCAGTAATGAAATCCTGAGTGCACAGTTCAAATTAGTCCAGCCATTAATATTCCAGTGAACCAGGGACAAACAAGGGGGGTCACCTGTGTTTACAGACTGGGCAGCTCCTCTTCAGCGTCTCCCTCCTGCTGCCGGGGAACCTGCTCGGACAGCAGCAGCCGCTGTAACCTCGGCATAGGTCCGTTTCATCAGGCGGCCGTTCCCCGCGATGTAAAAATCTTTTCCAGCTGGTATCTCCTGGAGAAGCGTTTTAAAGTTGAACTCTAGAATCCGATCCGTGTGAGACTTAGCGGATCTCAGATAAACTCTTTTGATCTGGGTATTGCTCTTCAGCCTCTGTTTACACCTAAGCACCGCCACCTTGTCCTCCACATTAGCGAAGGCAACTTTCACCACACCTGGACCGGGTCCTCTCGCTCGCATTCTCAGCACTGCAGCAATTTCTGCCGCAGGTTCACACTCCAAACCACTCTCCAGTAGCTCTCTTACTTTTCCATTCAAATCCTCCCCTTCATCGTAGGCCAGACCCATCACATCAGGGTCAAATTTATCAGAGGGCTTGGAGCTAGTTGTCTGTATTTTTTCTTCAAGTGAATCCAGTCGCAACTTTAGGATACCTATTTCCAGGTCAATATAATTCTTGTATCTCCTTAATGGACTTCTTCAGTTCGGCTTTTATCATTTTTTCAAGGGAACCATACATGCTGTCAACCTTGTTACTGAACTGTTTTTCAATATTATCCATCTTCGTACTTAACAATTTTATCTCCTTCAGCAACGTTTGTTTCCTTATCTTCGTCTTTGTCTTTGTCCTGTGCTCGTCGCCCACGTCCATCCGCCATCTTGTCTATCTTACATCTTTTGAACATGTGGCTCATCAGTTAAACTCATCTTCTGGGGCTATATTTCTAAACATCTACAGGCCACATAAATACTGTACAGATTTTTCCGATGACTTTGTTGTGTTACTGTCTACTGTCTTATCTACTGTCTCATTCTGAAACTTCATTGAGAGCTTGATGAGATCTCCTTTGAAACTTACAGGGAGCCCAAGTTGAGATTTTCTGCACCTGTTTCTCAGGAGAAACAATTGAGAAACAGGTGAAATCAGCCACAGCCTCACTTTGGTCTCACATAGATCTCATATTTGTCTAGGAGAAATGAATGAGACATTACTGAGATCACTTTTCCAATTTTCGTTTCCTCTGGGAGGGGCCACATCCTAGACTTGGTAATCTCCAAGGGTCTGAACTTTTCTAAAGTTCTAGTATCTGATGTTGCTCTTTCTGATCATTGCTGTCTTTTCCTTGAGAGTGATATATCTGCTTACAAAAATGTTCTCAATACGCTGAAAACACCAGTGACATATTCATTGAGGCTTTCTCTAGACATTCATAAAGAGAGACTTTACATTTTTAATTTAGAACTGAAAAGGTCAAAGCAGGCCTTCTTCTCAGACATGATAACCAAAAACAATAATCATGCACGTTCCCTGTTTGCTACTGTCGACAGACTAACAAACCCTCCTGTGCCAGTGGCCTCTGAGCATCTATCTAGCAGCATGGCTGTACCCAGCATTAAAGGAGAGCTTCGGCCATTTTTAACCCATATCCCTGTTGATCGAGGTTACCGAGTGCTGTCATTAGGAAAAATAACGAGAACATTTGGCACAATATTTACAGAGTATCAGAACGGCAGCTAAAGCAAACCTATTGGGGCAGACATAACCGAAAGTGAAACTTAAGGATGTCTGCCCCCATAGCAGTGGCGGTTCTAGACCAGTTTTAATAGGGGGGCCAGGTTGGGGCCGGCTTTTTTGTTAGGGGGCACATACAACCTGGGAAAAGACAAATCCCTCATTCAGATAAGGGATAAATGGGACTTCAAACAATGTTTATAATTTCAACAACTTTGATTGGGTAGTAAACTGCTGAGACACTTTATTTCCACCTTTCCCTTCAGTAAAAAATCAGTGCAAGAAATCTGTCATTATATTATTGATGCAGACTCCCTGTCGGGGGGGCCACAGGGGGGTCCAGACTCAGAGTTACGGGGGCACTGGCCCCTGTTGGCCCCCCCCCCCTAGAACCGCCCCTGCCCCATAGGTTCGTTTTATCTGCCTTCCTGATATCTGGTCAATATTGTGCAAAAAAATTCACGTTATTTTTTCTACTGACAGCACTCAGTAACCTCGATCAACAGGGATGTGGGTTAAAAACGGCCAAAGTTCTCCTTTAATGTCACTGAGGTCCAGAACTCTATATTTTTTTCAGGCACACATCATAAAAAGTTGTCCAATAATTACCTAAAAATAACTCTACTTGAAAGATACAAAAGCATTTTGCCGCGCTAAGATAACCGATTTTATCATCTGACCAGTGGCACCAGAGCGGTGGTTTACTCGCCTACATAGACAGAGAGAAGCATTTCAGTAGCCTCTGAATTAAATGCTGTGGTTGGTGAAACAAAGTATTACTTTGTCACTTCTATCAATGACAATGGGGGCCACTGCAAAAACAAACCAACCATCAATCAATCAATCAATCAATTTATTATTTAAAGTGCAAAATCACCATGGTAAATGGTCTCAATACACTTTACAATAAAATCAAGTACAATAATAAAAGACAGTAGTAAAACACCAGAGGAAAATGATAAAACGGTTAAGAATTAGTTTAAACCAAAATATTGGGTAAAGAGGTATGTTTTAAGACGGGACTTAAAAATTGCAGTGGATGTAGCTTCTTTAATATCTAGTGGGAGGCCATTCCATAGAAGAGGAGCACGGTAAGAGAAGGCCCTGCCACCAGCTGACTTTTTATTGATTGATGGGATGTAGAGAAGGTTTGAACTAAGAGAACGAAGAGGGCGTGATGGAATGTAGGGAGAAAGTAGTTCAGTTAAATAAGATGGTGCAAGTCCGTTTAAAGCCTTATAAGTTAAAAGAAGAACTTTAAAATCGGCTCTAGCCTGAATGGGCAGCCAATGTAATGATGCCAGGACAGGAGTTATGTGACAGAATCTGCTTGTTTTTGTTATAAGTCTGGCGGCTGAATTTTGCACAAGCTGAAGACTCCTAGTAGTACTGATGGGGAGGCCAGAAAAAAGGACATTACAGTAATCTAAACGGGAAGACTCAAGGGCATGGATAACCACCTCGGCGCAACGCCGGAATAAAGCAGGGCGGATTTTGGCAATATTACGCAGGTGAAAGAAAGCCGTCATGGTGATTTCCTTGATGTGAGTCTGGAAAGTCAAGGTTGGATCAAAGATGACACCTAGGTTTCTAATGTGCATGCTTTCAGAAATCGAACATCCATCAATATTAAGACAGAAACTCTAGGAAGAGAACTTATAATTATTAGGCTTAATCACCAGCAAATCGGTCTTAGCAGTATTAAGCATGAGAAAGTTATGACTCATCCAGATCCTGATTCGGTTTACACATATTTCCAGGTTTTGTATTTGAGCAGGGTCATTAGGCTGTAGTGGAATGTATAGCTGTGTGTCATCAGCATATAAGTGGAATTTTATACCATATTCTTCAATTATCCTACCCAGAGGGAGCATATAAATACAGAACAACAGAGGGCCCAGGACAGACCCCTGGGGCACACCAGCAGTAACTGTAGTGGATTCAGACCAGAAGTCATTAAAACTAACACATTGGGTTCTACTAGATAAGTAGGACTGGAACCATGAGAGTGCCAGCCCGTGAACACCAACGTAATGCTCCAGTCGGTGTAGAAGCACACAATGATCTACGGTATTGAAGGCCGAACTTAAGTCAAGAATTAAAAGCAAGGAGGCTGATCCAGAGTCAGCAGTGACAAGTAGGTCATTAACTACTCTAGTTAGGGCAGTCTCGGTAGAGTGACAGGAGCGGAAACCTGACTGAAAATTGTCATAGAGATTATTGGCAGAAAGGTGGGCAGTCAGTTGATCAGCAACAATTCTCTCAAGTATTTTGGATAAAAAAGGGAAAGTGGAGACAGGTCGATAATTGGCAAGAACCAGTGGATCGCTAGCTATCGCTAACCATGAACCTACCTAAAGGTGAGAATGAAAGAGAAAAACAATAACAGATCAATACCAGTGACGTTTTCAATACAGAGACACTAGAGTTTTTGTAAGTCATCCCTCCCAACCATAGACAGATAAACTATGAAAACTGAAATGGATCTATGTTACGAGGTAGCCTACCCTATGGTAGTTACACTAGAATTTCGTGAGGGTCCAAATGTCCGTAAATACTTCAGAACCATGGCTGGTGTAACATTAGACTCAAACAAAGTTTCTTAAAATTGACTCACCAATAACAGGTGGTGGGCCGAACACGTTCAGTACGTATGAATGTTATGAAATAAGTATTAAATCTAAGAAAAAATGTTGACAGCCCTGGTTCGATCAAATATTTTTGTAAATGTATATTTTAATCATTCAGTCCAGTTGGCGTCAGGTCAGTGTGTTTGCCAAATGAGAGGCAGAGATGTACCTATTTACTCAGTTTCGAAGAAGACCGATGTCTATACAGCATCAGTGAAAACTACTTTCCTATTTCTTAACTTTTTTTGTTTATTTTCTTGATGTCTTCCTACTTGTTTTTAATGTATATTTTAAATGCAATTTTCTATATTTATTTCATTGTAATATGTATGCCCCTGTAGAGGACTTTGCGTTTCCTTGCCTGTCACTGGTGTGGCGAAAGATAGTCAAGGCTCTTGGAATGGCATGAAATGGTATACAAAAAGGTTATCATCTTATGGCTTCATTCTCACAGTAGATCGTTTAACTTATAAATGCATGGTAAGCAAAGGTGTTGCCAAGAGCAGTAAAATGGATATGAGAGTCAGAGCAAGTCATGCTACGGAGCAAAAAGCCTTTATGTCACAGTAGGTGTTCAAATGAAAATAAATGATGGTTGAATTTCATTTGACTGCTTCATTTTCAGGGTCCAGTTGTAAATGTTGGCTTACGTTGGGACGTTTGAGTTACTGTTAATGTTGTTCTTTAATACTACGATAAATCTGCTATGAAATGATATTGATTCAGGTTCTCAGTCATCCAGGTTATTGTGTGTTATGGAGTGAGTGTTATGAAGTCTGATGGCACCAGGTAGGAATGATTTCCTGTGCCATTCCTTTAGGCTGAAGCTGCTCTTAAGCAGCTTGGGGGTGCTGAAGGTGTGTTTTGTCCAGGGCGTCATGCAAGCTATTGTTTTCAGGATGTCAGGCTGTCTGATCAGAGAGGAGGGCTGTGCTTCTGTGGTCTCAGCTCTGAGCACCAACCCCTCCAATCTGAGAGACTTGGACCTGAGCCGCAATCATGCAGGAGACTCAGGAATGTAGCCTCTGTCTGCTGGACTAGAGGATCCACACTGGACACTCGGCCCTCTCAGGTATGCAGAGGACGAGGAGACGAAGAGCTGGAAACGTTCTCTGTCACACAGTGAACAATAAATTACTCTTCATAGTCCTAACCACCGCCAAGAAAACTATCCTCATGAGCTGGAAATCAAAGAACAACACTCACTTTGCACAATGGAAAACATTTTTTTATGGATCTCTATGGAAAACTGATCTAGTTCTATCCATCCAATACACTGCAGTAGAGACACCCGTCCCTATCTAGACAACACTCATTCTTTTACAGACCTGATCTTTCAATGTAGCTGCACCCTTTTTGTTATTGTTTGTTTCATAGTTTACACACACACACATACACACACACACACACACACACACACATACACACACACATGCACACACACACACAAACACACACACACACACACACACACACACACACACACACACTATAATTCTCATTTTCACTTTGCTGTTTAATCCAGCAGTGGACACAAATTCTGGGCACCATTTTTATCTGCTTTCACGTCTCCATTGTTGTCTTGTCACATTTTGTCATGTGATGTTGGTACTCTGACAAAAACAACAGAAAGTGAACCAGTTGTCTGTGTAACAGGGGCTGTGGTGGTATGTTTGTGGTGGGTTTAACAACTCTCTCATGCTGCTGTTTGAAGATAAACAATGCATTGATTAAAAAGAAGGCTTTGAAATGGAGACACTGACTCTAAATGTGTGAGCTGCTACTTGCTTATATATGCCATGATGAAGACTGTGATTTTAAATGTGAAGGCCAATTTATTCAAGGTTTTTTAATTATCGCAAAACAGTGTGTCTTAGAATAACTGGGTCCACACTTATTGATCACAACACGAAGTCAGACCTCTGTTTTCAAATCTCATGTTTGTTTGGTCTTCAGGTCAGTCCTCTAGAAGGGTTTTTGTAGCTGAATATGAATAATATCAAACTAAATGTAATGGTTTATCTTCACTAAGCTAGTTACCAAGAGTGGAGAAACAAGTGTAAAGTTTGTCCTGAGGGTGGCGCTAGAGGATAGACTCTGGGGTCCTTTTGAGTACATGTTAAAAAACTGAA
The DNA here is from genome assembly GCF_900880675.1 of Sparus aurata. Classification (NCBI taxonomy): domain Eukaryota; kingdom Metazoa; phylum Chordata; class Actinopteri; order Spariformes; family Sparidae; genus Sparus; species Sparus aurata. Next base: position 13,467,664 of record NC_044203.1, on the reverse strand, counting down.
TTTTGTGCACTGCAGCGCCCCCTCCTGATCACTTCGCAGCAGTGATCTGGGAGCAGTATTCATACAAAAATGTTGGGACGCTGTGTGTTTGTTTGAACTATTATTGGCATCAGATTTAGAGTAAGCATGTTATTTTTACAAATCCCAATTAGTGGATGAGGTAAACCATTCTTTTTTGTACGTTTACTATTTTCAATTGAGTATATGTCGATTGGCAAATTATATTATGTTTTAAACAATGTCTTAACTTTTGGGTGTTGAAACTGTGTTTAGTACTTGCAGATCAAGTTTCTGTTGTTCTTTGTAACCTGCAGGATAAATTCATTCTTTTTAAAAGGAGCATAGTCATCCCATGGATTTCAGAATAGGCTATTCTAATTGTCATTATTTGCACAGCCATTGAAAACCAAAACATCTTCCATTCTGTGTTAATGATTTTACTGTATATGGTGACGAGATGCTATTTCAAGAGGAAAACTAACATTCATTTGGTGAGCACAAATCACATAAAGTTGATTTACAGTTCATGTTTTTATCAGGCACAATGATATGACAACATTAGTATGTACAGCCATGTACAGTGTTCAAAACAATATCACAACAACATCAACACACTACATAATAATGAAGTCAGGTTATTTGCAAGCATAATGTGCAAAACTACAACAGAGCTCTTTTTTTTTTTTTTTTAGAACAGAAGAGTATTTGACTTAAAACAGAATCATTTAAACATATTTGATAACTGTAAGCAAAAATATGACTTTAAATATATATATACAATATTATAGGTACTTTAAAGGAGGTTTCTCATAGTAAAAGCTGCTTTAATTACAGGTCCCCTTTGCAGCCAGTGTAAGTTGCCATCCATGTAAAATTGATGCGACCAGCTGGCTACAAAGTCTAACATGGCTTGAAGTTCAAAGCCTCTCATGATGGAAATCTCTCATGTTTAGTTGAAAAATAATAAATATCAGTGCATAATAATTACATTAAGCTTAGTCAGCTTTAGTTTTGCTGAAATGTGCTGTAAAATGCTGGTCTGTATCAGGATACAATGTTGTTTAAACCTAAAAAAAAGATGTTTAGCCATAACCAACAATGCAGTGTAACACAGCGCTATTAACAATAAAAGCATATACGGAAAACACAAGCAAAAAATATGTCTAAATGACAAAAATATGTCTGTATTAGACAGGATATCCATGATACAATCAAAAAGAGTAAATATAAAACAAGTTCTTGTGTCTGTGTACAACATTCAAAATACAGTAAACATTCATTGTGTAAATATGGCCATTTGAAGACAACATCAAAACTTTTACCCTGTAAAACACAGACATCAAGATTACCCTGTTAAAGGAGATTATTACTCCTAAAACTACTCCTAAAAACAACATAATCTCCTGCTTCTCTCTCTTGACAGTCTTCATGTCGACTGGAAGCAGGGAGATTGTCAACCTGAGGAGAGGACAGTGTTGTCAGGAGAGGCTGAACACCGGCCCGCTGTCCTCTCACTCCAACAGCACGTCTGAAATAGTTTGAACAAACTTCAGTGACATCAGTGTTTTCCTGCAGTCTGTCAGTAAAGGTTGACTTTTCCAGTGGCAGTTACATCCAGCGTAAAGGCAGCTGGCTGTATTAGGACTGGATGATTGTTTGATATCTTCTCTTGTTCTTTATACTTTATTTACTTGTTGGTTCTTTTCGTTTCTTGTTTGTCCAGTTTTCTGGTCTCACACATTGGCATGGTGCAGGTCTCTATCTGGCTGAATTTTCCTGTCGGAAAGAAACAATTCATCAATGAGATATTGGTTAAAAAAAAAAAAAACAGTATTGAGTAATAACTATGTTCAAATTGGAGCCAGTTTTTTTTTTTATTTACTATGTGGTATCCACTGGTTCTTCGATCTGAATGAACAGTGATGAGTTTTATATTTTAGTCAAACATAGTTGTTGAATGTCTCTGTATCTTGGAGATGTCAATGGTCATATTTGTCTGCGACTTCAACATGAAAGTCTTCAACGTCTTTCTCTGTTTCATTGCATAATGAAATCAGTATAAAAAAGTATAGTTAGTTATTCATTTAGCCAACAGCGCTGTATGTGGAAGATGACCACTGACACAAATTTGGTCACATTGACACACTTCCATACTTTTGGAAGCATAGTAAGGGTAAATCCTTGAAATCCTGGAAATCCTTAAAAATGCTTTGATTTTAATGTGGTGATTTCAAGGTTTGAAAAGTGCTTTGATTTTACATAAAGTGCTTGAAATTGTAACTGCATAACTTTAGGATAAGATACAACTTTCTGATAAGGAAATAATCATTTGCAGTGGGGCAAGCAAGTCGTCTGTGGGATCTATAGTCAGTTGTATATGGATGGATCTTTCTTGGATATCAGAGTGACAGGAAACAAATGAACATACTCGTGTTTGGTTAGGGAGGCCTTGTCGCAGGTGACCTCTGTGAGCTGCCCACACTCGGTAGTCTTAATCCCCGCTGTACTGCTTCTTGGAGTGGATATACCCTTCAACTTCACTTCTCTGCACACATATGAAGGTTTGAAATTTGATGATGATGACTTGATGATCATCAGAAAAGGTGTTTTTTTTTTTCAATTTGTGAAATGATTTTCACAAACTCCTACTTACCCGTTTGTGGTTCCATCTCCATCTTCAAGCATTTTGAGGCCTGGCACTTTGTATCCAAAGAGTTTCACAGCAATGGACATGAGCAGGCCGCAGTGATTTCTGTAGCAGCAGGTGGCGTCTACTACCAGGAACACCACCAGGAAGATGACCATGACGGTGCCAATCACACTGCCTTTAGTCATACTGCGGCTGCTCACTTTGAGGGAGAGATGGGAGAGTCAAGGTGAACCTGAAGCATTAGTACTGAACAATTTTGAGTTGAACTTCATCTATTGTTCAATTCTATGTCAGCATACAAAAACAAAGTAGAATCTTTAACAAATTGTGAAGAAATAGCTAATAATTTAAATCTGCTGATGTTTACATAAGTAATATGTTGCAGGGATAGCTACTGAAGTTAGCATGCTAACCAGTGAGCATAGCAAAGCTGCTTTGCTAGAGGTGTAAATGCCAACACTCTGCTGGTGCTCCAAGCTCGCAGTTTGGACCACTAGATGATTGGCTAGTTAAGCTAACTAGCTAACGCCAGCTACAGTTAGCAGCAGTTAGCAGTCACCCTGGTGATATGCTGCCCCTTGTATGAATTTGACAGGAGGCCAATTCTGACATAGTGCACCTTTAACAGTTTATGCCACATTTCCTGGCTAACAGGCTCAAGTGTGTGGTGTAGGGAATAGGGGGGACACATACCAGGCTGTTCTCCAATGGTGAAGTTGAACATGGAAGGGAGAGAAGAACCATTCGTATTGACCGCTATGACCTCCAGTTGATAGCCTGACCCAAAAGACAGTTCTTTAAGGGAGATAGAGTCGGTACTGGGCGACAGCTGCATCTCCTTCCACTCAGCACCTTCTTTATCCTGAGAGAGCATAAGAGAGGAGTGAAGGATGACAGTTAGACAACAGAAAAGACCAAAGAAGAGTCATTCACATGCACAGACCGACTCACACTGTCTCCTACCTGTCTGTAACGTATGTTATAGTGCTGCAGAGGATTTCCACCATCATCACTCTGTTTAACAGGTACAGAGAAAGAGTTGCGTTCTACTTTCATCTGATCGACCGTCAAAACTGGACTGTCTGGTTCACCTGCAGACAGAAGACAGAGAGAATGATAAGAACTGATGACCATGAACAATGAGAACTCATATTTGTATATATGTAGGCTACATGCAGATTGAATGAACATTAGTAGACCGCTGTGTGTACTTTACCCTCTGAAGACGGATGACAGTAGATTACACGGTGTCATCAGCATCGTGAATGAACATCAGACAGCAGATGTTGATGTCATAGAAACGTTGTGGTGAGGTTTGCATGAAGAAGAAAAACTAATTAGGAATGGTAGATGAGAAGGAAGGCAGACTGCTTGCTCGAATGATTGGATGTACACATACTGTGCATTGTACATCAATAGATGTGCATTATTTCTACAAACATATAGCAAACACACTTAGAAACTGCATATTCACTTAGTGCATCACAAAGGGCATGAAGCATGGGTTCGATGTGTGTAGCACTTACGTATTCCCAGTGTGCGGACATTTGTTGGTTCAGAGAACTGGCCCGCCCCCACTGCATTCACGGCAGCCAAACGCACTGTGTACATTGTGTACTGCCTGAGTGTGGTGATAGCTAAAGGATCTACAAAGCAAACACAGAAAGGAACAACATCAGCTCATGTGCATTTTTAAATGTTATTTAGGCATTTGTGACGGAATCAATTGTTTGATATAAGCAGTTTAAAATACAAAATATTCAAGGTCTGTTTTTTTCATGATTCATGATTAACGACTGCAAAGCCTCTCTGAAAAACAAAGGTTTTACCTGAAGCTGGGACCATGGCTTCCTTCCACTGTTCTGCTGCACTTTGCCTCCACTGTAGAGCAAAATGTGTGATCGGTGTTCCTCCACTGATGGGCAGAGTTTTGAGGGAGAAGAAGACTGAGGACGGTCCAGGTGAGACTGACAGGTAGTGAGGTGGACCGGGCTCGGCTTTGGGTCAGAAGGGAGGAGCAGATAAAGACAGGAAAAACAAATGTGAGAAAAGGATAAAATGTACTGAAGAGGGATGAGTGTAAGTTAATATGCAGTCTACTTTATTTTCTTACTGTGTATTGCAACATCTCTTGATGCATTTCCAGAGGTGCTGACAGCCATGCAGGAATACAGTCCACCATCAGAGGACAACACCTCCTCAATCACCAACGCACCGTCAACAACACGGACATGACCAGAGGAGTCCTGACAGAGGGGGGCACAAAGGAAATATTTAATCATATATATACAGACCTGTAAAAGCTCAAACTTCATGTAGCTGGAATAGTCTAACTGTGATAAAAGTTAGACGGTAACATGGAGTTAACAGGGGTCATATTGTTCTGGGGATGATCAAAACTGCATATGTGTGTGTGTATGTGTCCATACACTCTTACCACTGTGCGTCCGTTGTGCTTGTTGAGCCAGTGCAGCTCAGGCTGAGGATGACCAGAGACGTTACAGGACACAGACACACGCTCACCCACTGACACACTCTGTTGCTCTGCAGACACAAACACCTCCGGGGCCTCTGAAATAAAATGATCACAACAGCAACCATCTCACTAAAATGTAAAGAAACACTGAGTCCCAGAGTCTTTATAGCAAAACTGGATAAAGTAACATGTCATCATGGTTGAAAAGCAGGTTTTCATTTTTCATGACGGTGTTAACAGAAAAACTTAGAGAGAACCAAACCAACCAAAAACATGAAGCATGATGGTAGCACTGCTCTCAGCTATCTTGTTGGTTGCGGTGCAGACGTATTCTCCGTAGTCGGCCCTGGTCACAGATCTTATAGTCAGCTGGCTGCGGTCTGAGTTGAAGTGATGACGTGAAGGATCAATCGAGTTTGGCCTGGGGGAAGGAAATACAAAGCAAAATACACATTGAGTGATGTTGTGGATGTTATTCAGGTGAATTCAAAATAGAACATGAAGTCATCCAGATGTTTGCAGACACAACTTATAGGAAAGAGCCATGAAAAGAGGCATGAAACTAGAATGAAGACATAATGTTATTGACTACATGTCACCACAAAATGTCACAGTTGTGTTAGTGATGATAGTTAAAGTTATAAGAAACTAAAACAAAGGAAGGTCAAGCCATGAAAGCAGCTTATTATGACCCATATTTGCTTTTGTTGTTCTGTGGCGACCTCTAGTGGCTGTTTTAATTAGTACGGCTGAAAAGGAGGAAGTGAAGAGAAATTCTACAGAGACAAGTCCACATGGTGAGCAGGTCGGAAAGGGATGGTCAGGTTACACAGTGACAGGACTTTAATTCAGTTTGTGTCCAATGTGAAACAAGAAGCTCTCCTAACTTACTGACGTAGTGAAGTGACATCACATACAGAAGGTATTGTAAGTTATTTAGGTAACATAAGAAGATTTATTATGGAAGTTATAGAAGTAACACAGGTATTTTAACCCAAACCATGATATTGTCCTAAATCTAACCAAACTGCAACTGTATGACGAAGGTCATGTACGTGTGTTGACACTTTAACTCTGCAACTCTGCCATGTTGTTTTAGGAACAGTGATACATATCGACCTCTTCAGTCATTTAGGTCTGAGGATGTGTTGGAAAAATCTACATACCGATGCAAAATTCACTTTTTCAAACAACATTTTTGGGGAACGTCATCAATTCTTTACAAGTCAGGACTTACATGGTCCAGTTGATGTTGGGTTGTGGATGACCATCCACCAAACAGAGCAAGGTAACATTAGATTCTGGTCCGGCCAACACTTTTTTCTGTTCCTCTCTCAGACGTGTAGTAGGAGGAGCTGCAGGAAGGAATGTGTCTCTTAGGCAAATGTATATTCATGTAGTCTTCAAGTTCTTCAAAGTAAAATATAAAAAGTCTTTGTCTTGCATAGTACCTCAACATAACCTTCAGTTTTACATTACAAGAACCAGGAGGGATCTTTGAGCCACAACATGATCTTTCAAATATTGTCAAACCCCTGTCCACTATTTCACCTTGATGTAAAAGAGATACTGACCATTGACAACAACAGAGATGGAGAGATTTTGAAAGACGGGCCTTCCTCTGATCTGGGCCCGGCACACGTATGTCCCAGCATCCTCTCTCTTCACATTTTTAATAAGGAGTGAGTTATCAGACAGTTGACGCATATGGCTCCACTCTGAAGTGAAAGAGGTGAAGGCAGAGACAAAGAAAAAGAGACTGTTATGTTTCTGAATGAAAGTTCATTCATCAGCTGGACAAAGCAAACTGCGGAGCTCTTTCTGCTGCAACACATGGATGTTTGTATACACCCAAAACATTCAGTAGACCCAGTGGTTACTAAAGATCCAACTATGATCCAGGGTCCTGGTCCTACCATGAGAAGGGATTTCCTTGTTGTCTCTGAACCACTGAACATCCACAGCTGGCTGGCCGGTCACCAGACATGGCACCACACCGTCTGTGTCCTTCAGAAACTCATGGTAGGTGGTGGTTTGGCCAAATGATGGACCCTCTGACAAAAGAGGAGAAGATTAAGTTGACTATACTGCCTAAAACAAAACGGGTGATCTCATCAAATTAAACAGGTTTGGTTCATTCAAAAAACACCTTTTATTTTCTAGCTAAATAAAAGATCTGTTGGACTGGACAGGTTCAGCAACAACTGATCAAACAAGTATGTGATGCAGCCGGTTGTTACGTACCGTAAACATACAGCTGCTTCTCTGTTTTATCAATGTGTCCACTGTCGAACTCACAATGACAGGTATACCTGCCCGCATCCTGCATTGTGGCCTTGTTAATGATCATTTTGGAAGAGGTTTCATCAAATTTTTTCACGTTTTCTTCATCTATGTCTACGCCATCCTTGGTCCACGTTATTTCCCCCTCTGCCCCAGCTGGGACAGGACAGGACAAGAGAAGGAAAGGAGGGAGAGATAGAGTGAAAAAAGCTGTGGAGGCCTTCAGGTTCAAACGGAAACATTTCATTTAAATTATCAAGTTTCATAACCCATCGTGTCAAATTGAAATGACTCACCTTTACACAACAGTAAGATCTGTTCTCCCACCTGAACATCTTGCTTAGTGGTTACGATTGTCATTTCTGCATCTGGTGGAGGAGAGAAGAAGAGTTTTCTTTTTCTTTTGCACCTTTTTCTGCTTTATACAAAGGGAGTTTTCATCCCTAAAACCACAGACTAATTTAAACCACAGAGTAATTTAAACACATTGTTCAGTTAGATAAGTATTTGAGACAATGTTTTTTAATGGTCTCCAACACCAGTCTGTACTAAGATTTTGATCCACAGGCATAAACACCCTAAAATGATAGTAGTTCTACTAGTTCTCCAGTATGTGTTTTCAACAGATTGTCAGTGGGGAAGGTCTGTTTAGTGGCAAAAAAGGACAGATGTATTTGTCTCACAACATACCTTGCCATTTTCGACATACTGATCATCACACTGTAATATTTAATCAGTTCCAGGACATTAAAATCATCTGAAGTGACCCAAAGCTAATGGGAACTTTAAATTTGAATTTTACATTTCTAACTACTTTGTTGGTGTATCATGCTGCATAGCATATTTTATAGCTCACAAAATGTAAGCATTCTTGAACTTTGTGGAAAAATTTCAACAACAAATCCAACATAACCTTATATTTTCCCTGTTTATTCAGTTATGGAAACTAAAGATTTGTGGAAAAATTGCCTGAGTTATTGACCACTTACACTTAAAAAATACTTTTACTTGCATCCTCCTTATTTCAGCCATGCAGAACATATCCAGAGATTACCACACTGTATTTCTTGCTAAAATCTTAATAATGTCAATAGATCTTACCTGTGCCGTACATCAACAGCAGCAGCAGCAAGGCTGTCCTGAGGATCAGAGCTGATTGGTTCATGTTCACCTGGCTGCTGATTGACAATCTTATGACTTCGAGTCAAAGCTCCACAGTTTGTCTGTCAAGTCTGAATGTTTTGGTTTTCCAGTCAACACAGCTGGACAGAAAGCTTCAATGCCTGTCTGATAAAGTTTACAAACTCAATTTAAATCTGCTGAACTCAAAGAAACCTCAGAAATGAGTAACTGCAACTTGTAATTTGTAAACAGCTGTTGTGTCCTTTCCCCCTAAGATAACTATGATGGAGAGAGGGTCTGTGTCAGAGGTTATATAGGGAGAGGAGATGGAGAGGAAACCAGAAAGGGGAGTGGAGAAGGGAGAGAGAGAAAGCATTGCCTTCACATCCCTCCTTTGACCCCAGCAGAGTTACTGTCGGTCACTCCAGAATAGAAAAATGGGAGGTGATGACGTGTGACATCCGTCCCTCTGGCAATCCTGTCCTATGTCTTTATGTCTGTTGTCTCTCATTTGTCCCTACCTGTCTTTTATTTCTAGTTTTCTCTCTCTTTTTTTCACCTCTTCTCTATCTGTCTGTCTGTCCACCCTGCATTTCCCTTTCTCTCCCTCCAGGCTACCGGATGAAAGCAGGGCAGACAGCGCCCCAGGGGAAGAAGAGATGGGGAAAGATATTTTTATCACTCAATCGTTTCTTCCTCTGTCATTTAAAAAAAGGGTGAGATTCTTCTTTAGTACATGGACATACAGAATGCCAAATTCACCATACTAACATGCGATGAAAATGTTCTTCCTTAAGGATGCTGGACTCAGTGACACCCATTCTACTACAAAGAGAACGTTTGCTTAACTTAGACAAACAGCCCAAACTCTGTGATTGCAAAAGATTTGAGGGTCAACTATGTTTAATACATTTAATCATCTTTTTTAAACACAAAAGTTTGTTTGAGAAGTCATGTTAATGTCAAATCACAGTAAACTATAAGGGTTTTAATCAAAGAAAATCTCAACAAATAAAATTAAAGTCAGTGGTTTGTAGAAATAGACTCAAGACTTTTGAATTGGCATGAAAGGGTTTATATCAAAATATCATTACAGGCCTTTTCACAATAGACCAATCACTTTGTCAATGTACGGAAAACACAGACTTGACTATTAACAGTGACCTTGTTCTATTCATACATCATTGCTAAAGTTATGCTAAAAACAAGTTGTCTTTCTCAGTTTCAGGGTCCTCGTGCTGTGAATGTTGCCTCACTGTTGGGACACCTGAGTCATTGGTAAAGTTGTGCTTTTAGATCTATGACAGGTATGTAAAGAAAAGGACTAATGCAACCAAACAAATGCGTTTAACAAGATGTCATAATGAGGAAGAGCTTTCGATTTCTATTGGCGACCAGTAGATTCATGTGTGTGTGTTCTCTATGAGTTGCTCAAAACTGATTCAGGATGTGGTCAATGATCATGATTACAGCTTCACTGGGAAACACTCCCAAACACATAAAGTTTGTCTAATCAGTCATCTCCAAATGCTCAACAAACCCATGATCTGACAGCAGCTGAGGGCTTTGATGGTGATGTTGGACCCAGTCAGCATCAAACCCTCTCTCTCTCTCTTTCACACACACACACACACACACACACACACACACACACACACACACACACACACACACACACACACACACAATGACAAAGGGAGTGTTTGGTTGCAGTATCAGTTAGAATCTCTAAAGCAAAAGGGTAAAACAAATAATTAACAAGCAATTTTATAATAATTAAAGCAGATCTACAAATCCTCCATTTCATATTGTTGACCTTCAACCTAATTCAAATATATTTGGTCCAGCAAGACTTGTAAGGAATTGAACCACACTGTAAGGTTTGTTCATTTCGTTCTGTTGATCTATTCCATGAGTCCATATTGTTTTAAATTAACATCACGATTGATAACATAGCTTAGCCTACGCAAATCACAGATGCACCTTGATAACCAAGCTAGTTAGCTAGCACCAGTGTTAGCCACTAATTCAAAGTTTGCTATGCTATTGATACTTGGTCCTGCTTAGCTCATAACCTGTGCTCAAGAGCCACTAAGATTACTTAGCTATAAAGTCACTTAGCATAGATTATGCAGCTGACTTTGTTCGCAGCAACTTCGCACAGCATTCAGTCAGATCCCCCTCATTCTACCCAGCCCCACTCTCTCGTCCGATCATGGTCGCCTCTGGCTTAGAAGAACCAAGATGGCGATGGCCAAAATACCAAATTCAACGGTTGATGTCATGGTAGTTATGTTAACATCTTTGATCCAGTATGGGTTCATCAGAATTCCGTCAGTTTTGGTCATTAAAAAGTTTGATGCCTCATGTTTCAACCCGAGTGTGATAAAAGGGTCAGCCAATCACTAAAACATGCAAACTCTCAAAAACACAGCTTAGATCAGCGCTCTTTTATCTACTTAGTGTTTGCCAGAAGTGACTATAGTACTGCCTGCTGCCAGTCAATTTTTGTTCCTATGGGTCCTATCACTTCTATTGGCCATGGGCCAGCCTGCCCCTCCCACCTCCCTCTTGATAGCCTATCAGTGTCTCCACACCACCATCCAGCAAGCCAATCAAAGGGTAGAGAGTCCAAAGGGGCCACCTATCAAGTTGATTATCAGGAGGTGCTATTATGGCTCATTAGAACGGAGTGTGCTCATGATGAGGACTGTTAACGAGGGCCATTAACAAGGGTGGGCACACACTAACAGCTGCTCCACGTAACGTCCACAGGAGCCGTAATTTTCTTGTTAACTTGTGAAATGGATAAAATAACATAATCCTTGAATCATTGATTTTGTGCAGAGTCCACAACAACAAACCGTGAATATATTTAATTCCTATTTAATGTCATATATTGGCGCAAAGACTTGTTTCTATGACTTCAGGATGACAGAGGCTTTATATTTTGATGACATGTCATTCTGATGGCTCCATCTGATTCTTTAAGTCTAACTTTTCTACACAATTTAAGAAATTATGTTTAAAATAAAGTATTTTTGAACACACACACACACACACACACACACACACACACACACACACACACACACACACACACACACAAAGCTCCTAACAGGCAAGGCACTGGGCGTGGATGAAATTTGACCTGAGATGCGAAGGGCTCTGGAGATTGATATGCTGGCTTGGCTGTTATCCTTTTTCATTGTTGCATAGAGGTCAGGGATGGCATTTTTGGAATCACACACTAGGATGGCGATTCCCATTTTCAAAAGGGGAAATCAGAGGTTGTTGTCCAATATCATGCCGTAATACAGCTCCCCTTCTAAGGGGAAGTTTGTTCCAGGGGGCTGGAAAGGAGGCTCAGCTTGATTGTCAAATTGTGGAGAAAATTGTGATTGTGTACCACGGTGAATCCTGTGAGGGTTTCTGCAAGCAGTCAAACAGTTTTTTAGTAGATTACTGTATTATTGTGCCTGTCAGGTCGGGGTTTTAAGAGAAGACTATGGACAAGGGAAAGGTGGACCCAAATGCAGTCAAGCACGGGAGGCAAGGATATTGGGAAACAAAAGCGAGCTTTATTTTACCAAAGCTGATATCAAAAACCAAAAGCAGACAAAACAGGGGCAAGAGGCAAAGTAGCAACATAACAGCAAGACAAAGTAGCAAAATAAAACAGTTCAACAAAGTGCAAAGAAATAGGCAAAGTACAAATCAAACATGGAAAACTCAAAACCAAAACAGGACTCAAAGAACATGGACGAGAGCACAGATGTAAACAGGGGCTGACAAGAACAATGATCAGACAAGGAGTGAAGGGAACACAGAGACTAAATACACAGACACTGATGACAAGACGAGGAACAGGTGAGGTGGACCAACAGGTGAGATAACGAAGGGGAGGAGCACACGAGAACATGAAGGGAACAAAGCAATAGACAGAGGGAGCCAGAGGGAACATAGGAAAATACACAGGAGAACTTAAAGGACACATGAGGGCATGGAAAAACAAGACACAAGACAAGATACAAAGACATAAAACCAGAGCCATGACAGTGCCCAATAATCCAATGTTAGAAATTATGCATTGTTGTTATGTCCATGTCAGTTACCATAAAACAATTTAAAACTTATATTGCCATGTTAACAAAGTTGGAACTAAGCTATAAGTTAACATGATCTACATCAGCAACTTAGCAGGGGATTGGTGACTTGCTAAAGGACACATCAGCAGCGTGTTTTCCTGTGGACAGCACACGTGTCCTGTGTACTGGTGTGTCTGTTTTCAATTCTGTCAACAAACACACAGACAATACACAACATACACTGTATATAGTAAAAATGTAATACATTTACATAACACATTTTGTTTTTTGTGCGCCTATAACACAGACACATAAACAATGTATGCACAAACAGCCACATGTAGCACACAGACCGACAGAAACAATGATGCGACAGCTGAGGACATGATGACGAGACAGGCAGGAAGGAGAGAGAGACACAGACAGACTCTCGTGACTGGAGAAAACACACCCTCACTCTCCCCTCTCAAAACAGACTTGTATCTTTGCAATACAGATAAGCTTTGCTCATTGAATTATGTAACTTCCATTTTGGAGATAGTTCATATTATAAGTTTATGTTAAATTGTGTGATCCCATTGGCAAGCTTTTTCTGAATATTAGGAACAGTGGGCACCCATGATGCAGCCCCCTGATACAAGTTCCAGCTCTAAGGTACTGAGAGGAGAATTAACTTTTACATTACATACATGATTTTAAACAGGAAAACCACATAAAAACAGGGAGAACATGCAAACTGAAACGAAGTCCTGCCTCTATTTCCCCATTTTTGTAATAATGGAAATCAGATCAAAATCCTGATTGGCATGATTTGATGTGCATAATACATAAAGATTCACTTTCTCAGTCATAGATAAGAAAAAAATAGATCACAGCAGTTAATATGAGCTAGTGGATAATGATTATCGTTTCACTTGTGCTCACATTTCTGCAAAAGTTATTTATTAATCTGTTTTATAAGTTATAGTCACTTAATTGAAATTCCGACTGTGGGAAATAAGAAAATTAGACGATAAGTCAAAATCGGGACCATTCATACCATCGTTCCCCATACGGTGCTTAGATGTCGTCACTTGGCAGTATTACTGTAACATCAAGAGGCAGGAAGTACTTAGTGCTCACACACAAAGATAATAATCAGAGCATAGTCTGCACACATGACACTAGACTGGGTTGTGTGCATGTGCCTGTGTGCGTAATGTCCACTGCCAGACATGGTCTCTCCACCCAGCTGATAGTACAGTTGACGTAAACTTAAGAGTCGTGCCACCACACTGGCTGAATGGGTGTTACGTGTGCTGGTGCAATTAGTGAACAAAGCTAGTAACTCTCTACAATAACCATCATTAATAAATGGAAAACGTACAGTTACTAAAACTTTAACATTACTTCACTGTTAACAAATAATGATTGGAATTATTTCTTAATTATTGTTAAGCAATTTTAAAAGGTTCATAAATATCAGTTGTAACATTATAACAGAAAAATTCTTTTTATAGATTAAAAAAACAGAGTTTATTCACTGTTGAAGGTGATATTAACATCAGTTGCAACTTTACAATACACACTTGTCTGATGAATGGTTTATAAATCATTTCATTGTTTGTTTACAGTGAAATAACTATATAAATAAAGTTTAATTAACTATAAATTTACCATTTATCAATATTGGTTATTTGTGTGCTATGCAAAATCTGTGTCCCCAACTGGAAAAAGCAAATTTCTTGGTCAGTGGTCAGGAATAGTGGCGAGGGGTAAGGTAAGTCTCCACAAAGTGAATGTGAGGTCCAATCCCAATGACACTCACACACAATCACAGATTTTGAGGCATGGTCTATGTATGTCTACATAGGCTTAAGGCTGTCGCGTTGTCAGACATTTGTAGCCCTTAATGTCCACATTTCTGTAGACATTACCTGGGGGAATTACCCACAGTTTACAGGGTTGTGATGTTTACCAGTGGGTTACCAAAGAAAGCCCCTAATTTAAAAAAGGGATAACAATCCAGATGATACCAATCTTGAATATCTGATTAATTTCATTATTCTACATGATGCTGTAGAAGAGTCAGCCAGTAAATTAATTGTCAGTCTCCAGTGCAGAGACAGTAGACAGTAAGAAGTATTCATTTATTTCTAATTTTTACTTCCACATTCTTTGGTCAAGCTCCAGGAATCTTCAAGGGCACGTTATGATAATCTGTAAATGAAAACATTGGGGGTTTTTTTTAAATGCTGATTTGTTCATTTAAAAGTCAAACTCGAAACCTCGGACCAACTACAACCTGTCAAATTTTAATTCCACTTATATAGTAACCCTGTCAACAACTATTAAATGCTTAGAATAACCATAACAATAATAATAATAATAATAATAAACAGATACATATACATATTTACAGTACACATGCACACGCACAGTACAATAATATAATATTACAGTGAAGGAAAAACACTACATACTGCTGTGTGTCACTGGAGCACACTGTATTATCTACAAGGATTATGATCTTTTTGCAGCGATGCAGCTGTAATAATTACCATCACTGTAATCAAAGTACTGCTTATGTCTCGCACACAGAGCCATGGCTTGAGCTCACGTCCGTCACATCATCACTGTTACTAAAATAGCAGCAGATTGGCCACCAAACAAAAGAAATACCTCCCCTCTCCTCTATTCTCTCTATTGTTATCAGTGTGAAAGTGACTACTCTATATTTATCCATTGTGTATTTATACACAGAGGATAGTAAAGGATAGGCCTTGAGGTCATCCAAGCCTTTGTGTACGCCAACCATTGTTGTCACATAAACAACTAATAAACAAACAGTGCCGTGTGTTCTTTGTTTGTGCGTGCAATGTGTGTGCTTTCCCTGGGTCGCGTCTATTCTGGACCAGTCCGGCGTTTAGCCAGACCACTGTTCCTCCACGTTTCTTCAGCTGATAATGGGAGTGACCAGGACCATTTCCTGATCTGTGCTCCTCTCTTCCTGACCTCTTGTGCCATACAGGAAACTCATAGTAGATTACCGCATGAGGACACAGACAGGTAATAAACACGCACGGCCCTCTAACACCTGTCTGTCTGCTTGGTTTTCTCCGAGCATCGGTCGTCGTCACAAGAACTCGGGAGTGGGGCGAAGTATGGCACTGTTATGGCGCTGGCCTTGTCCCTCATCAAAGGGCCTAGAATGTCTGGTCTAAACAATCCTGATTGTCGCTATTAAGTTCCTCATCAGATCTTTCATCTGAACATCGAGGACGTCTAAACCAGCTCTGGCAGATCCATTTAGAGATGTGCTCTTGATGTTCCATCGGTTAAACAGCAGGCTCCAACATCATCAAATTGTGAGAGCTGAGCACGACAAAACACACTTCAGGATTTACATAATCTCACATCAAGTGGAATAACTCAGCAAAATGCTACTGCTGACTGATTTGTCAAAGCAGACCATTAGGATGAGGGATACATTTAAAGAGTATGGGTGCCTTGACAGAATATTTGCTGCTAAGTGAGCATCCTAAAATCTTGTGATAGCGTTTCAGGGCCATTGTCCCAATTTAAAACGGAAGAGAAAAGCGGTAAAAGAAGCCCACTTTGGATTCTTCACTCATTCAGTCCATTGTCAATCTGTCATCAGAGGCCACTCTGCATGACTCGTCTAGACTATATACCGGTGCTGTCACTGTTGCTGTGCATCACTCAAGTTCAAAATACAATCAGCAGCAACAATACAAGGAAGGTAGGCAGAAACAAAGCATCTCCACATGTGTGTGTAGACTGATCAGCTGTCTTTTGCGTACCTAATGGGGAGAGTGCCTACACGTTGCTTCTGCATCTCCAGACTCAAGTCTTTTATTTGGTCATTAAGTGATAAGAAATGACTTCAGATGCTGACAAACATTCCCTTATTTAGAGCCATAAATGTGCTCAGACATGCTTCAAATTAGATACGTCCTCTATCATCGACTTACTAAAGAATTACCGGAATAATGTGACAACGGGGCGTTTCAGTCAAAGTCTCCTTCGGCATTCTGAGCTGAAGAGGAATTTGTTGGCCCCATCCCATCTTAGCAACACAAACAGTTTTATCAGAATGGAGCCCTGTTTATTTGCCTTATAGTTTATTTTGCATGCCATGACATGAGTGAATGAATCCATGTCCAAACACTGCAGCAGGCTGCGAGCCGTTTGACATTCTACTAGAACTTCCGTTAAGGATGTTTTCTTCCAAACACGAGGCCACTCATTCAGTAGACATCATTAAAAACTGACTGCCTGGAATAGCTGCTGTGCTTCGGATCTTCAGTCAGACACTGATGTTGGGAGAAGGAGGAAGAACAGATTGTATTTTGTGAATGAACATTCATGTAGTCAGGAGCTTGCAAGTACAGGATTCACATGTAAGAATCAGTCAGGGTGGGAACGGCAGCACTCACGGTCGGGGGTAAATGTTCAGAGACAGCGCTGGGCAAACTGGCACGTAAGCTTTCCATGCTGCATTACAGTAAGTTATTTGTTAGTGGGTCTTATCTCAGGCTCTAGCGTTGACTGAGACCCTTTCTTTTGTTGAGTGTTGCCATGGGGGAGTTGATGAGGGGAAAAGGGAAGATTTCACACACAAACACATGCAGTAAACCCCCTCCGTGTTTATCACACACAAAGAAAAGAAATGGCTACCCATGTGCCAAATCTGGCCCTGCAGAAAAAATGTTGTGTTCATCCTGTCCACACTGTTTGTACTTCCAAAGAGATGTGTGTGGGGGGGTACGTGTTCAGATATTGTGCAACCCTACAGTTTACAGTAAGAGGGAAAGAGAATCAAATGTTGACACACTCACCCTTCTCCAGAATCACTTTCTGTACCTTTAAATACAAAATTCCCTTGTATTTTTCTGAATGGTGTTTCCTTCACCAGTGCAGATAGTAAGAGGAAACATTGTACTAAGAACTCAGAAATGTTGGAATATATCTACTTCATATGTCAACTGCCCAAGCCACATTTATAAGTTTGGTTGAGCTTTAAATTGACTTTTGCACAGAATGAGGACTGTGGATTTCCACTCCTATAACTAACACTAAAGGAGGAGAGGATCTCTTCAGAGTCAGTACAGACAGGAGAGACTGTTACAGTGACATACTAGAATTACAGCCCTGCAGTCATGTGCCTTTTCGCACCGGTCAAGTTGCTGTTTCTGAGCTGTGGCGTTGATTAATGACTAGAGCATTTCACGGTGAAGTTGACCTTTGATCCTTCGAATATAAAATGTAATGACTGCATCATTTTATCCTTTGAGACATTTGTGTTGATTTTGTCCCAATTATCTTATGAACTGTTGAGTGGCCAAAAATGGATTTTGTGAGGTCACAGTGACACAGTGAGTACAAATGGACATTTGAGCAAATTTCAAGATTTTGCCCTGAGCATTGAGATATGAAATGAAGGGTGTCTGATTGTATCCGAAACCAGAGCTGACACTTCTTGCGCTCTCCCATAAATAGCGCATTTTACTTTTTTGGTTTGTGTATGTCCAGTGGCCAAATGGACATTTTTTGCATTGAACTCAATTAAAGAGAAACTCTCACCAAAACGCAACCTTGGCTTTTTTTGTGAATGTACCCGAGTCAAGCCTTTGTATAAAAGCGTAATTACAACAAAAGAGGCACTTTTAAGATTTACCGTATTTTCGTTTTCGGGTCAAATTCTTTTTCAATGGGAGTGCTACGATAGCATTAAAATCGCTATTTTTGAAACACTAAGAAGGCTCGACACAACATGAAACTTTGCTCGTAGTATCACCAGGGTCTTTATACATGAACACGAGCATTGAGAACATTGTGTGTGTACATAGAGTTTACTAAAAAGAAAGTTTTTGAACAACTCACGTTAGCAGTTGCTTGTTCAGTGTCAATTTCCAAATGTGACGTAACTTGGAGGAGAGTTGTACACAAACAATGTTCTCAATGCTTGTGTTCATGTGTAGAGACCCTTGAAGTGGCTTTAAGTCGCAGCTTTTTCTGGCATGTTTTTCTGTGATATATTGTTTTCATCTCATATCACATGTACTTCATTATTAGATTTTTTGTGTGTGTGTGTAGATTTCTCACCAGGTTAGCTCAACTTCTTCCACTGTGAAGTTAACAGGTAGCTTTCAAAGTAGCTTTCCCTGTTCCATGTAATGTACATATGTGCGTGTGAGTGCTAGATAGACAAGAGCCAAACTTGAGTGTGATCCCCATCCTTAAAGTTTATAACTTTCAAAGGTCTGTGATACACTTGCACACGTTTCATTGCCTTAAAGCAGTCAGCTTGTAATCCTAGAACCTAAAATCACA
The DNA here is from genome assembly GCF_900880675.1 of Sparus aurata. NCBI lineage: Eukaryota > Metazoa > Chordata > Actinopteri > Spariformes > Sparidae > Sparus > Sparus aurata. The sequence continues at coordinate 13,448,709 of NC_044203.1, read as the reverse complement.
GTTACCTGGAATGCTTCCATCTATGTGCGCCTGCCAGTCTGGCGATGTTACTTGGAGTGTCAAACTTACGTGACTGTTGTGGCGGAGGCTTATTCAGGGTTTTCTGCTGTTTATTTTTCTTAGTCTTTTTTAGCCTCCCTGACCACATCCACATCCTATTGCGCTTTACAGCGCTACTCATACCGTCATCCCTGTCGCTCCTCAAATAAGACACCCACTCCCCGGCGTGCGTGCAGTGTCATGCATACAGGAAGAGACACATGCTGCTAATACAATGGAAAAGACATCGTGACTGCAGCCGGGAGGTGTAGTGCCGAGTGGCGCATACATGGGACTGTATGTCATTTCTGCTGGTTTATTAATTTCTGATTTACAGTTTATGAAAAGTGTGTTAAAGGTTTGGCCCAGAAAAGTTACTGTGGTCCTGATGCAGAATCTGTTATCAACAAATGAATGCAGAAAGGACAGTTAAGTTTAGTTAATCACAGTCTCAATTTATTTCCTGCATGTCTCATTTCCATCTCAAGATGAAGCACAACAGCAGGTGAATTAAATGGATGTCCTCTCAGGCCATTTGCCTGTAGGCTCTTTCCACGTCCTCTGTTCTCCCAGGCTTTTTCTCTGACGCCGCGTCTGTCTCTACGTGACTGGTCCAGGGTCAGTCAGTGCCAGTGGAGGCCGCCATGGCAGCAGATAACGCTAACTAGCTTCCTGCCATTACTGCTAATTGCCCCACGGCCCGGAACTGTGCAGACACCCAGGGTGGGGCGTGACTGAGGAGTGTGTGTGTCTGTGTGAGTGCTGAAAAAATTTGGGTCAATTTATCACTGCCTGTCCCCTGTCACGGAGAAACATGGTGGATGTGCTGTGCCAGTACTGTTGGTGCATTCATATTAAACGGAAAAGCGGATGATGGAGTGTAGACAGAGGCAGGATGGATGGGAGAGACAGCGTGTAGCCGGACAGAATGTGTGTTGTTTGAAAATCCGTTTTATTTCAGGGAAGATGTGTGTGTTCAATCCAGAGAACATAGACACAGTGTATGTATAGATGTCACACGGATGTGAAGTATTTATTTTAAAGATTTGGATTTAGGTCAAATCAGCAGTTAAGCAATTTCATACAAAACTTAAGAAACACAAGTACATAGAACCACCATTGTGAGGTCCCATATTGCTGTGTACTGTATATAACAAGAAGGCATACAGGGGTGATGGTTCATCAGTGTTCCTAATGACTTTCCTGTGTCATACAAAAAGGGAGGAGAGGATGTTTAGATGTTGCACTGTATGTTATCACCGGCCAATCCGCAGCTGTCCACAGCAGGCAATATGACCCAGGGGAGGGTGGCAGTGGGCTGTATGTATCTAACAAAGACATCTAGCATGAACAGTTTAGCTATGCAAATGACACAGATACATAATGCATAAAAAAAGACAGCTTCATGTGAAGAAAATGTAAGTAGCGACCCAAAATGTTTGATTTTCAGGCCTTTAGGTTTAGACGTGTATTTAATGTGTGAATCGGTATGTCGTTTTTGGAAAATACTTTTATACGCTCTCTTGGCAAGATTTAGAAGATTTTAGATTGTAGAAGGAACATTGACAACAAACATCAACATTGTGCAGAAACGCTTAAGGCTAAGTATCATGTAACATGTCAGCAGCCAGTTAGCTTAGCCTGGGGAAACAGCCAGCCTGGCGTTGCTGAGCTGTAACAAAATGTTACGCCAATGTATCTTCTTTGTTTACACTTAAACAGGTGTAAAAAAAAAAAACACATCAGTTTGCCTTTTTATGATCAGCTGTGTTGCAGACATTTACTTGTCATGACATCGATATTCCTGACTTCTAATCTAAAAGCAAAGCATTGCATTTGCTCGGAAGATTATGAATGCTTGCTGCAAATGTGTGTTTGAATGGCAGATCTGCGAACTTCAAAAGCAATGCTGCAGCTGATTTAACAGTTAAGGGCACTTAACAGAAAGACAAGAGGAGTTGGCTCCTACAGATGCTCCCGAAGTCTTCCATTGAGTACACATCAATTAAATGAAAGTAAAAATGACAACTATAAAGTTGTATTTCCTGCATGTTTCAAAAACAAACACTTTATACAGTAAGAAGTGATGAAGAGGTAAAAAGTCGTGTTTCCGTCTTGGAATTCCGACTTGGATGACCGATCCATTGCACTTTTCCGTGTCAGAGGTTGTTTCTTTCCCCCGAGTTCAATGGAATGCACCATTAGACTTAACAGTTTTCATTTCCAGGTCGTGAAATGACCAGCTGACCTGGAGATGAGACTCAACAATGAATCTTACAAATCGTACCTTAAGACAAGGGGAGGACATGCAAAAACATTTAACGTTACATTGGCCCAGAAACACAGGCCTGTTAATCAACCCAAAGTTTCAAGCATTTTAATCCCACACATGATCTTTTCCCAACCATAAGCATGTTGTTTTTGTGCCTAAATGTAACCAGACCAGAGGCACAATGTTGTGAAGACATAAAGTGTATAATCTAACCTAAAGAAACAAAAAAAAAAGTTACAGTTCCATGAAGTGAATTTCATCTTGGACAGCCAACTCCAAACATTGCAACGGATCAAAAAAACCCAAAACATTTTGTTGTCTCGACTGGAGCTTCATTCGAGAAATGTGAGCATTGCTCCGGGCGGAGGAAGTCAACGGACTTGAGAGGTCTTGGCTGACTGAGTGTTATAGACTTTAAAGAGATTACAGGATCTTCTGAGGAGTTATAGGCTATCTATGTGTGTGTGTGTGTGTGTGTGTGTGTGTGTGTGTTTTGGTGTGTGTGTGTGTGTGTGTGTGTGTGTGTGTGTGTGTGTGTGTGTGTGTGTGTGTGTGTGTGTGTGCGTGTGTCTCTGCAGTCAGTTGATGAGAAGAGGGCATCAAAGCAGGCTAGCATCCTGTGGGCCAGCCCAGGGCAGGACCAGTGGGCACAGGGCTGCAGCGAGGTGGGTGTCCTGGAGCAGGCACCGCACCGTCTGCCTCAACAGATACACACACACGTGCACGCACACACACTCAATTCCCCTCCTGGGCACAAAAGGCCACCGTGTAATTGAAGTAGTGTCAGAGCTCAGGGGACGGAGAGATGGGAGGGACACACAAACACAAACACACACTCAGCAGAGCTTCTCTTCAGCATTAACCGGTTCAGCTTTAAACACAGCGATTTACACTAATGTTAAGGACAAATTAAATGAAATGAGGAGTGTGCATTACCACTCACCGGTGGCTCAGTGGTTTTAGTCAATCAACATTAATTGAAAAGTACGTACTGAGATTCAAGGCTTTCCATACGTCAATAAGCAGAATTCAGTAAGCTTGAGATCACATCATGACTACATACACAGTCTTTTGTCACATTTACATAAGTTTACCCTGTAAAGGACCACCACATCTGAATCCTGCTAGTAGAGGAGTGTGTGTGCTTGTGCTTAGTGTTTAGACATGTTGTTAGCAAGGGAAGAGAATCTGGTGTATTATGTGTATAGAATCTAAGTTACGGAATTATTGATTACATATAGGTACAAGTGAAATTCTGTTGATTTGAAAAAAAATATATTATCATTTCTCCAAAACATCCAACTTGTATGTATTCATCCATGAATCAAATGATTAGTAACCAAGTATGAAAAGTTGAGCTTTTAAGTGCACTCCAGAAAAGATTTTGGATGACGAAAACCTGCCTATGACTGATGGGAATTAAAATCTCTCTTATTGGGGCGCCATTTAGCTCAGTTGGTAGAGCGCGCGTCCCATGTGCCAAGGCTCTGCAGCAGACCCTGGTTCAACTCCTGGCCTGGGTCCCTTTGCTGCGTGTCATTACCCCTCTTTCTCCCCCTGTTTCCTGTCATATCTTCAGCTGTACTATCAATAAAGCAATAAAAGGCCAAAAAATACTTTAAAATAAAATCTCTCTTAATGTTTTAAAATCAGCAAAATTGATCTTTCACCTCCTGAATCGTCCAGTCTCAGGAGCTCAGGCTGACGAAGTCCCACTTGTGTCCACCTTTCATTTCTGTTCCCCTTTTTGTTGAGAGTTCTAAAAAAATGAAAAACCCCAAAACTCCTCTTGTAGCTGTGAGTTCGAAATACCAATCACAATTATTAGAACAAGAACTATCACAATTCTTGTGTGGTTACTGGAACTGCAACCATATTTGTACAATATCTGTACAAACCTCCTCCTCCTTTGTCATCCACCAACCTGTCAAATAGTTTGGAGGAAGCTGATGTCTGATAACACACACAGATATTATACAAATATGGGTGCAGTTCCAGTAACCACACAAGAATTGTAATAGTTCTTGTTCTAATAATTGTGGCTTTCTTGAATCTCTTCTTCCCACTGTCCTCACGGGCGTGTAGAGCCTCATGGTGGCCTTTGCGTCTTGGATGAATGAATGTTCACCCTGCATCCTGATGTTGCCTCAATGTCAGCAGGATCTACATCGTCAAACCAAAGGTCCTCTTCTGTTGGTTTTCTCTCTTCAACCGCATACTTGTTTTTCTTGGCTGACTTTCCACTCTCCTTTTTCCTGTTTGGAGCAGCAGTCTTTGTCATCTCTGAGACACCTGGGACCCTCAGGTTCACCTGAGAGTCCTCAGGGACAACACTGGTAGGAACTGTTTTGTGCTACCAGACACTGTTTCCTTTTCTTTTTCAATGTGAATTGTTTCTCTGAAGAACTTTGGGCGTCATGTTTTGGCTGAAGATTCTGTCTACTTAGCCTGTACCTTTGACATTATGGCCACTTTCCCCAAAATATTCTGTATTATTTGTTTAAAGTCTGTAAAGTCTGTTACCTATGCTCAGCCATGCTGGACCGCCACAGCTCCATCACTCGATTACCAGAAAAACGTTTAAAACAATCAGTACTGTCTCACCGAGAAATGTTTCCCGAATGTAAGTTTACCCTGTAGCAGCCCCGAAACAGAATAGTTGTTCCTTAGTTGTCCTTAATAGCTGAGAAAATTGCTCAGTGGTTCACTTGAGGTGCTCCAAAGCCATGCTGAACTGTGTATTTCTAAAATCAAAATCTGTTGATTTGCATGAGTCGTATAACTGTTAAGTCGTCTTCGGCTTGTCAAACAGTTGTTTTCCTGCAACTCGAGGAGATGGAAGTTGGAACAGATTTGGGAGCTGCTATACATTTTAAAGAGATAATTGGTTTAAAGGGGTCTATTTCATAATTTTGTAGCAATTAAATCTTTAAACTTGAAGCACATTCTCAAGTGCCTCGTCTCAGTGAATCTCTGCTCTGCGAACAGAGAAATAGAGGAAACAGAGGCAGAAGTTTCACAGAGCCCTCTTTAAGTGAAGTACATTTTTAATAGATATTTTACTAGAAATTATTTATACAAGTGTTTTTTTTTTTTTTTTTTTAAAAGATCACTTTCACTGGAAAGACAGCGCAGAAGATTAATAAAGACAAGACACGGAGCAATGGTCCATTGTTTACTCAAATTCGTCAAGGGTCAGTGAAAGAGCCATTTAAAGTTTGTGAGAATTGGTGAAGTGTGACAGTTACTGGTGTTGAGGCAGAAAACTTGCATACCTAACTGTATATTGCCATCAGGAAACAAGCCTATTATATTTGTTTAATTGTAGATCATGTCAAACCCCGATCAATGACAATGTTGACATCCCTTTCATGACTATGTCTTGAAGACTTTCTTTGCCCTGGTCTCTTTAGAATACTGGGCACAGTCCGCAGAAACAGTGATGGTGTTTGGCTGCCACCTATTGGTTGAATCAAGTACATTTCAAGTAGATAAGTGATCTCTAACCCTAACCTGCAGCATTGACTTCAGTGTCAGTGAAATCATGCCCTGAAGTTGACTTTCTAAATGAAAAAATGCGTGTACCCATGTCAAAGATGCCAGATAGGATGTGTCTCTTTCATCCTCCCTTTCTTTTGACTGCTGAGTCCAGACATGTTTGAACATGGTGTCCCAGGTTTGCTGCCCAGCTGTGATGCCACTTGAGGATTGATAAGTAAACATGATGATGGATGGATGATGAATCCAGTGAGTCATAAAAAAAAAAGTGAGTAAGTGAAAACATATTCAGATGTACATCAACACAGATTAATTTGATTCTATAAAGGTATGTAGAAACACTACCCAAAGTTTAAACGGTCGTCTAGTTTGACGGAGTTGTGTTTTAGGACTTTTAGTTGGATTTAGTCCAGACACTTATGAGTAAAGCATCTTTGCCTTTGAATTGCTCGAAGCTAGAGCCTTTTTTTTTATTAACCCACCACTACTTTACATCAGCTCCTTGCAACTTCATACCAGATGTGTCCTCTGCACTCGACTTGTCTGAGCTTGTCTGCTGAAAACAGATACCTATGGTTGAATGTCAGCAAGACTCAAACATTCAGTCTATAGCAAACGTAGCCTCAGTGGAGCGTTAAAAACAGATAATTTGTTAACCTTTAAAAACCTTATCAACATTGACATTTTAATCATACATGTCTACCTCGAGGAGGTTAATTTCAACTTGGTAGCAAGTTTGTGCCTCTAGGTAAAAGTTCGCTGGTCTATGCAACCAAACGGACCAACTTCTACATACATACTCTTTATACACCTGAAGAAAAACAGAAACAGATGACCAAGTAGACTTTTATTTCAGTATATTCTTAAAGGTGAAGGAAGCATGCAACAATCGCAATTGAGATATTGAAGGAATGCAAATCAGTCCAGTAATAATTCAATAATAGTGAACTCAAACGTGTAATAATGACAAAAACGTGATTAATCAGTCAATACAAACTTCACTAAATGTTTCAAACACAATACGGAGTAACAGTAAAAAATTGACAGCTCAATACAAGGAAAACAAATCATTCAAACTCAACAATAAATTAACAAACTACGTTTCTGATCCTTCTGTTTGCTGGTGTAAAGAGTTGGACAGATTGACACTGTTGGGAAACTTTTAACTATGCAAGACCTCCTCATTGAGAAATTGTTATTACTTAGCAAAAGACTGTAGTAGTAGTATTATTAGTAGTAGTAGTAGTAGTATTAGTAGTAGAAAAAAATTAGTACAAGTAAATTATGCAGTAAATAGCACCAAAACATTTACTGTACAAAAGTGACATTGTGTAGGGATATAATTCAAGCTAGCATGAAGCCAACAATGTGCGTCCAATCATGAAATCTGTCCGGTCACGGAGCTTGAGGGTGTAAGAAGCTCAGCTGTGAGCTTGTTGTAGCAGCATTTCCTTGTTGGTACCTTAAAACAAATTACGGGGATGTGTTTTTTGCAGACAGTTAACTTTTGTAAATGCAACATTTACATCCGGGGTACATTAAAGGTGTAATTCGTAAGAAATGTACATGATTGAAAAGGTAGCACCAAAACGTAAGGGGGCGGAATAACCTCTTGCTGCTTACTATATACCCTTTGCTGTAGTTATCTTTGGCTGTATCGACTAGCAGCTGTTAGCAAGTAGCACACTTAGCCTTGGAGCTACATGGCCCCATTAGCTGACAGGAGTCTGTCCACACTGCAACCTCAGATGACAAGGGGAGTCCCAGCGGTCAATTGAGACAATCGACTCTCGTGGTCAGTTAAGGTCTCTGCAACCCAATACGACGACGTCTTTTCTGTTGATGATGAATGTTCTTAAAATGTTTTGAATGAGAAAATATTTATCCTGTTAACAACTGCAAAGAAGTTTCTTGTTATGTGAAAAAGTAAAAAGTCTATCAAATGCTTTTCATAGTATGACTAATATTAAAACGATAACTAACTCTTTGTACCAAATGCCTACATGCCTGATATGCCTTGATTTTATTTCTACAGCTTTCCTTCTTTGTCTATGCGACAGCTGCTGTTCAATCCAAGCTCCAAGGCAGAGAGAAGCTCTCATTCTCCAGCTCTTTGCGAATGACTGATGTGAATTTGGCCAGCTGCTCCGGGTTGAAATGGTTTCTCCAGTCTCCAACAACACCTAACATAAAAACACACAGATGTTCAGAGGAAATCTAAACCACCAACACACCTGATTGGATCTGGAATGACTAATCACCTTTAACCGAGTTAGAATTGTAAATCTATTCTGACATTTAAATTAAAGCTAACCCAGAGAAACTAATAATGAGCCCACGGATCCTCACCTTTCCTGAGAAAAGGAGATTTGTCGCTGTCCATCAGTACCTTTGGGACCAGGTTGAAGTTGGACATTGTGTTGACTTTCATTGCCTTGAAAGAGCAATGTTCTGCTATCTTCTGGATGACTTCCTCGCTCAGGTTACGGCCCAGGAAGTCTGACATAGTCCTGAGAGCTGCAGGAAGGTCCTAAATGAGGGACACGTGGACATACAGTCTTTTATTTACGTGGAGCAACCAGCGTTTGCCTTTATTATCTGATGGACATCTCAAATAAAGAACCTTTAATGTGACGCATGTAACTACACTGACATATCATTTGACCTGATCAACTTTGGTCTGAGACTGTTGCTCAGACCAAAAGATTCAAGACAGCAGTTTGTTCTCTGGTAACATATTTTCCAATTGTCAGATGTGGCCTTAAAACACACAGGAGAAATATCAAATGGAAAATCTTAATCGGTTTCCTGGAAGTGTGGCACACACACTGGCGGCCCACACAGTGGATGTTGTAAGAGACTATTCGTTCGTTCAACAAGACATTTAATGTTCAGAGTGAACCAGCACCTCTGGCCTTTAGATAGGAGTATGTCACCTGAACCATTTCTTCATATGTGATGTACAATATTCGATCTCCCAGCTCTGTGTGCCTCCAGCTCTTCACATGGTCTGTCCATTTTCCAAACAGCACTGCAGACAACACAGACAGTATAAATGCAAAAGACCACTGCTCTGACATGGGCAATAATGACAAACATGACCTTGTCCTAAAAATGCTATCAACATGCACATTCTAAGTAACCTCTGACCTTTGCCCTCCAAGAATGTGTCCATGAACTCATCAAAGGTTCCTGGATCTTTGAGGAATCCGGCCATCTGGTGGAAGTAGTATGAAGACACCATGACGTCCTTCGGGTTCCTCATGACATAGATCACCTGCCAGTTACAGACAACTTAGCATGAATAGACACTTTTGTCACAGAAACACGGCAGTCAGGAGCTCCTCGGACAATACGTGGTGACAATAGACAATCAACCATTTACCTTGGCTTTGGAGGCGTGGAAGGAGGGGGGCATGAGGTGGTAAGGAAAATGTGTGACCATCGCCCGTGGAGAAGTCAACTTATCAACAACCACTGCTAATCTCTTCTCCTCCAGCCAGGGCACCCTATCCCAGTTTGGGATGGTTTGGATCGGCGTCAGATCTCCACCACTCAGCACCAGAGGGAGGATCTCCTGCATCCAGATAGTACCTGCAGAAAAGAATCGTAATGAGTAACAAGATGACTACAAGCACTGACTTCTACAACAAGGAAAATACGCCAACAGAGTGATAAAGCACTCAACACTATATGATCCAAATTAAGGGTCGTCAAAATCTGACACTGGGTGGTTCTATTTTTGCCAAAACTGAATCATCTGCACCTCACTGAAACAAAAAAAAGTACAACAGCAAAAAATATTCTCTCTTTAAGACTGAGGCTACACAGTTTTCAGTCCAATGTATCCTGGGAAAGTCCCTGTGGCCATGAATAGGAATAAGGAGGTAAGGAAAGTAATCTATGAATGAACAGAAGAGCACATTCCACCTCCCCCAGACATCACGCCCAAGGACCACACAACACTATGTGCTTTTGTTTCCTTAACAAGGTTATACCCCGTGGAAACAGTTCTCAGTCTGCAACTTACTCAGATTAGTCTTTCTCAACTGATGGTTGTCAAATGTCAATATTTCTGTTCCGCACACAATCCAAAGCACAGCTGAAATCTGTAAAAGTCTATGCAACATTGAGATGATATGTCACTTTAAATGATCCTGAAGCCATTTGGAAGTAATGTCAGATTGGGTCACCAGTGACTTTCACATGCAAGGAAGACCTCTTATCGGTAAATTAAATCACATGACCGAGCTGAAGTTAATTAGAAGCATGTGGCCGCATCACTGTTGAATACACAAACACATACTGGAGAACAATCGACCGGAGGGTCTGAAGAGTTGATGCAGTGAAACAATTTTTTAAATAGGCCTTCTGACTTGTCATGTCTTAATTCAGGGCTTGCAACCATCAGAGGAATTGAAGACCAACTTATCCCAATCGCTGTTGGGAAAACTAGTTTTGCTCAAATCTGATTGGAGCTAAAAATTAATTACAATAATCAGTGTTGGTGCAAGCCCGCCTTCATTTTGACCACATTTTGGAACCGTTTCCCCATAAATGCATCATGACTTTCTGTCTGCTGGTGCCCATTTGATTTTTTTGGCCCCTGTCCCTCAGACAGCCTGAGCACGCCACTGTTGGCAGTCACAGCAAAGCTATGCTCGCTGTGAGCCAAACTCTGTAACTCATAACATGTAGTATAACAAGAACAATGCACCGTTCGCGGAGAAGCAGGACGGACCCAAAGCAACGCAGATAAACACTTTGTCACGTTACATGTCCACAGTAGGTTTTTACTACGACTCCTCGGTGAACCAATACAAGTTTTAGTCTTCCAGACAAACACCGACCTGTCTTCGGATACGTAGCAGCCACGACGTCATCATCTTTAAACGTGAATTCGTCCGCAAACTTCAGGCTCTCCACGGAGTGAGTCTCTCTGGGCAGCAGCAGTCCATGATACAGGAAATCCATCTCCTCAGAAGACATTATAGAACGCGGATTTTAACGGATCACTAAAATCACCGATAGAGCCTCCACTGCTGCATTCAAGTGATGTGGGAGAAAGGCTCAAGCTGTACACTGGGTGGTGCCTGTCAATGACTGACTGAGTGAACAGCAAATGTAAATTCTTCAGATAAAAAAAGCGAGTCAAGATAAGACTTACAATGTCAGTAGTACCAAGTGAAACAAACTGACGGCCTAGAAGCCACTTCAATCAAGCAATACCGTTTATAGCATCGATTTTCCGACAAGGACTTGAAGGCAGCACATCCAGTGCTGGTTCCACCTGAATGGTGACTGTGGCCATTATCCAAGTGTGTTTACCTCTTTTAAACTGAAAACACGAGATTATGACTTCAGAATACTTATACCTAATACTGATGTAGTTATCAGACATATAGTTCACAAGACTGAACTTAACTACACAGACAATAAAAAAGAATGAAAATAAGAAAATATAGCATTTGTTTGAACATGTTTACATAAATAAAGTGAGTAAAGTAAAATAAATAAAGATAGTGAAGTTTAAGTATGATGTGTTAACTTAAAGCCATGTATGTGTCCCTTAAAGTCCCAGTGGTTCCCCCTTTACCTGAGTTCCCAGTGGCCTCTGTCTCACCCTGTGGCCAGACAACTTCGAAGTGTACTAAAGTTTACTAATCTTACACAGTAAGTATACTCAGAAGTATACTTTCAGAAACTGACAAGTGGTTGAAAGAGTTGGTACGGAGCCCCAGACATGACATGGTAAAAAAAAAAAAAACTAAATTGTTGCCACAAAGTAGGTATAATGTGCACACGAAATACTAATTAATAATATAAATATCATTCCTGGACAGCTAGGTAAGCAAATCAAGCGCACTGAAATACCCCAGGTGATGTCCTTAAAGTGAGTGTCTTTTCTTATTCTGTTCTAGTCAATATCTTGTTATCCTGCATTTGGCAGTTATTTAATTAGGCCTAGAATATAGTGAACTTTTTATCTTCTGGGATTTTATTGAAAGGACAAATGTCCAGAGAACACTACAGACAACTTCAGTAGTTGAGTCAGAGCAACAAAAACCTGCAAATCAATACAAACTAGCTTCTGATCACTGATAGCCTATAGGTTCCCTTGGCAATGTGACACATAATGAGCACTACTGTGAGTCCATGGCTGCGTTCGGTGGCTCATATAACTTATGTATTCTCTCAGCTGAGAGTCTGACACACATGATGCTACTTTCAAAGGAGATGATCAGTGAAAGATGATCTAAATGCGGTATAACAAGATATTGATTGAAACACAATAAGAAAAGACACTCAATTTAAGGACATCAAGTAGGCTATTGCAGTTTGCTTACCCAGCTGTCTAGGAATTATGTTAATATTATTAATTAGCATTTTGTGCGCACATTATACCTACTTCGTGGCCATAATTTAGTATTTTGTGGCCATGAATTAGTATGTGCGCACATTATAGCTATATTGTGGCCACAATACATTTTTTTTTTTTTTTTACCATGTCATGTCGGGGGCTCTCTGTAAATTGGGAAATATAGTTGAACTGAATTTAATGTACTTAAGTTTACTTGATAAAATTAACTTGAAGTGTACTACTTTTTCTGTTGTTTTATTGAATTATAAAAAACCTTTGGGATAAGTTCATTTGACACCCTGTGTGTCCATCCATGTTCAACAGCATCATGATGTTAGACTGTTGTCTTAACTGCAGGCTGACACACTGGATTCATTCATGTCCTGATGTTGAACTACTCCATATGATTCACATTTTTATTTATTAACAAAAATTAAAAACAACACATAAGAATGACTGTAATGAGCTGAAGTTAATGCATGTTAAATCCAGTTCTGCTTTCAGGCTGGCCCACTGAGAAACAACAGAAAGACCACTGAAGGATTTGCTGGTCGCAAAGAGTCACTTTGGTAAAGTTCCTGATGCACATACATAAATGCAACACTAAGTGAAAGACTGACACAGAAGCATAGTACAGGTTATAGATGGGCACCTCAGTAGTCTTCTGATGCTCTAAAAGCTGCAGTACCTCAATGTCTTTTGGTGGTCTAAGCATCTGATCTGTAGTCCATAAATCTGGGGCTCTAGGGCACTAATAACATGAACAACATGGATTCAGACCATGACATTGCATCATGACGAGTGTATGTGTATGTATGTGTATGCTGCTGGATTGAGGATGAATACATATAAAACACAACGCATCCCTCAAGATTTAGAGTGACAGATGATAGACACATATATGACAATTAAAACATCATACCTGACTTGGGGTAAGTCACAGCAAACACATCCGTGTCTTCCACAGAGAATTTTTGGGCATACTCCAAACTCTCCATAGTGTGAGCCACAGGGGGCAGAAGAATACCCCGGTAGTGAATGTACTCATTGGAGAACATGATGGTTATAGCTGCCTCAGGGGTGTTTTAAGGCTCCTGCACGGGGTTAGTCTGGAAAACTGAAGACTTTCTCTATGAGCCAGTTCTGGGAGTTCTTCCGGTCTTACAGTCTCTTTTCCCTGAGCTCCTCTTTAGTTGCCGCTCAAGCCCATTCTTGTTAAAACCATAACATGTAAGGTATGCAACTCGTGTGTGCTCAGCTTGGCACCACCCTCACGTAGAGGCACACCCCTCTCATTGGAAGTCACAAGTTCAGGCTCATGTCAATGTGTCAGTGCAGCCTTCACTCTCTAGCAAGCAAGCAACCTTTTCAGCAGTAGCACACAAAAAGCAACAGTGCATAAACAGAAAGTAGTGTGTGTGTGTGTGTGTGTGTGTGTGTGTGTGTGTGTGTGTGTGTGTGTGTGTGTGTGTGTGTGTGTGTATTAGGTAACAGGAAAGCCTATTGTGGCATTTCAATAATGCGAGCATTGTTGGAGTCCAGAGGAGGCCCCAGCTGACAGGGGAGCAAGGGAGAAGGAGAAAACACATTCAGACTGTAGTAAACTAAAACACGAGGAGGAAGCATACAGATCTCTGACTTAAAGTTGTAGTCTGTAACAATTTTTTTGTTATATTTGCTAAAATTGTCATTATGATCTGACAGTAGAATAGTAATTTGCTTACAGAAATAACGTTACTCATGCTTCAGAAAGGCAGCATGGCAAAAATGTTGCAGCATTAATGATTAGCTGGTAACTCTACCGCGATGTGAGGAATATTATTTGTTACTCGTGATATCCACAGTGATCAGCATGAGGCATTCGTCATTGTAATTTAGTTGTATTGGTCAGGAAGAGAACAATCAGGGCTTATGTTGTTCTTGGTTATCTGGCTTCCTCTGTTACTATGGTTACAAGCCTGCTTGTGCAGGACAGGCTCCTCTGTGAGGAGGGGCTTTGATGGCAGGGCTGCAGCAGCAGAGAGCAAAAGAAGGAGGGACCTGGGAGCTGTAGCATTTCAACTTTCTGATTAGGTCCACTTTTTTCTCAAAAACAGACTGCAGCTTTAAGTAAAAGTAGTAATACCACACTGTGAAAAAATACACTTCGAAAACATCCCATTACATTGTAAATTATTTTTATCATACACTTAAATGATTAATTGGCTAGGATGAATCATCACAGCAGTTTGGTAGTTTAAATTCATGACAGAAACTTCAGAAGGTCTGAAGAGTTGATGCAGTTCCTTTTACGCTGTCTCAACTCTTCTGTGACAGAAACAGGATTCTGTGAGATAAATTCAGTGTTCTAAGGGTCCACTTTCTGTCTGTGCCCTCGACGACCATCTGATAGGGAAAAAAAATCTTGCATTTGACTGGTGTGATACTGATTTACAAAATTGACACGCTACATTTATAAAACTTGTCCCGTGTTTTGTGCAAAGCCTCTGGAATGTAACTAGGTTCATTCACTTCACATGATTCAAATTTAACCTAGATTCTTTAGTAAATCAAGGTTTCTGCATCATTCCCCTTCAGACTGAGCTTCTCTCAAGTTGATAATTGTACCCACTTTTTCTTGACATTTTGTGGCATGAGAAACCAAACAAAGAATGTTCCATTAAATGCTATTTCCAGGGTTTTCCTTCAAACATTTCACTGGATTGTCACTTTTGTTCTACACTGAAGGTGTTTTCGAAACTGAAGTTTCTCAGGTACATTCATCTCATTGTCTCGCTTATCTTTAACCCGCCTGCTAAATGGTTTCACTCCCTCCCATCCTCGCCCAGGTGTATTAAAGTTGTCCTCTCCCTCTCCCAGGTTGCTGTTCAGGACTTCAGTGTGTCTTTATCAAGTGTAATAGTAGAAGTGTGGGATCAGTGAGAACTGAAGAAATGTGGAGTTAAGCAAGAAGGCTCGAGACTTCAACATTCTAAGTGTGTCACCACTGGATAGTTTAAGGAGACCTCTGGATAATTTCCAGCTGTGGTTGTAGGGAGGAAAAAAAAGATATTTTTGACTAAAAGTCGGGACATCTCCAGTCGTGCTTGTGGTGAAAAGAACACGTATTTCAAGGCAACATATGATCTTTTCCTAACAGGTGGTGTTTGTCCAGGGGTTGTACACATTTTTCAAGGTCAAATTCAAGCACTTTTAAGGGTTATTTACAACATTTTCCAGCACCTTATCACTGGGGTAAAATACATATCTACAGGAATATATATACTCGTGATTATTTTTTTTCACTTTTTATCACAATTATGTACATTGTATTATGCTGTAAACATCTAAAATGATGATTCATAATAGCAAAAACTTTAGAAATTAAAGGAGAACAAAAAAAGGGAAGCCACTTGACATTCTTCAGGTACACTTGCACCGAGAAAAAGAAGAGACTTGAGAGCACCCTGTAATTTTCTTTTTTTACATGAACTTTTATAAGCTGTTCGCTTATTCATCAAAGTTTATTAATATTGAACGTGTCATCAGTCCAGATTGCATCAAATTCACCTTCTCCTCAGCCATCCTTCTCTATTGCTACCAGGCTGCATGTGTGATGATACACACACACACTGATTTTATTTCTACTTGTAATAAGCAAACTATCCAGTCTGATCCCAATGTTGCCAAGACACAGAGTTATAATGTCAAGCACTTTAACTAAAATCAAAGCACTTTTCAGACCTTGAAAACTCATTTTTTGAAAACACATTTTCACTTTCAAGGATTTCAAGCACCCGTACGAACCCTGTTTGTCCCTAACCCATCAAGACCATAAGCACTGCGTTGAACCTAAAGCAAATGCAAACTGCAATATAAAGACATGTAATGCTTGAACATGTCCATGGTTTGCAGTAACAAATCTTTCCAACATTTATTCTGTTGCTATGGTACGTTACAGTGTGTAAGAATTTCCCCATCAGCCGTAGACTCACCAACTACAAATGTAATATCTACAGTACATTTACTGTAAATTAAAGACAATTAATGACATGATTTTATTGTAAGATCTTTTAAGACTTTAAGAGGCCGCTGGAACTATGGATAAGACAAAGAGACATCGCTTTAATGTCAAAATCACAGATTCTCACAATTTAACAATGTGGTCATAATGCTGAGTGAACTGCAGCGTATTCATACTGCTGCTGCATTCAGGCTTTCAGTAAATCTTTAATACAACTTCTTCATTAATTAGAAAAAAAACTGCTAGTTATTTTTTTAACTACTTGTAATATTAACTTGAGTATAAATAAATTGATAAACGTGTGGCAACACAATCAAGGAACTATCATTGTCACTCGTGTTAAAAATCAGTTTACCGTTTAACCTAAGCATTCACGCTGGCTCATCAGACAACACATAGAAAAGAATTATGTTATTTATAGTTTCAACTCACTTGTGGTCGTTTCAATACAAAATTCACCTTTTAACAAAACCAACCAGTTTAGTAAACCAGTCATATACAGAAGCCTCCTAATATCACCACTCATCCTGCAGTTTTAACTGGTTACCTGAACGCAAACAAAGCTTCACCCTGAGTGCATGTTTTCCATCAGTTATCTGTGCAGACAAATCAAACCGGAAAAGCTGGTTGTTTTAAAAGTTGACAGCTTGTCAGTCGCCTGTTTTGTACATCAGATCAGTCCAACGAAAACAATATCAACAAGCATTTTTCAGTAGTCTTTGGTGCGATGGTAAGACTGAAACGGTATCAGGAGACAGCTTCTTATTCATGATGACCCCGGTCCAATCTGGACCAGAGAGACTGATGAAGGCTTATCCCAGGGTGCTGAGTTTTACTCAGTTACTGTGGACCAGGGTGACGAAGAGAAACAGAGAGCAGAGAGAGATGGCGCCTGTCAGCACGGCTTTGACCAACAGCACTGTCCAGCTGCCCAACAGGAAAACATGGACGAACAACCTGACGACAAAACAGAGAGGAAACGCAATGCAGGTTATAATGTGAAAGAATAAAACAAAGCATTGCACTGCTCAAACCATCCAGCAGAGCCACAGATAAAAAAAAAAAAAAAAGTTTAAAATTGACCTATTTTATTGCTCACTCTGTTGCTGTTACCTCGTACCATTGTGTTGTCTGTAAGGTAAAGTGCAGCCACAACACAGGAGGCCAGTTGAAAATACACTTATATCAGTCATAAAAAGGGGTCAGGGGTGAAAAAGGTGAGAAGGATAAGCCCCCTCTTGGGGGGTTCGGGGGTATGGTCCCCTGAAGGAAAATGTTGTTTATTTCATATTTAAAAGCATCAATCTGATGCATTTTGAGAGAAAAATCAAGCAGAATTACAAGACAGTATGAATGTATGATAAAGTATCTATCTATACATGGTCACATTATGCTGTCATCTTCTTCTTGTGCACTTCTGTTTGACAGTGTGCCCGCAGTGCATGGCTGCCCTTGTTTGCATAGTTAATGTCTTTCTGACAGAGAATGCAACATGCAAATCCCTGCTTACTGATCTTCCTGAACACATCTGCTAGACGGAATGCTAGCTCTTGTTCTTTTCTTTCTGTGACTTTGCCTTCTAGCTTGGGCCAAGACCAGTTCCAGCTGCACCTGATCCCTACATCCAGTTGTTTGACAACCACAGCATCTTTCTCTCCAAACACACTCATTCTGGAAAAACAATGTTAATGTTAGGGTTAACTTCTAGTTTAGCCCAACGTTAAAGTTAGCTAGCTAATCAGTCTGGAAAAGCTAGCTAGCACGAAAAGCTAATGTTGTTAGCTTGCGCCAACTTTACCTTCAGCCTCCAATCAGTCCCCTAGAGTTTAGATTCTCTACCTGAGCCCTACCCCGACCCAAGCCTGACCCGGGTCGATATTTCCCGCCACTATCCTCGGGCCGGGCCCTTGATCAAGCATTTGTGTTTGTTTTTTTTTTTTTGCTCAAAATATTGACTGTATTTCCAGCTAGAAAATGCGCATCTCTCTCCTCCCTCCATTGTTGGTTGTGTTTGTGTCACTGCGAGGTGTTACACGAGTTGAGTTGTCCTCATGATGAAAATGTGACTTGTCATGTATGTGACATCATTCCCCGAGACTCAAGAAGAAAGCAAAAATATATGTTTTTACTAAGGAAAATGACAAAATTTTTTGCAGTTCACTGATAATCTCCGATATACCTCCATGTCCCGTTTTTACCACTGAAATGAAATCATGAAAAAAAAACCCTCCACTGAAGATAAACTGTTTTAATTCATCTTTCTGTGTACTGTACGTAGTGTGTCTGAAGGTGTGTGAAGCACATATGAGCGTGTGTAAAGTCAGACTTACTCCATTAGGAAAGCCTTGTAGACGCAGAGAGCCAACAGCACAGTCACGGGAAGCCTGAAGCTCTTAGGAAGGTCATATCGTGTGAACATCCACACCACTGCTGCCATGGCAATGTAGTGGACCTATAAACACACAGAAATATTATATCATAAATATTATACAATTTTAACAGACTCAAGTCCCATTGTATAACATATATAATAGCAAAAGAATAGACCTTTAAATAGCCAGAAAGAAAGCACATTGAGAATTAAAAAACATAAAAAGAAGAAGACTGCCAAAGATGATTTTAAAATGTTACAGGGGAAGGAGATGAGATGGCCAACAGAAAAGACAACAGATGAAGTGAAGAACAAGACAGTCTGATTACAGCCCCTCAGAACTCTCTCCTCAGATCTAACGCAGGTATTACCACCACCTGCTGGTCAGAGAATGTATCTTCTTTTCCTTCAGGCCAAAGTTCACAAAATATAATTATATGAACACTATGGGCCTTTAGGAGACATCTAAAATAGTGATAGTGATGATACAGACCATTATATGTATTACAAATATAAAACAACACATCAGTGTTGAATTCTGAACTGCAAAAACAAATAACAATGCATTCAAATTAATAATTTAATATATATGAGTGACTTTTCAATAATTCTAAGCTTGCTAGGGTCATCAGAGCAAGGCAGCACAACCCAGAGTGACTACACACATCAGTAAAGTCAGTCTAATTCTACTTTCATGGCATCAAATATTACAATAACATTGATAATATATTCATATTTGTATTTAGAATAGGTGCATTTACAGTTTGTCTTGCTTTTTTTTCAACAGCAAAGTGTTTATTTTGAATACAAACATGAATACATCATCAGCATTACTGTAATATATGACGACATAAAAGTAGTGACTGGCGTTACTTACATGTGTTTGAGGCTTTGCTGTGTCAATGTCCCTCACAAGCCTGAACGGCCAAGAGAGCAGCGGTAACAGTCATGGTAACTCTCAGCTGAAAGGTTGCTCGTAGCGACAGCTGCTTTGTGCTAAATCCTAGCTCATAATAGATTCACAAATCATAATTTAAAAGGACTGTTCTGAATTTCTTATGCATTTCTCACCTCCGATTTGCACAGACACAGATTTCGTCCGTCTGGATAAGGTGAGATAAGTTTACATTCTTACTTTGTGCAACGGAACCCTACTCTGCTATACAGAAGTAGCAGAAGAAGATAGTTACTCACCAAACTAATGTTGGAGTCAAAGCTCATCTGGATGTATTTCCAGTCAAACTCAATCCCTCTGGCTCCCACCCACAGAGGAAGACACCTGCAGAGGACAAAAACAGTGAGCTTCAGTGTTTACATATGGACAATAAATTGACAAACTTAAGCTTTCTTCTGCAGAGAGCACTGTTACTGTTACCTGGACATCACAAGTTCTGCTGTTGCCCAGCCCATGGCAGCCACCATGATCTTGTACTCTCCTTTACCAGCATTGCGAGACATCACAAGATGGAGGCCCAACAGGTCCGCCAAGTCCACTGTTGCCTTCATAAATTCCTGGAAAACCAACACACATTACAGCCTCCTATGTAAGCTGGTGATAGTAGAGTGAGAAAATGTTAATCTTTCCTTGTGATGTCGTTACTATTACTAAGTTTCACACTCACCCCTACAAAGTCATAAACTCCAGCCCCTCCTTCCCATGTGGGGAAAAATGTAGCCAGGAACAACATCTGAAACACAGAAGGATACACACAAAATATTTACACTCTCAAACACAATGAAGCTAATGACATTGTTTGTGCTTCTTCCTGCAGCCTCCCCAGCTCAATTGTATTTGTTTTGTTCCAGTCGCTTTCAAAATGATGAAAAATAGTTTAATCACCATGAAGCTCACTCACCTTACAGAGCTGGACGAACAGGTAGGTTGCTCCAGCCTGGACACATCTCCAGAAGGCATTGTACTCTGAACTACAGATTGAACACACAATAACAGTTAGCCAGTTAAATGGTACGACTGTAAAACAAGCGTGCACAATATGACAAGTTATTATCAGACGTGGCAATCCAGGGATGCACGGTTTCACGATTTGTAAAGCGGTAAGAGTGAGTAAAGAAACAAAAGTTATGTTGTTCAGCAAAAGGCCTCCAAATTCAAGAGCACACCACACCTCACTAAGAAGATTACACGGACCCCTACCCAAACCTCCGACATTACTAAGCAGATTATTAAGAGATTTCTTAGTGCCTCGGCATATGCTGCTACAACAGAGGAATACAAAAGAAACCATAATAATGTGGTACAGCACAGTCATTTCTTGCAATCATTTATTCGTATTACGCTTGACTGGCCATGGACACGTTGCGGATCCCTGATTCAATCAGACACTTACAGGCCACTGCACTTGTATGTTATGAAGTAAGGGAAATACGCCAGGGCAAAGCAGTTCCCGAAGTGAAACAGCGTCATTATGTCTGGTCACAAAATTCAGCTCCCTGGAGAGAACGAGAGACACAGATGAAGAAGAACATTTATAAAAACAACTGGTCACACAGATTTTTTTTAATTCCAATCCCATAACAATGATAATAATGAAATATGATAGTTCCAATATCACAAAATATTGTGAAATGCCTCTAACAAATTTCAGACGGCAGGGTGACATGTTGAAATATTTTTTTCAGCCCCAAATATGAACATTTTCAATTCACCATGATATAAAACAAAGACAGGAACACATCACTGCGATCCAGGAGCTAAAACAAGACAATTGCATTGAGGTTGTTCACTGGTCTGATTGACTAATTGATTATTTGTTCAACAATTGTATAATAAATACCTGCATACATATTTTCTTTTTAATTATTTCTAATTTGAATTGTTCATGTTCTTATCTCCACAAAGAAAACTACTTTAACAGACTGTCATTACCAGTTGCATGATGTTAAAATGCCAGATGTACCGTTTCATCCATGACTACTGTTACAAATCAATGTAACAAGCTAACAGGCTATTTTACAGCATTTACAAAGCTATAGCAAGTTTGTCAACGCCAAGCAATATGTTCAGCAAGTGTCTTTTTAATCAACTTGCTGGGCTATAAGGCCATATAATGTCATTAAGCACATGAATAATCTGTATGTTAGCTAGCTAAGCAAAAATCCCGTCACCGGTGTGGACACGCTCCTGCTGCTAGCTAAAAAGCCTTGATGGTAGCTTCTCTGTGTCGACTTTAACTATAAGGTCAGCTTTCATTACGTTAGCATTTAAAACATATGGCAGCTACTGTCAAATATAACCGTTCAGAGCCAGCACTTACTACGTTTGAAGGGCTGAGATGAAGCAGACTGTCGTACTGTCGCGTTGAATGACAAACGGAAGTACGCTTGGCTCCACCTCGAAATGGCTCCGACAACTTCACCGGTCGGAACTTAACAATGTGGTCCGCAAGATGCTCTCCTCTGTGTCAGACAGCGTGTGTTAAACTGCTATTACTGTAAATGGACTTGATTTAAATTAATAAAATGCTTCATTGAGGTGTGTCTGTGTATATAGTCACTAAAAGTAGGTTTAAATGTGCTTGAGCAATTCCCATTTTCAAACTTGCAATCTGTGGTGCATTCAGGACAGTCCGACATTTGGAAATTAATTGTTGTTGTCAGTAATTAAACCCTTGTGATAAGCTGTGTACGAAATAAAAAAATAAAAGATGAAAGGTAAAATCAAGAAATCTTCATTGCACTGGACTCAATGACTGATGAAATGTACAGCTCCCTAGTAGTAGAAATCACCTATTAAAATCATTTACTAAACACGGAACACAATAGTATTTGAATGAACTGCAAACTTCTTAAAACAAGGTTAAAAGTTGTGCAGTAAAACAACATGCCATTTTTTCTTCTCTCTGTAACTCAGCCTTAAGGCTACGTTAACGGTTACATTCGTAGAACTGAACGGCATGAGATTGCAATTTCTATAATTAGCTGTTGAAGAATAACCTTGTTGTTTTGCCTCAGAAGTCCATTTTCACATATTTCATGCAGGGTAAAGTGAATTACTTTCAGGTCAGGTAATTGTTAAACTGAAATGTCTTAAGTATCTCATGACAACCTTTATAACTTGTGACAAACACAGTTGCAGAGACATATTTAAGCAACAGACAGTCCTTTTTAATCATCTAAACACAAGTCAGTTTCACGGAAATGTATTTATTATCTAACTTTGGTTGCCAACAAAACAAAACAAAAACAGAACAGTACATGAAAACCCAACAGCAGATCAGCAAGCACCCAGCACAGAAGGTATCTAACTGGAGACAGTAAGAGTTTCATGTTTTATAATGACAGCTGAAATGAAAAGTTGCCAATTATGTCTCTGTGTAAATTTCTATGTGAATTTCTACAGTGCTGACTACACAGATATAATGTGTAACACAAAACAAACACTCTATGGAGAAATCAACAGAGAAACATGTTTCTGAGTTAGTACCACATTTTCTTTTTTCAGAAATTACTACAATCACAACAAAACATAGAGAATATAGGTCCCTGTGATGGAGAGAGCTCCATCTGTTAGCTACATTAAACACATTAATAACACAATAATTAAGAGCAGTGAGAAACCTAAACTCTCATCGCAAAATTCTATTTCATGTTTCTAACATTTCTTTGACGCCGTAGCAGAGGAAGTTTCTTCTTTCGGAACAGTCCCTGATGATCCAGTTGTTTGTGTCGTGTTTGGACAGGGTGCCACAGTGTTTCCACTGGGATGGACAATCTGGCAGCTTCCCCTTGTCCGTCAGTGTCTGACCATCCACCCACAACCACTCCCCTCCCAGGAAGCGCAGGCCCGTCCACACCTGAAGAAAACAGGGCAAGCTTGTAAAAGGTTGTTTTTTTTTTTTATCTGTGACTGCTCACACTTTCATTCACTTCTTGATTTTTCAGTCGAGATTTCAATCTGTTTTTAATCCGGTTTCAATCTGTTGAGATTTCAATTGAATAACGAAAACACAGTGACAGCAAACCAGGTAATGCTGCTGTCAATTTAGGGTCCACCAAATATAAACAAAGTCAAAACGTTTGTTTATTTAGTTTGTTTAAGCACAAACAATCAGTCAATGAAGATCTTTCTCTTCTGAATCAAAAATGTTGTCCCCTAAACTATGCAGTGCACCTTTAAACAGCTTCAACAAGAAACAACATATCTACAAGCTGGTATTTAGCTTTTTTTTTACATCTTGATTGTCTTTCAGTAAATTGAACTTGGAAGTATTAAGCACGTCGATTCATTCAAAATGTGCTCCTGCTCTATAAATTAAAGCAAGACACCCTTAAGTCTTTAATGTCTCATGTATTTAAAAAACAATACATTTAAAAGAGACTTTATCATTTGATTACTTGCATTTATATTCAAATAAAAAAAAACTCATAGTAATAAAGTACCAGTTACTAAATGTATTATCATTATTATCGTTATTATTATTATTATTATTATTATTATTAGTAATATTATTATTGTTATTGTTATTTTTATTATTATATAGGCTTTCTGAAGTTGACTTCACGTTCCTTTTAATAATATATCATGTTCTATCCCAGAGATTTCTGCAAAGGGGCTGCGAGATAAACCTGAAAGGTTGTGAGATCAATTACAAGCAAGGTAATAAGAAAAAAAAGTTGACTTTGATCATTTTTCTTCTAATCTTAATGTCTCATGGTTTGACTTCTGTATTCCTCATATGGAGATTCAAATAAACTATTAGAAAAGTGAACATTACTCATGGTTGCTGCTTTTTTAATATGCAACAGGTGACAAAGTGCGGCAGGTACACACATTGCTGGCCCAGCCTCATCAGGGGAAAAAAATCATTCTAGTTACTTGATTTATTTCAAAAATTTTTAGTGCAATTTAGCATCTTTTTGGCTAATGTGTGTCTCGAACCTCATCGGTCGTGGCAGTGTAGATCCTGTCTCTGACATAGTCGTAGTCAGACAGAAGCTCCAGGCTCAGGAGATAGTATTTGAGTACGCAGGGCCCCGAGGAGTCAGAACATTTGGTATCAATGTTCTGGCAGTGCGTCAGCGCCTCCTCCCATGTCTTGTTCTCTTTCACCACCAACAGTTTGTCATCATAGCAGACAACCTCATGCCTTTTGGAGCACCCTTCGCTGTACCACTTCTGATTGACAACATTAAGATAGGCACAGTCTCTGTTTAGTGGCTCGCCTTCTTCCCAGTTTCTGTAGTCAGATTGCAAGTCTCCGATCCATTGCCAGGTCTCATCCTCCCCTTGGTACAGTCCAATCCAGCCGCTCATCTGGAACTGACCTGTGTTCAGTCGGGTGACGGTGGCTAGTTGACCAGACTCGGCCTGACAGTATTGAGAAGCACTGTACCAATCAAGGATGTCTGCATGATGAACTATTTTGTCTTTGACTGAGCAGTGGAATCCGTGTTCATTCAAACACTGAGCAGTGTACCACTTTTGATGCTCATCTGACACAGCGGCACACAGCTGGCTCTCGTTTCCGCTGGCCCAGTTGGCACTCTGTGAGACATCGCCTCCTGAGACCCCCTCTCTTGTCCTGAATAAAATAAAAGAGAGATTTCTGCAGGTTAGAAACTGTTTTGCATTGTTACCTTTATAAACTGATGCATTTCAACACTCACTTCAGATTTATCCACTTCCAGGCTAGGGGATTCTCAGGGTCTCTGGTTAGACCAAGCCAGACATTTTGGGCCGCAACTGTGCTCAGCCAATCAGTCACCGAGGCAGCATCCACTGCGCCCCAGGTAACCATGTCAGTGTGCTTCTTCTGGCAGTACAGTCTGGCCTCTGTCCAGGTCACTGTACGCGGTGAATAGTAAACCCACTTAGTTATGCGGAACGCCTCGGAGTACAGAGATGCCATGAGCAGGAGTGTGAGTGTGAGCTCAAGGCTGCTCCGTTTCCCCATGACTGCTCCCCTCTACAGGTCGAAGCAACAGTGTGTCTGTCTGCGGAGCCTTCATTAGCCAGCTGGGAGAGGAGCTGTCACTCTGTTCTTATAGCAGCTACACACAGTACCTGGTCACTCCCACGTAGACACACCTCCAAAGGTCCAGCTCACCAGTACCACCTCTCCACACCACTCCAGAGTTACAGTCATCCTAGTGACGCCAACCAGTGGTATTTATGCCCCCAAGGGAAAGATGTGTTCCACTGGATGACTTGGCTTATTTGATACCAAAGTAAACAAATAATAAATACATACTAGAAATTATAATTCAGTTGTGAAAAAAATCACAGTCTAATATTTGTGCGAGGAGGAAAAAAAAAAATTAAAAGTAGGATTACAAACTGAGTCGTCACAAACACAAGAGCGACAGGTGTTAACAGTGCAACCAGATAAAATTACCTTTTAGTTATATGAGGTACGGTAGGCTATCTGACTACAGATTATGAACATATTTTATGGCTATATGGCAGAAAAGAATCAGGTCATAGATAGCTGACATTTGGGTTTGATTTCATTAAAATGTTAAGGATTATAACTTTATGAAACAGTTTTGTAAGTAGGACCGCTGGAAAAGTAACGTATCTGAAAAATGGGGGTAAAAAAGTGCTAACAGAACAAATGCCAGCCATGGATTCATGTGCAGCCACAGATTCATCACAGCCAGTGTGTCTTCTCGTAGAAAAATACTACCATCCCGTCTATCAGAGAGAGAGTTGCAGAAACACTACAAGGTATAAGGTAAAAGACAGATTTATTTATGATATTTAAGATTAAGCTTTAGCTCTTGGGTCCTACTACCTCTATCTGGACTGACTTGACTGGAGGACCATCAGTGAGTAAGGTTGTTAGCAAAGAAATGTATTTTATATCTGATTTTTTTCACTTTTTTTTGTCCACCATGTATCAAATCTTCAGCTCTTTGTATGTTTTTCAATAGCTTCTTTCCTCCAGCCTTCAGTGGAATCTCCAGATATTTCCATTAACTCTAGAAGACTAAAAAAAAATCACTGGATCTACACTCCCGAGAAGCAAGCAACGAGTCACATTTAAAAGAGGTCAGAAACACTCGGGGTAATGAAATAGTCACAGGTGTTGGTTTGGCTTGAATTTGCTTTGCATGTGAGTAGATGGTGCACTTGAACACAAATGATGAGGAAAACAAAGCGGATCCAAATCCAGTCATGTGTGGTGATGTGTTCCTCTTCATCTTTAAGCTGAATCCAAATGATCTACATTCAAAACTGCCCAGTCTCCTAGCCTGGATGGGCAAATCAGGCTGTAACCAAATGACAGGATTTGAATCTTTTAAGTCAAGAGATGCTAATGACCATGTCCTTGTGCTGACCTCTGTATACCAGACAAGTCTTACATCAGCATGATATCATCTCTTCAAAGATCACGTGTCACTGGGAGCTGAAAGCGGTCTGAAATGAAGATGTCTGCAGAATGATGAAGAGCAAAGACAGGGACACAAAGTCTTCTCATGACAAAATGTCAACACTGTTCCATGTTTTGGATTTAAATCTTTGTTAACCTGACTCTAAATAATGTTTTTAATAGTATGCAAATCCTGTCTAAAACCAGTTCATTCTTGGATCTTTGATTTTTCTTGTTCCAATTGCAGTATGTTTGATGAAACAGTAGGTGGCACTGCAGCAAAATCATTACAAACGTTGTTAAAGCTTCTCATGTCATGTCAGTTCCTGAAAGGGGAGAAATTTCAATAATACCCTTCTCAGAAATTTGGCCACGCAGGGACAAGCAGGAAGGAAACATTTCTTCTATATTAGGAAGCAGCAGCCTGCGTTTGAGTCTTGCTGCAGTAACCTACATTAGACAGCAGATGGCTCTGAAGTCTTCCTGTGGCTGCTGTCCTTTCCCCACAATGTCTCCTACCAGACTGACTGAAGGGAAGGGAGGCTCACTTCCCTTCGAAGAGACACATTTTCTGTGTCCTTAAACCATATGTTCTATACATACGTAGTTATTATCATTCGTCATCATGCGGTTATATGGTTTTTGTCTTATTATAGGATTCCTCCCCTTTTTTTTTTATTATTTAATGCACATATTTGGTTCGACATCACTATGAATTCTCAAGCCTCTATATGGATGATGTAAGATTTCTGTTAACATGGAGGCAGATTAGATCTGTTTCCATTTTTGCAAAATAACCCTTTCTACACAATTGACAATTTGAAATGACATAAGGAAAAGGGTATGTGGGGGAAAAGGGATGATATGAATGATAAATAATAAATAAATGATTGTGTACCAACATCAAAAATGTGAAAAATACACACAGTAAATACACTAAAAGGGCGAAAGTGTAAAGATTAATATTTCTTGTGTTAATTTCTTAAACAATATTATTCATTGATGGGTCCAGTTACATTTATGTTTTGTCTCATGACCTTTTTATAAATGTTGTCACCTCAAAGCTCAGGACACAGTGTGAAACAGATCATGATAATAACGACACAGGACAACTTCACAGTTTGAGGTTTTTCAAGTTTTTATTTCTTTGTCTCTTTACTCTTAAGCGGAGATACAGTAGTTCTGCCTCTCAACTTCATCTTTCCACTGATGAGTAAGCCTTTAAAACACACCAACAGGGAGATGGATACGGTAGTTACCATAGTACTGAGCCATAACAACACATCTAAAGTGGCAGTGGGAGGTGGAGGGGGGGCACACGGACACAAATACTGTCACTGACCGATCGTCTTGTCATTAAAGGAAAAAAACAGATAAACTCAGAACACTCCAACACACTGTTGCTGCTGCCTACGTATACTGTAGTAGAGCTAAGGGCTGTGATACTATGACTTGGCTATGAGTGGGGCCTGTGTGTAAAAGAGGTGGGAGGGGGGTGGGAGAATGGTTGGGATGGTCCCTTTCTTGACTTCCTTTTTGGACAGGAAGTGTTTAGTCCTTGGAGTGCATGTACAGCAGGAGGTCAGCAACACGGTGGCTGTAGCCGAACTCATTATCATACCTGCAGAGAGAGAGACAGAAACAATTAATGGATTACTTTAGAAAAGATAAAACTGTGTTTCCTCTTTAGATCAACACTAACTCTATTTTACATGTTGGACGGATAAAGACATTTGACAAACTAACCAGGAAATGAGCTTGACAAAGTTGTCGTTGAGGGAGATGCCAGCGCCAGCATCAAAGATTGAGGAGTGGGTGTCACCGATGAAGTCAGAGGACACCACCTGCAGAACACAAACCACACTCCAAGTCAGAAATACTATATTATAGCCAGGCAAATGCAAAATGCAAACTCAATCCCACCTAAACAATCCTCACAGAGGCCGTTTTATTTCTATTTCCATTTTCATCAGTAAAATAAATCACAATTAATCAAGAACAAGAAGGGACAAAGACCTAAACCTCTTTACCCCACCTCACCCTATCAACACTAATGTTGAATGTCATCAAGACCCAAGTAATAAAATCCTTAATTTAAATCATTTTACATTTTTGTAAATCAACTTTCTTAAATCAATAAAACTGAACCAGACTGGATTTTTCTTCAAAGTCTTTGTCGTAATTGGTATAAAATTGACATCTGCTCTGCACAGACTGACCCACAATTTTGTCTGTCAATAATATGTAAAAAAAAACTTTTGAGTCTTACAGAGTCCTCGGTGTAACCCAGCACTCCCTTCATGGGCCCATGTGCGGCCTTCTTGCAGGCTTCCTTAATCTCAGCGTAAGATGCAGGCTTGGACAGACGGCATGTCAGATCCACCACTGACACATCAGCCACTGGCACCCTGAAGGCCATGCCTGTCAGCTTACTAGAAAGAGAGGATTGGCAAAAGAGAGACATGTTGGATCTGTGTCACCTTATGTTAACTTTTTTCTTAAGCCACAAAAGGTGCCTGTGTTCATCAGCTTGATAACAAATGTGCTTCTTCTCACCCATTGAGCTCGGGGATAACTTTGCCGACTGCCTTGGCGGCACCAGTGGAGGCTGGAATGATGTTCTGGTGGGCACCACGGCCATCACGCCAGGCCTTGGCGCTGGGACCATCCACTGTCTTCTGGGTGGCTGTGTATGCATGGACTGTAGTCTACAGACAGGAGGGTCACATTACAGAAAACATTAACGCAATAGCATTGGAAGCGAAAGCCATCTGTGAAAAAGTCCTTTTGATACTGCTTACTGCATTCAAAGTGACGCTTTAGTTCAGATTGACTGCAACTTACCATGAGAGCCTCCTCAATGCCAAAGTTATCATGGATGACTTTGGCCAGGGGGGCCAGGCAGTTGGTGGTGCAGGAGGCATTGCTATCAACAGAAACACAGACAAGATCATTAACTACCAGACTACTAGATTCAGTTCTCCTCACATACATGAAGTAAGTACATCATGGTATTGCTCTGCTTACATCAAAGAACAAGTTTGTAAGGATTCAAAATGTAAAGCGTAAATGACCAAGGCCAAAGGTATGTTACCTGACGATCTTCATGGTGGCCGGGTCATATTTCTCCTCATTAACTCCCATGACAAACATTGGAGCATCGGGTGAGGGGGCGGACACAACCACACGCTGTGCTCCACCCTGGATGTGAGCCTGTGATTGGCCGAGAGAAAGAGGGCACAGGTTAGAAACCAAACCACCTGGCAGCCTGTGAATCTGTTTCTATATGTGTGTATGTGTGTACATACGTTGGCCTTATCCACACTGAGGAAGACTCCAGTGGACTCAACAACGTACTTGGCTCCAGCATCGCCCCAGGGGATCTCTGCTGGCTTCATGCTAGAGTCAGAGAAAGAACAGAGTCATTCAACGATGAAATGGATTATCACTACTGTTAAGTATTGTTAAATATGTGGGACAAAGATTGGCCAGTAACACTGACATACAGCAAAAGTGGAAACAACAAAAACAAACAGATATAGAGCAAGTTACATGAAATCTTGTCTGAATAGTAAATCCTGTCCTTTCTAAATCAGTGTGCAGAGCCTCTTTGGAAAATGACATACTAGTGAAGAACAGGGGATAATCTATTAATTAACTACTTGAGATGTAAATGGTTGATATCCCTACAAAAAATAGATCCTAAAAACAGGAGACTCAACTGGGGAAATCTTACAAATTTACACTCAGTGCTCAAAGAAAAACAGGAATGTAATCGTGCCCTGACCCTTCTCTTTGGTGGTGCTGCATTTTGCAGGGATGAGGCCTATTACTCAATGGACTAAAACAACAGTCGGTACAATTGAGTGGAGGGATAGCTATGAAGCTGAGGCCCCAGGCAGTAGACAACCTCATTCCATTGTCTGGAACTCAACTTCAATCAAAAATAAAGTATGGAATGATTCCAAGTGAACACTTAGCTGTCTGCTTTTATATCAGAGACCTCTCTGATACAATGAAAAATTTAACTGAAGTGGCACTTCATTAATCAGCTGTTCTCTTTTAAGCCTCACTTAAGCTTGTTGCCACCAGACATCATCACATCAACACCTCTGATATCTGCAGTAGCTAACCACTGAACGCTGGCACCACTTACCACTGGTAGACAGCGATGGCGTTGCCGTCGACCATGAGCTTGCCATCTTCTTCACTGACCTCACCATGGTAACGGCCGTGGGTGGAGTCATACTTGAACATGTAGACCTAGGGGGTAAGATGAAATAATGGGGTTATAAAGGTAGAGTATTGACGGGGCAGGTGATTCTGGTTGCTTCATGACAACAACAAAACTATTCGAATACAATATTTTCCTATTTCATACATTAAGCACTATCACACACAAACACAAAAGCCTGAACAATCTATACAATTCTAGGAGTCACTGGTAGTGTTCTACCATAGCACCTGACATGTTACTAAGGAATTATAATAATTATTTAACTAAATAATTTCAAAAATAATGTCAGCTATGTGTTTTTTGTTATTCTGTAGACAAGCCATTTTCAACAATGCACACCAAAAACTTAAATCTTGTTTTCTATTCCTTTTTTGCATGTTCTCATGCAATAGGTGCTCCACAAAAATCTAGATAAATTGTTAATCATTTGTAAGTAAGTATGCACATGCACGTTTTCTCACCATGTACTTCAAGTCAATGAAGGGGTCATTGATGGCCACAACCTTGATGCCCTTCTGAAGGCAAGCCCTCAAGACCAGACGGCCAATACGACCGAAGCTGTGAGTGGAGAGAGAGAGAGAGGGGGAGAGAGAGAGCAAGAGAGAGAGAGAGAGAGAGATTAATAATAGTTGTTTTGGGAAAATGGTGGGAAACTTCCTCAGGATGTGAAACCACTCCTGGGACCTTACATGAATCTTCTAACAAAGCCTAAGACGTAAACATCATGTCATTACAGACTTCAACAAAACTTGCAGTGGTTTATTACCATAGAGAAGACCTGCCTATTAATCCACTACAGCACAGAAATCCACTCATATACACCTGAAGCTCCACTGTTGCAAAGGTCTAATTACCGTTATGGAAGCTGGACACTTTGCAATGGCCCTCTCTTCCTCATAAAAAATACTTACCACCAGAAATTGAAATTGAAAAAATGTGCTACACTAACATCATATCCTAATTATCCTTACATCAGTCAGAACCATCCTATTCATGAAATATGTGTGTGCTTCAAACTCACCCATTGATTCCAACACAGAGATCTGACATGGTTGCTGCAGTTTTGGGGAGTTATCTGGTGAAAAAAAAGAAAAAACAGAGAAACCAATAATGTTAGAAAAAGAAAGTAAAAGGCCTTTCTTCTTAACAATGTCAGAAATCACTGTAGTATAACAAGAAGCCAGAAAATGCCCTCTGTTCTTTTCCATTGAGTTTAAACACAATGTACAATGGTAGGTTCGACAACAGGAACCACAGGTACACACAGGTGCTTGGACAGAGACAAACTGTTGGCCTGGCAGCAGAAGGTAGCTTTAATCAGGTTTGTCAAGTTGTTGGCATTATACAGTACAGTGACTGTGTGTGTGTTGTTTAAATGTGACCATGTCCAGTCTGCCATTTTAGTGTGAACCCTGTTTTTCAGGCTACAAAAACCACTAGAAAAATCTGTGTGTATCTTTGCTTGTCATCGCAATTCACATGTTTTCTTTATTTGGCAGCTCTTCGTCACCCTGTTACATACACACTGACTGTCACACGGTTACCATCTGCCCTCTCCTCATGCTCTCTGCTTTCATGCAGCTCCACGTGAGAAAGTACGCGTTTGAAAACGCTCTGTGGAAACCATTTGAACATCTTCTGAATGTTCTCATTGTTTTGTGGTGTCTGCTTTTACGTCTGTGCAGCAATGATTAAATAACATGGAGGACAGTGGTGGCAGTAGCCTCACCACAAAGTAAGCAGGTGCTGTGACGCATTAGCACTAAAGAGTGAAACAACACCAACGTGGTACAGTACGACAGAGTGCTCAGATAGTTAGTATGCCAAGATGAGCTGGGTTGAAGTCAACAGCAGCTGTGCAAGGGTGTGTTTCTGTTTGTTGTGAGTGACAGAAAAATACAGGCTGTAAAATTGCATACTTTAGGTGGATCTGCTGCAGGAGCAGGGAGCTGTTATATTATGCAAGCAAGGACATGTTTAGAAAACAATGGGAAAAGAAGGGAGGGAGAAAGTGGTAGGTATGCAACAAACAGAGACTTGTCTGCTGACTATAAAGAGAGAAGGCCTGGCCTTGACTCAACTATGTGGCCTCCTCCTCGCTCTGCCCTCCTCTCCTTTTCATATTGTACACTAAACTGCCCGTTATTCCCCTCCACACCTCCTCTGTCCTCTCCTCCAACTTCTCCTGCCCATTTTCTGACTTTCTGTCTATGCTGGAAAGCACACTGTCATATTTAGCTTCACAAATCTAAACCAAGACATGTGACTTGTATTTTTGGTGCAACTACCTGAAACTGCATTTAAGATTTAGAATAGGTAGAATAGGTGGCTGATATGTTAATATAGGATTTAAATTCAGCTCTGTCTGAACATTCTATGATTAAGATTATCGTTAGAGATGTTTCAGAATTAATGAATCAATTTTTGGACTCATTTATTATAGATTTCTGTCTACAACATGTATCCAAATACATACTCAAACAGGTAAACAGATATGGTAACTGTGACCAGGTGCTAGCCTGAACAGTAACTAACGTGTGTGGTGACAGGCGCAGGTAGTCTAAGCAAGGGCAATGGGGATTGTCCTTGAAACTGGTTGGTTGTCATTTTAGACTACTGTAATCTCCTAATCTGTGTGTGTGTGTGGGTGAGTGTGTGTAGGTGTGTGTGCGTGTGTGTGTGTGTGTGTGTAAGAGTGTGCATGTGTGTGTGTGTGTGTGTGTGTGTGTGTGTCCATGTGTGTGTCTCAGTGGGTGAATGCAGGGCAGGCTGTCGATCTGGTGAAATGCATTATGGGAGCACTTTAAATAGACTAAAGGAGCAGCCAGATTAAGGTAAATTATCTCTTCTCACTCTCCAACACTCTCTCGAGGATGAACAATAGTAGATCATCTTGGATCTACTTTAATCTGGATTCATTAAGCACAAATGGATGTTTGGTCTCACTGACACTGAAACCACATTGATGCAAGTGGAATTCAACGTCAGATTTCTTGCATGGTTATTTGTAATATGGTCTTATTTGGATGGTTTTTCTCGTGTTTGCTAATTTGTGGTACCTTTCTTCAAGTAGGGCAGCCATTTTGTGTTCTGCTGTTTGTATCAGTGATGACACAAGGTCGCCAAAGGAGAGAAAGAGGGTGCACACACGCACTATAACAATGATACTCACATATTTCCTTTCCTCCTTTCCTCTCCTTTATAATTGGTTCTCACCATTACCCATTGTACATTCACAGCTCTTTCCTCTCTTTTGAACTCTCCTTTCCTCTGTTGTCTGCGCACTTTTTAACAATTTGTCTCACTCGTTGGCTTTTGGTCTCTTTTCAGTTCCTCTAAACGGAGCACTTGCCCTGGTTTTCCAACATAAAATGGCTGCTCTACTGACAAATGACACTGCTTGGCTTTTCTGATTAGCTGAAGCAGATTGAAAATGGGACAGCAGTGGAAAAAGAATGGTGGAGCCACATAAGAGAGATCTGGTGGGACTCAAACCAAGCCATGTTGCTCTAAATGTGGAGAATTTAACAATTTGAATACTTTGTTGTGCATGGAAAATAAAAATATTCCGCTGCTTCCCATAAAAATAGGTGTGAAAATGTGTTTTAATAGCATCTAAGGCCAGTTCATGTGTGTGTGTCTGTGTGTGTGTCAGTCTGCCCTGATGCACTTGGTGACACTCCCCCTCTACATGTCCCTTATTGTTGCCTAGCAACAATGTGGCACTTTTGGCCAATCAATGGGAGAAGTGGGAGGGGTTACACTGGGCAGCCAGTGACCAAGAATAAAACACCAACGGTTTCAATGGTCATGAACTTTCTGATAAAATTGAAATGTGTAAGACTGTGCATAATTGCTGGAGTTAGGTTAAGGGACACTGCCATAAAAAAAACAAGTCGTTGACTTACTCACAACTTAAATGGTGATTACCATTTTAAAGATTTTGTAATACAGAAAAAAGTTCATAAGCCATAGTCTGTAATATCACATGTATATTAGCTTTAAGAAAAACATATTTTCAAAAAGCAGCTGTTGGCCACCACAGAGTCCTGACCTTAACCCCATTGAGAATCTTTGGGATGTGCTGGAGAAGGCTTTGCGCAGTGGTACGACTCTCCCATCATGAATACAAGATCTTGGTGAAAAATTAATACAACGCTGGACAGAAATAAATCTTGAGACATTGCAGAAGCTTATCGAAACAATGTCACAATTATGCGTGCCGTAATCAAAGCTAAAGGCGGTCCAACGATATATTAGAGTGTGTGACCTTTTTTTTTTGGTGGCAACTTTATTTTGGCCAGGCAGTGTACTTGTGCAGTTTTTGCATATAATTTGCACATTATGCGGTAAAACAACCTATGAAAACATAGATTAGATCATGTAAAACCAAAAGCAAAATCCACTTTTCCTTTGCCAGCAACCTTTCCCATGTCAGTCCTGCCCCGTATGTAGCCCAATCAGCCCTTATCTGGTATTCAGCCCTCACACAGACATGTCTCAGCACACAGAGGTAGCATTGTGCAGAGCAGAGCAAAGAAGTTACATGCTGTTAACTGCAGGCTGCAATCTGCTGACACTCATTAAAATGTAGGAGGAAGAGGCAGACGGCCAGACATGAGGTGCAGCAAGTTTCCTTCGATATTTTTCTGACCATTTACAACCCATTGCAAATTTACTACACTGCAGCTTCACTAGTTTACAGCGGAAGAGTTCTATGTGTGAAAACCCACAATAAGCTTGTTTCTAAAACCCAATCAGCTTGCATCTATGAATATTATTTTGGATAAAGTCAGCTCTCTTTGGCAGTAGTGTCACCATCTGAATTGATTTATCTGAACTTCCTGCACTGGTGTGAGCAAAATACATATTCTGAATCCTGCATTGCAGCCACCTCCTCTTCTGATTGGCTGGCCAAACAGCATGACAGAGACCAATCAGAGAGAGAACTGTTGCAGTTTGAGTAAGATGGGCAATGCATATCTCGGTTCAAACTTCCTCTCTTCACCTTCACTTGTCTCTCCTCCCTGCTCCATAAATCTCACATCTCCATGATCACCAGCCTGAGAATATACCGAACCGTTACAAGCCAGTCAGCTGGCAAGGGAGGAGCAACCATCTCCTCTCCTGATTGGTTAGACAAAGGGAAGAACCAGCAAGTCAGAGAAGCTTTAATGTGCTCAATCCTAATTAATGAGGAAGTGCACTAGCTACTCGCTTGTCTGCCCCACCTACTTCTCTTCTGTCTCTTCTTCCATCTGTACTAATTTTTCTTTGTCGTTTGATTGACATATTTACTTTCTTTTGTTGTCCACCGGTTTTAGTCTCCCCCCTCACTTTTTTGGCTTCATGAGTACCATACCTCGCTTCCCCTTTTCCCTGCCACCCAAACTAATCATTAAAATTCAACACCCTCCCTCCAGCTATCCATTTGTCTGTCCTCGCCACTCTTTGTCTGCCCAGTCCCCTTCATTGAGCACAACGCTACCCTCCCTCTGAGCTGCGACCCATTTTCCTCGCACAGACACATTTTAATCGGGTGGGTGGGGTGAAAGGCAGGGTCACGGAGCCTGTGCATATGCATGTGGACCGGAGGGACCGCTGGGGGAAAAGATGACTCATAACCAGTCGACCAGAAAAGGACAAAGATAACAGGCTTCTGCATCAGGTGATAAAATCTCATCGGAGACAAAAAGAGCCAGTGACAGGAGATGGCACAGCATTTCACTTCTGCCAACATCTCCTCTGATGTCAAGCACCAACACTTCACTGGACAGACACTCATTCTTCTTTCCTCTGTCATGTCTCAACACTCTTAGAAGAGCATTTGGACAGCATGTGAACTCTTCAACCCTTATATGGACCTACGTTTTGAGGAGCACAGATAGCCTACACTTAATCTTTCTAAAATATCATGGTTCAGATGGTTATGGTTTCAGACAAGATACATAAACCGTTCACATAATTTACTATAGTGATGACTGGGTTAACTATTTTGTATATAGTGGCTGTTTTCTTGAGTTGTTACATTTTAAGAGTAAAAACTATTCATGTAAGCAGAAGCTTGATTCAGACTTAAGCTTGTGTATTCATTGGAAATTCATCAGTGAGTGACTGAACTCAATGAGTCTGCCCTGCCCACTATGCCATTCCCCCCCAGCTTTCCTCGTTCAGCTGCGTTTCTTATAGTGTCTCTTGTCTATTCAAACCTTCCTCCAGCTTTTACTCCCTTGTCACGCCCTTCTCTCCCCAGTGTTTTTCCACTGCAGTGCGTTGATTGGCTGGAGGCCAGGCAGACTATCCAATAAGGTAATGTTTTCTCTTGCCCGCCTCTCTGTGATTTCAGTAAATCAAATACATTAGAGACTGAACAAAAAAAAATGCCCATTACACAACCTCACATGCAGGTACGAGTAAAGCGTTAAACTTTCTGTGTTGTCTGCATCTTGAGGAACATTCCTTCTGCTCATCTTTTCTTTAGCAGCCTTTTATAGTCTTATCACAGATACAGTGTCACTTTGATGTTGTAAACTAGTCAGTTAAATGCCCAGTACTATCACATCAACTGTCAGACACATGCAGACACAACCCCACAGCCTGTGTCGTCCTCAGCAGCAGGCATGGTCTCCTGCTGACAGGGACAGACAAATAATAAGGTCACTGTTTCTATTAGACATCTAGACAAAGAAGGTGGTTTGATAAATGTGGTCACTTATTATTGCAGTTCAACACAGCATATAAAAGTGTTGCACTGCAATAGTTAACATGTACACGCACACACCAACCATCATGAATTAGTAAAAGGTGTGCTGTATCAAACTGCAGAGGATTCAATAGGAGACTGACATCTGACTACTCGGAGGAGGTAATGCTCGACCACACACACACTGTCTATGTATGAGCTTGAATCAGCAGGCAGATCACAGTTAACCTTCCCAAGGCTCAGAGCCCGTCACTTCCCTTCTCCTTCTTTCAACAGTAGCACAGTTTAATGCTGTGTTTCCTACTTTATTATATCCTGCCTGCTAGACAAACACCTGAACCTTTGAATAACTGCAATATACTGTATTAAAAGAACAAAGCAAAACGTATTTTTTGTACAAGTAGGGACCTTTAACGTCCCAGCTGTGTATGTGCTCCCATACTGGAAGGTTTATTTCCTTAAACTGGCGACGGTTAGGTGCAGAGTGCTGAGTCACTGCAGAGTTCCTTCTCTCTTACGCACATCCTGGACAAGATGGCTGGTTGTTCAGTCGGCTGCCGGGCAACATAAAGAGGGACACTCACACCAACATCGGTATATATACAACTGCATTACCTCTGAGAGGAAAACTTGTGTTAATCTAGAAAAACCGAGTCATAACTAACTCAAGACAAACGCATGACTCAAGGCTGCATGTAAATTAGTCCCACAAAAAATGCAAAATTAGAAGTGGTTGTTCTCGTAATGCAGGGTGAGCTAAACTAATTTGAGTTGATTTTGAACCCAGCCTCTAAAGGGGAAGAGGGTGACTCTCTACAACTAACACAAATTGCACGCAGATACTAATCTCATATCTGAAAAACAGGCTTAGGAATCCAGTCCACCTTAAGACCAGAGGCACGAAGGTCCCATGGCTTCTCACTTACATACCACAAGTATCTTGTTATATGTTATTATCCATAACTCCTTAATAACATGGTTGGAGTCCTTGTTAGGCAGGAAAACATTTTCCGGTGTGTTGCTAGTATGCTCCAGCTATTCTCATTGGCTAGAAGTAAACTACTTGCTCAGCAAAGTGGCAACATGCTGGTAACAAAGTCACAGCCATTTACATGACCCTGATCTGTAACACCTGCAAGTAAGTATGAGCTACATGAAAAGGAAATTAGTTTGCAGCATATGCAATAAATGTCCTCATGTCTGATAAAAAGTGATAATATAGAGTAATTCAGAACAAGTACATCTTTGGCCTGTCATGACATTTCAGTGTATTATTTAGGAACCGCTAATACATAGATGAAACTACTAAACTAATTCTATTTTTAGATCTTGTCACAATTACTATCATCATTAATATATTGATAAAAAGAAGGTTATATTGGTACTTCAAAACTCTGTTGGAGAAATTAATCTAGAGGGAAGTTATAATCATGAATCATGCTAATTGGAAAAACTGCTAAATCATTATCTGCTAATGGCTGCTAATTTCTTTCCAAAATTATAATCATTGTGCCTTAGCTTTGCCATAGAGCTTAGGCTACGACACTTAGCATCTCCCTTGCAAGCAGCACTGGGCCTGTTTACTGGTCACCTTCAGTTATCCAGGGCCTGAGCAAAGAGGTGTGGCCCCCCATCTGCAAGTACAGTCTGAATGACCATTTTCAAGCTGCCAAGGAGTTTGAGAATAATGATGAGCGGCAGGTCAGCATCACTACAGCAGCTCCAGGCCTGCAGTGACCTTCCTCAGCAGGAGAGATGACCTTCAACAGGGAGACTAGGCCAGACATGGCTGCATCTGCATGTACCACACCTACATGAGATGAATCAAAGTAGCTGCTAGATAATACTGATTACTGCAATTAATAAGGTGTGTATGTGTTATTACTATTATTATTAGAAATGTTATTACATATAAAGACGAATAATAAAATAAATAAGCTTTCCCAAATGTTTCCATGACAGGGCTGTGATGGTTTGACATATGTATTTCGCAAGAAAATCTTCTTTTTCTGTTAGTTTCACCTACTTAATCTGACTGGTTCTAATATTCAGGTATCTAGTTTAAGTCTTTTTGCACTTATACACTGTGCGGCTGGTTAAGTAGTTTAAAAAACTGTATATAACCGTGTGGTATTGCTGCTTTATAAAAAAAACAGGCCTCTTTGTAAACCGCTTCAACAGGTCCGTCGAGTAAAAATGCGGCAGAATCATGCGACACCACACCGGCTCGCTGTCCTTTACAGGAAAGTTTCAGCACGACTTCATCTTTTACACATGAAATAAAAACCCACGTTGTTAAATCGTTTCGGTTCTTGCATCACTGTATCCTCTGTTTCTCGTCATTGCGAGAGAGCGACTCATCTGTGAAATCTAATTGCGCAACGACGACAGACTTCATCATGAGGACCAGGGGAGGCACGTAGCTTCACCTCCGTTCAAGTACACTCATTCACCCCGCCTCAGCGGCCCCCCTTACAGCTCAGTGCACCAGCAAAGGCTGAATTACAGTCAGGTTTTACAGGTAAAATCATTTTCCTTTCAACATATGTTAATACATGCCCTGCTCAGTATCCTCTTGTGATAAAACGCGGTAATATATATGTAGTAACGTTATACGTTTCTGGATTAGGTTACATAACATGGAGACTAATCCACTTCCGCAAAGATGCAGCAATGGGAGCTCCCAATGTCACGTTACCCGCTCAGTAATAATTTAGCTTCAGATGAATGAAATACATCATGAGTGGGCCATGCTAAATATTCGCAGATTTTCGTTACAACTGCATCATTTCAGTGTTTCGGGGTGTTTACAGTTATAGTTGGATTTTCGACTAAACTAAATGATGCAACGGCTGTGCAGAAAGCATTACACAACGACCAGCCTCCTCTCGGACCGCAGGGCCATGGCCGCATCCCCTCCCATCCTCGCTTCCGTATATCATTAACGTACGCATCCTGCGAGATAAAGCCCTGTAACCACCCTGTAAGAGCTTTGATCTGTTAAAACTCTCTCATCCACTGGCCTGCTCCTCCTGCGTGTGCGCCACGTTACACGAATACGTGGCTGATTAAAATTAAGCTGATGAACGGTATTCAGCCGACAGGATACAGGCTGACCACTCGCTTCCGCAAGTCGTCTAGTGCAGCCATTCACATGAAAATATGCGACGAATTTAACCGTAAAGAAGAGGAATTGTCATTTAAAGAGGCATTAAGTTAGCTAGTTACCCCAGCTGATGAATGAGAGGCCGACATTTGTGCACCAACAGATGAGCTAGCATTTGAATCTGTGGTGAAGCTCCGTCGTGTAAAACGATTTCAACGTCCACAATGTACATAATTTGGGCAAAATAAAATAGCTGGTCCTAAGGCCTCTGTGCGTTGGAGGGTAAATCTGTCTGGCAGCTTACCTCACGGCCGATGCTTCTTCAGTCTGTGTGCGCAGTTCACGGTGCCGCCTTCCGCTTTT
Organism: Sparus aurata; assembly: GCF_900880675.1. Classification (NCBI taxonomy): domain Eukaryota; kingdom Metazoa; phylum Chordata; class Actinopteri; order Spariformes; family Sparidae; genus Sparus; species Sparus aurata. Next base: position 13,407,423 of record NC_044203.1, on the reverse strand, counting down.
ATACAAGACACGTGCCTCGGGGAGCCTGGTTGCTCTGGCGACGTGACGTCATGCCATCCTTTGCTGCTAGGATCCATTCGGAACGAGGGACCGGTCACGGTCTCCCAGCGGCTGTCGGTCATTAGAGGGATGAAACACTGGTCTGTTTTGCGTCTTATTCACACTTCTTATTTATGACACTGGCCTGAGGGCTGTGCCGATGATGAAAGATAGTATTCATAAGAGAAAACGACACAGACAGGTGAGGAGTAAGGGAAAATGAGAGAGCATCTGGCAGCATCACAACGTGGATGTGGAATGATGAAGCATTTTGTCCCATTCCCTCCATGGACAGGCTGCAGTTGGTCACGTGCATGCAATGAAATATGAGGGAAATGTAGCTTGATACACAGGCGTCCTTCATGTGGGTCAGGGTTAGAGCAGAGACAGGACACAAGCTAGACAATAGTCACAGCAACCCACTACTAATGTAATTGGTAGTCTGGTCACTCTGCATGTGGCGGGGTCCTGCTGGACTCAATGTTCTTTAGAGGCAAATGTTTTATAAGCAGGCCTCCACTGTGCAATGATCTGTAAAGGACTGCATACTGCATCGCCTATGGATGCTGTGTGTGTGTGTGTGTGTGTGTGTGTGTGTGTACCTATAGGGATAGATGCAGCACTCTTATATAAGCAGTCATGAAACTAACATGTCACGTACCCATGGAGGCAGGATGCTCTGCTGCTAAAAACTGGCTCGAAGAACTGTGTGCTTGCATGTGCCATTATACGAAATAAAACAACCCATATCAATAAAAATAAGAATATTTTGAAATGAGACTACATTCAGTAGTTGCAGTGTGTTATTTTACATCCAATGCCGCTGTTCCTCCTCTGCCCTCTGTTCCTCCTCTCCTCCCCTCTCCTCTTCTCTCCTCCTTCTCGCTTCATGTCACAGCACGTGTCAGGCTCAGAGTGAGGCTACGTGAGAGATGGTGCGTACAGTAGTGTAACATGGGAAATCCCTGCAGTGCAGTAGTAGGAAGTAGCCCAACGCTCACTGACATGGACATCATTTCCACTCACAAGCTGCACATCTTACATTTCGTCATCTCTGGTTGGCGTTTGATTTCCGCATTAAATCGTTTGATTTCCGCATTGGAAAGCAAACTACATTTTACAGTAGAAAGTTGATCCTGCTCTTGCAAATAGGAATGTTCGAGATAATACGCCGATAATTTCATTAAATAATTCTCATCCCATCGTTGTTCATTCATTTATTTTACCTTTCAAATGGTCACACGTGGTATGGTGACGTGTATCAGGGAAAAAGTACCATCTATCTATCTATCTATCTATCAATCTATCGTATAGAATATATGATAGCAAAAAATAAAGAAATAATCCTAGATAAATTATGTATACAGTATACAAGGAAACAGATTTATCAAAGTATAAATAGACAAAACTTTCAATATTTTGTTTATTAATTTTTTAAGTGGCTTTTTGTCTATTCCCTTATTCTTCTAAAGTAGTTGTTAATGACAGGATAAAGTCAAATCAAAGCATATCGTAATTAGGACGACTCATTTTTCTGTGTTGTGGCACTTCCAAGGGGGCGCATTCAGCACCAGAACTGAAACTATGGCGCCATCTACTGGACTAACCACCATTCTGCACACCACGACTGCTGTGCAACTTTCCCTGTGAATGTTGAGAAGTAAACTCAAATAAAAAAGTGCTGAAATGTTGTGCAGGTTTGTTGTAAAAGCCAGGCTCGCTTTGTCCTAACAAGACTCTTTGACACCACTGTTTCCGTCGACTGCCAGCATTTTTGGACATTACCGCATGCCAATGGTTTGCCTGGAGGTCCTCTGTTTATTTTCAAAGTGGACCTCTTTTGTCTGTGGTGCTCACTGCAGTGGAAACACTCCATGAAGAATTATGGCAAGTGTTCAGATTGGCAAAGACAGAATGTTGTTGCGAAAGAAGTGGGTCTGTACATGTTGAACCTATCATTATGTTTGGTTTGACCTCGCACTGGGTCTCACCACAGCAATGAGGCCCTTTACTAAACAGCTCTGTGCAAGGTGATGCAAGGAAATGTTGGACTGAATAGTGTCTGGAGGCACCGGTGTGGATGTGCAGTGGTTGGAACATTCACTTTGTCCATTGCCTTCAGCCTATGGAGAAACATTTGCTGTCAAACCAATGTCAGTGACCATTTCAGTAAAGTAAAGCAGCTCCACAGGAAGTTGAAATTCTAAAGTTTTCCTCATTGCTCAACACACTGGGCAGGCTGCACCCTTGCATAAGTATGATTGTCGGGTAATTGTGCGGATTTCAGTTCCACCGTGTATCCGTGTGATTTTCATAATATTGCCTGCCTGGTCCCTAAACCTTCTTTTAAATTGCACCATAATGCACTGGCGTTGTGTCCTCCCCACAGAGGGATGAAACACAAAACTGACTCATTATACACAGACTGTGCAATTTTCTCCTTTGTGCAGCAGGGGGCGAACTTGCCTTTACAATCAACTAGGTTTATGAGGCAGCATCAGTTGGAGGGTCAGTGTTGGTGTCTATTCACTCTCGGTTAATTGTAATATGTAAAAAGTAATTTTTTTCAACCTGAAAACAAATATAGGAAGTGTTTAATAAATGCACAAAACTATCAAGGTGTCGAGGGAGTTAATATCTTTACTGCAACATGCCTTTCATTTGATAATTTGAAAAAACTGTAAATCATGAATACTTTTGATTAAGTGCAGAGAGTTAAAGTTATTCTCTCATATAGACCATAACGTGTGTGCTTTGTTTGGCCGCATAAGGACAAAGTTATGTGAAAATCTGTGAATTACTGCCATAGAGTTATTTATTTTAAGACAGGCCCTTTTAATTCACCCTTATAACTCAACAACCCCATTCTGACTTCTTGCATTGACAAAACTCTCAACAGACTTTAAATCACTACGTACAATGGGAAGTTACCAGGAAATGAATATAGAAAAATAGCAGTCTGCACAGTTGAACCATAATGATTTAGCTTTTTATTTGATCAAAATTTATCAAATATGTTTAAAGACAGTATATAGTTTATTTATGCTGTATATGTTGTGAGGAAAGCCTTATATTTTAAGTGTGCTCTGTATGTGTTCATGAGGTCAACCTTTCTTGGTTATTTTTCAGTATTTTCTTTCCTCCACACTCCGTAGATTATGTCCTGGAAACGGAAAGCACCTGTGCTGCAGAACAAAGTATTTATTGATATTGAAACTTCCTTATGTAAACTGTCAGCTGAAATGAGCCACTAGCCAAATGACAGATCTTTCATATACACCTCCTACCACTACTTAACAGGAAATTTAGGTCTGAGGCGAGGTGTGTGGGGGCGTGTGCAGATGTGAACATATGAGAAATCAGCCTTTCCCTCATACACAACACTGGAAAAACAAACCATTCGTCATTACAATCCAAACTTTTGAAATAATTTCCACATGTTCCAGTCATGTCAAGGTTTTAATAGCTGGAGCATTATCCCTAATTTTCACGTTTAGATTACTCCGTACACATATGATTATAACTCATATAGTTTTTCTTCACATTCTCAACCCACTGAAAGTGATTTAAGACAAGCCTAATGCTGTGAGCTTGAACAGTTCAACACACCGAGCCCATGGTACCATTAAAACAACCTCCTGACCCCCTCAGGCAGAGAGCTGGCCCTCTCAGATAATATTTTCATAGGCTGTGAATTATAAGTGTTTAAAGGGGCACTAATCTCAGAGTTACACTCATGCCAAGAGCTGCTTAGCATCAGTAAACCACAAAGTCTGGATGGAGAGCCTGGAGAGCCAGGTTTTAGCCAAAGTTAAAACATTCATTATAACAATTATTTTTATGGCGTATCTGCCTTACAGTGGAAAATAAAAGATGTGAAGGACAGGGGATAAAATACAGCAAAGCCATCCTTAGTCAGATTTAAATCCTTGACAGCATTTCTATAAAGCGTGTGCCTTGGGGCTGCAGCGTTTCCAGAGTTTTACAAAGTTTCTGGCAAAGGCGGCAAATGGTGGAAGGCAACGGTAGCCAAAGGCTTGAAGGTAAGAGCGCTGGCTTGAATCCTTGGGCTGGCTCAGTAAACCTGATGGAGAAAGGGTATGTTCCTCCCCCTCTCAACAGCTAACGTCAAGATTCTCCAGAGGACAGTGCTTCGCCTCCAGCATATGGAAGATAAGAAATACCTAAATGAAAACACATAAAGTGTGCTTGATATACACTCTTCACATTATAGATGAAATATTGTTGTAATACATAAAACGCCGCATATCAGCATCAAGCTTTTACTTGACTCCCTGATGAAGGCCGGATGCTGTGACATGTATATCAATTTATTGTCTCATAATGAAAGTGAAAATGATTTGGCTTATTTTCTTTAATACAACTTGAAGACATTATTTTTGGTGGTGACAGGAATTTTACCATGTGACATTTCAAATCATATCACAACACAGACAACAAAGTGATGAGCTGAGATGCATTTCAGCACCGTCCAGCAGAAGGCAGCATAAACCTGCAGAGCACTGACTTTAATGTGAGTGAAAAAGTGCAGGCCAGCCTTTAGTTTTTCAGAAGATGACAAATCACCAAAGGTCAAAATAAAAAATATAATAAAAAATCAAATCTGCTGTCCAATCGCACTTTTGGGACGAACAAACATTTTTTTTAGCTGATGGCAACCATGGCTGCGGTCGATCAGTGAAAAAGAAAACGTCCCATGTCTTTTCCTAAACTTCTTGATGGAAAAAGTCACGAGGTCAAGGAAAAATGCGAGGGAGAATTCAAGAGGACTCCTGAAAGGACGGCCAACGTGCACTTACAATAGGGCTGCACTGACTTGTGGGACTGCATTATTTCCTTTCTTATTGTAGAAGGTCCAGTGTAGCCTTTGGTATGTGAAAGTTGATCTCAAGTTGAATTTTAAAACAGGTATCACATTTTAATGTCACATTGCAGGGCGTTTTACTGTAACTCGAGCTGTATGGAATAAGTCTTCCATATAAAAAAAAGAGTTGAAGCATTTTTCATTTTGCATTCTTTAAAGTTTAAGCATTGTAGGCTGTCTTTATACTCTGTTGAAATTTCTTTGAATCTCTCCATTGTTGTCTGTACCGTATATTCTAGCGCACAACTCTCTCAGGGAATAGATGTCCTGATCTGAGGCTGCTGTGACTATGAGGAGGCAGAGCGGGTCATCCCCAAATCATGATCCCTGGCTCTGGCTGAATGTTGAAGTGCCCTTTGGCAATATAATGAACCCCAAAGTGCTCTTGATGTTTCCTCGATTAGTGTGTGAGTGGTTGTTGGACTGGCTGAGCGCAGAAATATTGTGGGGTGCATCACCTCTGATGAGCAGGTTGGCACCATGCATGGGAGCCTCTGCCCTCAGGTAGTGAACTTGAGGGTGAATAAGTAAATATGGCAAGTGTTGAGGTGCTTTGAGTGCTCGGCAGACCACAAAAGTCCTATGTGAATGCAATCCATCTACCATATAAGCAGGTATAGCCCAAGAAGGGTGTATCTTTTTTCCGTCTTTTTACTGTTATTTTTTTTTATCATTAAAAGAATATCATAATGGTCAGGCTCTATGTGTGAGAAACATATATAAAAATGACCTTTCAAGTCATACTTGCAGTTCCTTTGTCATGTTGTGCAAAAAGGGAAACAATGGAAGTTACGACAGAGGAAACCGAATGCAGTTATCAAGCTGTTAATGTTCACTCACCTTTTAAGTGTTTGATTTGATATCATGTGTGATTATTCTTCTAAATGGTCATGCATCTCATGGAAAATGCTCTATAAATAACTTTAATAAAATGTCTGGTCAAATGTTAGCTATATGTGTGTATTATATTCTTATTCTTATGTTCATGAATGACATCTGCTTGTCCATCCACCTACATTCCTACCTACCTGTCTCTCTACTGTATATATCTCTTCCACTTCCTCTCCAGCCTCTCCCGTTCCGCCGTGTTTTCTTTGGCCCGGCGCTGAGGGACTGGAAGTGTCACCTCATCACAGCAGAGTTTTGTTTCCCTTGGAGGCTGCAGTGGGATGTCTGTTAATCTGATCTGAAATCCTCGACCTGGATTTGGCAGCTACCTACAAACAGCGTTGGCTCAGAAACGATGAACTATGAAGCTCCTCTTACAGCGTTGTCTATCGGAGAGATAGACTGCCTGTAATAACTCTACAATCAGCCCTTGCGGTGTGTGGGACCGTGCCAGTTTTAACCTTTCCTCACTTTGGCTCAGTTTCACTCTGGAGGCAAACAAGCTATTGTGTAATAAACTGCTCTCAGATTCCACTGAGATACCCCGAAGATGTATTTGACTTTCTGGCAGCCTGGATGGACAATTTATCAGTCAGTGGGCGAGGATTAGGCTGTATGACAGGAACTGGTTAGATACAGGTGTTCAGTATGAGACATCACAGAGCAACCGCAATATAAACGTTTGAGCCTGTTCATTCAAATGTATTACAAAATACTTGTGGTAAAACAGTGAAGCTGAAATATCTCCTCGTCTGCTGCCAACACTTTATTGGACAGTTTGTTTTTGGGGTGGGGGGGTCAGAGACTGAGCTGCATGAAATATGATTTTAAAAAAGCCTCAAGTGATGTCACCCAAGGCAGTGTCGGTTGAGGATGAGTCTGTGAATCTGTGTGGGTGTAAAAAAAAAGGTAAGCTCAACCAGACTGTAGTTCATTTATTGCCACAAATTTCTCATACTTGAGTACATTTGATATCAAATACTTTAAGAATTGTACTCAAGTACTATTCATCTGCGTGACCTTCACCTACACCAAAGTAATATTTTTACATGATATCTTTACTTTTACTCAAATATGTGTTTCTGGTACATTTTACAACACTGACTGGTGGTGGAGTTGTATTGTGGTCTATGTGTTCTGTTATGTGCTGTAAGCACCAGGTTTTGACAAGGATAAAGAATGTAGTGAATAAAAAAGACAATGTCTCTGATTCTGTTGCATCCTCTTTTATCCTTTTCTAAAACCCGGAAGAAAAATGCTTTAGATATTGCAGAGGCTGACCACACACTACTCAGTTTGTAGTTTGACACAAACTTTGATTTCCTTTCTTACTATGTTTTAATCTCTGTCAGCCGTTGCCTTCAGTTTTCTCTCTTTTTCCTGTTTCTCCATCCTCATGCATCTCACTTTCAATTCACTCTTTAAGTCTCATTTCCTCGTTGTCTGTTGATATTCATTGATAACCCCACCTCCAGTCCAATATTTGAGTGTGACATAAAAGAAATGTATCCATCATATGTTCATTTGCATAGGTAAAATGTGTGTGTATGTAAGGGACTGTTTGACATCTAACTAGTTTTCCAGTTTTGAGGGTTGTATGTGAAAAAGTCCTGCATCTATTAGGAATTTCTACTTGATTTTGGAATCATTCCTATAGAATTTATAAAGGAATACGCTACAAAATCTTACAATGCTAATTAAGAGTTCCAAAATGTTATACTCTCATAGGATTTTGAAATGTAGAATCCTATATGATTGACAGTAGATTATTTTAATCCAATTCTATAGGATCACAGATTTGTTTGTGTTTAGAAATAAAACCCACAAAACTACAAAAATGTACAAAGTTGTAGTTTTTTTCGTACGTCTGTTCAACCACTTTTCGCGGTTTGAATGCAGCACAAGAGCAAAAGTTCAGTAATCTAGTGGTTTTAGATTCAAACAATGAAGCAAGTCAGTAAAATGTCCTCACAAATGTGTGTGTAGGAGTGTTTGGTGTGTGCGAGTGTGTGTGCAAGAAATCTGATGAGTGTGTGTTCGTTAATGTGTGTGTGTGTGTGCGTGTGTACGTGCATGTGTGTGTGTGTGGGTGTCATCGTGTGTGCGTGCGTGTGTGTCTTCAGGCCGTGGTATGGCAAGGTTAAGATGACATTCTTGAGAGTACAACGTGTCTCTTCTCTGTTGCTCACCTTCTGTCAAAAACATCAGGTGGTTCTCTGGAGAGATGAGCAAACCTTCTTGGAGGAACAGAGAGCAAGGTAGAGAGAGGGGCAGAGAGGGAGTCAGCGAAAGAAAAAAAAAACAGAGAGAGAGAGATGAGCAAACTCTGATGAGAATAAATAATGACTCTGGTTCTGAATAACAGCTAATTTTAGACGGAAAGGAACCGGTAGCTCACAAATACCCAGTAAACGGAATCAATTTAGCAGACACACTTTTTTTTTTTTTTACCAGAGCAGCGCTGACCAAAACTAACACATTACTAACATGATATAAACAAAAGCAAATTCTTTTATAGCTGTTTCTGAGCAGCTGTAAAACTCATTAGACGGTCACAACCTGCTCCACACCACAGTGTTTCATAACAGTGATTTACAGTGTCACCACTCAAATCAGTGACTGGCGTTTTAACAACGGGACTAATGCTGCACAGAAATACATCTAAGTTATTTTTACACAATTATCAATATTTTAATTGCTGTTTTGTCTTAATGTTTTTAAACAGCCCCAAATAGAGTGTAGATATGTTCCTTTTAAAACTAATTTTAACATAATATAACAATATATGTTACATGAAAAAATTACAGAGTGAGCATTTAAAGAGGCACTATGTCATTTGACAGAAGACATTCAAACTCAGAATTTAAATATTTACAACATGAATGAGGTCATCTTTTCCATATCCAAATAAACAAAATGTTCTCAGAGGAATATAAGGTCCCCAGAACACTGCTTTGGGTCTGCCAAATATAAACAAGTAAAACAGTATGAAATTGTGTTATCTTTTAAGGTCAGTTTGTTTATTCAGTCATGAAAACAAAGAGTTTCTTTATTCGCTTTGTTGAGGCATAAACAAAATCAGTCAATGAAGATTTTTCTCCACTAATTAGAATTTCTTCACCAAAACTACGCAGTGCACCTTTAAGGTTGTGTAAACTTTGTTTTGGCGTCTTCAGGCCTTCATACATCTAGCAGTCGTTTAGGTTACCATTTTCCTTGAAATGTTCTCAGAAGCTCTCTCCGCCAGTTACTGCATGCGCTATGTTTATTCCCATTCATCCTCATCATTTCTTTTATTCTTAAAATATTTCATGCAATAACACACTGTGTATGAAAACAAGGAGAATTTATTACTGTTTTCTACCACAAAAGAAACCACCACAGGAAGGGAAGTTCTTCAGGGATATTTCCTAAAGAGCACTTTGTACCGCTTGGCTTCCTCTGAAAAACTTGTTTGATTTTTTTCTTTTGCTTAAAACAATAAAAGTTATATATGAACTTCATATAAGGTATTGTAAAAGCAAATAACATGTTACAGTATAAAGCAAGGAGAAAGAGCTGTATGATCACAAACTTTGACATGACCACACTTTTTGTTTCGTCCTGCTGTACTGTCCAGACCATTTATATCACCTCAGACTCAATAAGGGGGACACCATTTTACACATCTGTTTGCTGTTCTATTGACATCCAATTTCACATGAAGGGAAAATGTGTTAGGGATTTATACAAACTTTTCAAATCACATCACATCAGGTCAGTGTTTTATAGCAGAGTTTGAACTTGAGAAAAATGATATTGGTGACTGATAGTAACAATTTCAGCACATTCAACAAGCATGATAAGGTACAGCTATACTAATATGATACTTTATTGTGGCAATTAGACACATGATTTAAATGTCTGTGTTACTGTCCCCCCCTGCTGTTGAACAGAGCAGGGTGTACAGCACCACATTTCTTCAATCTGTCAAAATTACCTCGTTGTCACTGCATTGACCATGATACTGAAACGCTGCAATATGATAAAACGATCTGATGGCTCATGTTTTCAGAAGAAAAAATCTAATAAAAACTACTGCAATGAGAGCCATAGATTGAATGACTGTAGTTTAGTTAACAACAACAACAACAACAACAATAATAATAATAATTACATTATTATTGTAAATATTATTATTATAATGATTATTATTATTACTAAGAATAATATGAATAATAAGAATAATAACATACATTTATTTTTCACAATGAACACATGCAATGAAATCAAATAAGATCCAGAACTCAATAAGACATTTAATGAAATGAAATAGTTCCTGGTCTATGAGAATTGTGGCAACATATATTCCCAACAGCAATATTAGGAGTTGTTGTTAGTAATTTAAAAAATAAAGCAATTTCAAACCTGAAATGTGTCAGGAAAGTGGCTCTGGGGTAGGAGTGTGTGTGAGGGATTAAACAGCCAGAAAAAAAGTGGCCACTGTCAGTGAGACATATCTTATTATATAAGATATATGTATCTTATTCATATTTATATATATGGAGGTCTTTAAACAGATGTGGAATGTATTTGTCTATCGGTAACCAGTATATTCTAGTTGGAGCTATGGTGACCTGTGTTAAGTGATGCCTGTTGCCCCCTTGAGTGCTGGTTTGAGCTCCCAGTGGTAACACGTACATGCTAACACCAACTAGAATAGATGTTAGCCTTTTATGCTGTTCAATGCAAAGACTTTTAAAAGTACAGCAGAAAAATAATATGTTTTTAACAAAAATGAAGAAATGCTTTCCTGTTTGATCGAATACTTCAGGCTGTATTAAGACACACGCAGGGAATATTTGATTAGCATGGGTGCAGTCAGATACAGATGAAATCCTCCATGCTGAATTCTCAGTCACAAAGTCTTTAATTTTGGGAATTTTTAAACACCCCCCTCCGTCACGTCATCCTGGCGCCAGGCCTGCTGTGGCCTGCGAAAAGAGGCCTTGACCGTATTTTTTGTCCTGTTTTTTCCATTTGAAAGACGATTGATTGGTTTCTCTAATCTTAAGTGTCCTATCAATGACTTGCACATGGAAAAACACATTTAGTGTGAAGGCAGCTATTTTATTCTCCATCGTGGACAATCAACAACATCTTCAGATATTTCCTGGAAAAACAGATCTAAATCTGATTGTTTTATATTCCTTAAGATATTCCATTAATAACGAAGCACATTCTTACATATACACAATAAACTATGAACTACTACGGTGTTTAAACAGCTGCAGAATCAAGTTCTTCTCCAGAAACCAGCTTCTCCTTTTTCCTCTCCTCAACACTTTTTTTGTTCTCTTCTCTCCTCTGTACTTTTGCCTCTCTGTCTCTTCTATTCTTTCAGTACGCTCTCCCACAACCCCTTCAGTATTAACACCTTGACTTCACTCATTGTGTCCTCCTCTCGCCTTCGTGCATCAACACCCAGTCCTGCGTGTGACCTCCCTCCTTTGTTTGACTCCTCGTCTGTCCCTCGCTCTCGTCACTATCACATCTGCCACTTAATAAATCAGGGGCTGTTAAGTGTATTAAACACATCGTCCAGCAGCTGGCCACCCAAGAAACATATTTGTGCACTTTCCCTGTGTTTTCCAATTGTGTTATTTTTTAAATCTCCCTCTCATTAATTGTCTTTCGCCCCCTGTTCCAACTCCTCTTCTTCTCCTCCACTTAATTCTGCCAATTTGTTGTTACTGCCTCTCTTTGTCTCACACTTCATCTCTCAGTCTCTCTCACCACCGCTTTCTGTAGCTCTACTGTATGTCTCTCTCTCTCTCTCTCTCTCTGTATGCTGATGTCATGTGTTTACACTGGACTGCTCTGCACTCTTTGACATATATATGGACCAAAACATGTGATAATGTTTACCCAGACATATCCCTTAATTGGCCGTTTGAATGTCCAAATACAATAATTCAAACTGTTAAATTATTGAGGAAAGGGGCGAGTGACTGAGCACGTGCAGGAGAGCGTTTGAGCTGGAGAGCTGGCTCCTGGGACAGCCCTTTGCTCTTAAAGTAAAACTTATCGAAGCAACCAATGAGTGTAAATACACAAAAAGCTGCAACCTGCTTTGCGTTACCTTGAATAAGTCAACATGGACAAAAAATGTGCCTCTTTCTCCGTCCTGTGCATCTTCCCAGCCGTGTCCTCCAATGCAGAGGAGCAGCTTTGAATTCACACACCGAGGGACGCTCTTCTGACCGCAGCTGCTGCCGCTGATCTACGTTCAACAAAGAAACCGATTTTCATGGGTAACAACAGTGGCGTATCTCATTGGTCATGGGTCCTCACGGGCCTCCTCTCAATCACGTTTGGACACAAACCTCGCCTCCTCCATCAAACACGCAAAAAAATCAATCTGCTGTGGTACGATGGAGGTTGACAAGACTGTTGTGTCAGGCAAGAATCAGACCTTGACCACCAGTGTAGATTTCCACCACCGAACCACCAACAATAACAAACCTTAAAATGTGAATTCGATCCACTAACCTGATTAAAATTGCTTGTTTAACTAAGAACAGCAAAATATGCTTTGGTCCCTGGGCCACTTTGTGGTTGAGGGACAGTAATTAGTGGAAGCCTACACTTTGGGCCCTATACGCTGTACTGTGTGACAGTAGTGGTAACTTAAGAAAGATGTGTATATACTCTTTGAAATGTATTCAGTTTTCCCCAGAATCAGACAATAGTATCTAACTCAATATTTCAGTTACATTCATAATCTCGCATATTTAATTTTTTTTCATCCTGCGGTCATTAAAGGTGCTGTATGCTGCAAGGGCTCTCTCAATCAAAACAGTGAAAAAAAACACGTACTATGACGATGTTGTGAAGAAGTGTGGGATGATGGGAGTTGTTGTCTTCATTGTGAAAGCTGCCCTATGTGATTTCTAAAAACATTTGTACTAAAATAAGTGCTACATTCAAACAGCAGACAGTGGATCAGCGACTCGAGTTTCTCCTGCCCCTGCTCATGCAATAAAATAATAAAGACACTTTTCTAGTATCTCTGCCCCTGCCCCCTCTATCCAATCAGGACAGAAACTCCATAAAGAGGTGGTCCTATCCACTTGTGAATGCGCAGAGAGCTCTCAGGCAGAGATCCGCCTGTTTGCTGCAGTGTGTGGCAGTTACCACAGAGCGATCATATGGTGACGTACAGTAGAGAAAAAGGAGGGGATTGCTAACTGCGAAATGGACAGGAAGCTAGCTAAAACGACACCAACGCTTACAGCAGTTTAAAAAAAAAACACCATTGCTGATGAAAATCTCTCTGACATGACTCTGGCATAACTCTGGTTCACAGACAAGGTGATATATTCAAGTTTTTTGATATGTTTATTAAGTTTGATGACTTCCTTCCTCACTAATGTATCATCGAGCATTCACCCATTTACACAGGCGACCATATTAAGAGCACTATTACACGGGATACAATGACAATTTTCTCTAAACTCTGCTATGGATTAAAAGATATGGGATTAAATAAGCAAACAAAAAATACATTTAAAAAGTGAAGTTGTTTTTTAAACTTTTGAATGAGGAAATGGAAACATTTGATATCTTTAAAACCAGCAAGTAAACTTCACATTGCAAATCACCAGTGTGGTGAAAAATCTAATTCCAAGAATGAATTCTGAATGTGAAACATATAGAAACTCTAAAAACTGTCTATATATGACGCTCTTCCTTGTTTCTTTCATCTTCTTAACTACAGTCTATTATTAACCGCGTTAGACTGTGAAAGAGGACAGTGAAGTGACTGGTTGTAAGCTGAGCTCAAACCCGTGTTCTCGCCAGCACAGGGCCTCGGCCCGCTGAGCCACACATCACCTTGTTAGTCTTGATTTCAGATTCTGACCCAAACCTGGAAGTTCCATCTGTGTGATTCACTCCAAGGTTGACTGAAGGATCAGGTTGCCCCGCTGGTTTCCTCGTATGTGTGTCTCAGTGTGTATTTTAGTGATAGTTCATGCGTACATACTACATGTGTCTGCATGCGTGCATACGGCTTCGTATTTGTACACGTGTGTTGCTATCTGGTGTATGTGTACGCTTGCGTGTGTGTGTGCGTGCGTGTGCTCACTGAACGAGGGCCAGGTATGGGTTGAGGAGAAGGATTGATGGTCCTGGAGGGACTCGGCAGCTGGAACAGAGAGCAGCAGACAGACGGACGGACGGATGGAGAAGAAACGGGAATAAATCAGAGGGAGAGAGGAGAAAAGGAAGGTGGCTGGAGGAAGGAGAGAAGGGGAGAGGACAGGAGAGATGAGAGGAGAGGAGAGGAGAGGGGAGGAGAGAGGGATTTGTCCAGACAAACAAACTGCAAATTCTTCAGAAATGATGTGATGCAAGATTTCAATAATAGACCAGTAGGCTTCAATATGTGCCGTCATTCAGAAATGCCAGGAGACCATAGGAAATATCATATAATACTAATGTATCTGACCACAACCATTCTTGACTGTGTGCAGACACAGACAGACACACACACATACACACGCACACACACACACACACCTCATATCCCTCTCTCTTCCTTTCTTTCACTTTCCACTTCTCTTTTCCTCTTTTTACCACATCCCTTACTTTCTCTCTCCTTTTTATTCTGCTGCAAACCCTTTCAACACTCACACGCACACGCACGCACGCACACACACACACACACACACACACACACACACACACACACACACACATGCACACACACGCACACACGCACATGCTATATGCCTCTCTCCTGACCACATCCCCTCCTCTCTCCTCTCCTCCCAACCTCAGGTCGTGTGGTAATGAGTGTGTGATGGAGCCTCGTGGCTACCAGACTGGCAGAGGTATTTTTAGCACTTCTGGTGGTTTCCATCACTAAATATGCTCCAACTTCATATTTCAAGATTGAAACAAACCTCAAAGGGAGAAGTGGATAGTTTGTTGCAGTTGGTTTAACCTATTAGACGTCACAGTTTAATGTAGCGGAGGAGATTTGTGGATTGACGTAACTGGTGATAGCTGAAGAAGCAGCAATATGGACTCGGATTAAAAAAAAAGAAATAAGGTATGAAACCTGACATGAGGAGAAGTAGAAAGTAGAAGTTACATTACCTCGGTGCTACACTTACGTACCTTGAGGGGAAATAATGAATGGAAACGATCATCACTTTCAATCAGTCAAAGCAAAGAACTTTCCTGAATGTGGCAACCGGTTTTATTTCAAACAGATGCAATGCATTGCAGCTGTAACTGTAGTCCAATTGAACCTGGCATAAGCATTTTACCTGTCAATACATTACACTACACTGTATGTCCGCTCACCTTTAAAGGTGGCAACCAATTACCCTTTTAATGTTTGATACAATCAGGAGAAGCACTTTTGATTAAACAGGACAAAAAGTAGGCCTAATAATAATCACAACCGCCTGGTGGAGGTGAGGCACTGGTCTCACTGCTCTGTCCCACTGTTGTATGGAGGCAGCACCAGAACAAAAAACCAAAGCCCCAGAGATCCTTCTCGAGATCCCTTTGCACCATTTCCAAAAAATCAACATAAAACAAAACAGACATACAGAGGCTTAAGAATGAGGATCTTTCCTAACATAGTATGCTTAGCAGGTATTGTGTTGCACATGTGCTCCAAAACATAATCAATATCAACAGTTTCCTTGAAATGATGGCTGACCTAGCTGCTCAGTTTGGCCATGCTCACGTGTAGAAAAGTTGCTGCCTCCACCACATTTTGTGCCGATAAAAAAACCTGTCATGCATTGCTCACTTTGTTTCCATAATGACCAGTCAGCTGCAGTTGCCACTAAACAGTATATTTAACTCTCAAACACTTAGCAGAAACTCCCCTAACACGGCCAATTTGTTCCCACAAGGCTCCCCCTACAAACTTTCCTCCACAACTTTTTCCATTTTCAGCGTGTTGTTGTCTTTAGCTGTTATCAGCCTGCATTGTGAAACCTCAGTGAAAATCCTGCCGATAAGCCTGCGAGTCAAATGGGGGAAACTACTGAATTTTGTGACGCAAATTGCTTTTTCGTTTTGTTGTTTTGTTTTTTGGTTTAATTTTGGTCGTGGTTAAAGCTGTGCAGCTAAAACAATTTGATTGATTGCACCACAAATGTCAATGCTAACTTAGACAACTTTGTGAACAAGACAGAAAAATGCTTATAGACTTGCTTATTGTTTTCACCCGTGTCCATTTGTTGGTTCGTTTGTCAGCAGGATTACACAAAAAATACTGAACAGCTTTCCATAAAACTTGGATGGAGGATGGGTCTCAGCCCAGAACAGACCAAGGAGACAGATCCAGGGTTTCTTCTCATTTACTTTAGCATTGTTTTTCGACATTTTCATGAATTTCCCGGGGAATAGCGCAAATATTTGGCCACTAAAATTAACTATTAATCATAAATGAAAAAATGTGCGCTGTCACTATTTCTTGGTGAACAACAGCTAAGCACAATGACTTCCCAGAGTCTTTCCATCTCCATGATGTTGCAGGGCACGTAAGTGCTGAGCAAGTGGGTAAACTGTTTTTTCTTCTTTCCTCAAAAAGCCTCTGAAATTGAGACCACAGTTTCTGGGGGTTTCAGACAGTGATTGTGAACAGATTCTACACACACACACACACACACACTGAATAAGCATTAGAGCAGATGGGTTGCCGTCTCCCCCTGTTTTCATTGTTTATGCTAAGCTAAGCTAAGATAAGATACGCTAACCACCTACGAACTTAGCAGACACAAGAGTTGTATTGATCATGTCATCAAACACTCCACAAGAAAGCAAGTAAATGCATTTTATTAAAGTTAGATAATTTCATTACCCAACCATAAGTGATTTAAATATATTACTTTTCCATCATTTAATTTTTAATACTGTTCATCTTTGAAATTTGTAACTGTGTAAACATCAACTCTTAACTGTCAACACAACTGACTTTTCTGTTGACTTGATCTATACCTGCTCCAACTTACATTTAATGTTTTTCCATCCAAAATAACACACTTTTATATGAGTCAAATGAATCTGTTTGAATGAGACATAAAAATGTCAGAAGATCTATGTTTAGATTCCTGTTGGACACAAAATTAAATGTTAGAGAAATCCTGCAATGCCAAGAGTCTACTTTACTCCCTTTTGTTGATGTTATTGATTTTCTAAAGCCAGATTAACAGTAGATTTATCTAGACATATTTTGCCAGGTTTAATGTAACATGTGTGTCATGGGAAAGAAACAGAACATTCTGTAACATCCAGCGTCAAATTTATTCTGATCAAAATATTATCATTTGTTCTTCCCGCAAAAAGAAAGAGGCTTCTGACCTGATTGATGGCTCACAGTGGAGCAGAGATCTTATTATTTCATTCATTTTAAAACTTCCACATTTCTACCGTGTGCTCCAACTCCTCCATCTTTATTTCTGTTGGCAGGCTTGCCTCGTTCTCCCTGAACATCTTTGCTCTCCCACAAGGAGGCTCATTGTCCGTAGAGGAGAAGTTGCTTTATGGTCCATACAGAGACAAGTGGCAGAGGCACATTCCGTGACTTATTGTGACCTGAAATCCCGTCACTCCGCGTCTGCCAGGATACGTTTGCACTGTTTGACTGCTGGGGTCAATTCACGTCAAATCCAGTCGGAACACAGTGTAAACAGGAGCGGCTCTTTCTCTTCTGTTTTCACTCGATTCTCATATTTCCAAACACAATCACATTCTTGTAGCAACAACATCGAATCTGCAACCATGGTACCCATTTCTACTACGCCAAAGCCAACTACTGAAGAAAAAGTACTTCCGACAATGAAATGAAAGTAAATAGACTTCTGAGTCTTTACTGGAAGCATCTTTCATTCATTATGTCAGTGTGGTTCTGGCTTGGCTTTCTGTCCATCTTACTCTCCTTCTATTTGACTTGTGTGTTTTGTCATTTGTCAGTGGATTCATGTGGAGTCAGAATAGTCAGAAAAATAAGCTCCCGATTAAGGGTTAGATCATGTTATTTTGGGTCGCAACTTGCCAACTATTACGCCATCTAAGCAAAAGAACCTTTCCTAACTCGAAAAACGACCATGTAGGTTGAAATGGTGACCTCTAGTGGCGGTAGTAATCACTATAGCTGTGAAGGAGGAAGTAAGGTGAAGTAGACTGAAGAGTGAAAAGTCTGTGTGAGGGGGAGATTGGTGATGGATCGGGTTAAACAAGCACAGGACTTTTATTCAGGAGACTGCTGTAACTTAGTATCATGGTTAATGTCAGGCACATAAGGTGACAATAGTTACTTTGGTAACGTAAGCACATTTGTAAAGGAAGTTGCAGAAGTGGCGTAGTGATTGTAACCCAAACCCCAATGTTTCTCTAAACCTAACTGAGGTGGGAACCTTGTTTGTTAAGGCACGAGAATGTGTTGAAGCAGGAACATGGTGGATGACAGTAAATGTTTGACTGACGTATTGCACACACATTATTTTGCTCACATGGTTTCAGTGATATGGTATCAGGTTGAAACTGTTAGCTGCTGTCCACATAGAGTGACCTAGATTAGTTAGGACATTTATCTTCTTTTTTCCACATTAGGACTTTAGAAACCACATTAGAAACTCATGAACACACCGAAGTCGGAAAAACAACCTCCCAACAAGGGAATTGGGACCATCTGAGGAGCACGTGAATGCATTATGAGTCAGTGCAGGAGTCTTATCAGGCCTTCTGGGAAATAGAGTTCTGCTGGCTGTAATGCTTTCCACTCCAACCACAGCTTTATTTTGTATGTGCCTGTGAGTATGTTTGTGTGATGATTCAGTGATGACATGATAATGGTTTGTGGTCTGCTATGATAAAAATAGAAAAGTAATAAAGCGTTGTAGAATAAATGAAATCACATGTCAAGTAAATGAACACAGTATGCTGCTAGCTTCTGGCCGATGTCATCCATCCTGCGTGGGGTTGATGTTGACGCAGTGCCGAAATATAGGAGCTGCATTTGTCTATCGGAACCAGACTATCCTGTACTCGTTTAGAAACAGCAATTCGCAAGAGGAAGACATCCACCAAACCCCTGATACAATGAACAATGCTTGGTGCATTTTTTAATATACTATTTTATACATTTAACAATAGAGGCCAACATGTCAAATTAAAAAGTGAATTCCAAGAAAGACTGGTAATCTTTTATTTATTTGTTTAATCTCAAATGCATGTTTTATTTCAGGCCTCCTTAATATTTAACAGTTCTGCATCAATATATCTCAAAATGACTTGACGGTTGTTATATATTCTGTTGAGTTGTGTACTTGCATTATCAACAATTTTCCAACTATCTTAAAACTTGAAGAAATGAACAACAATTTAGTTTGGTCGGCTGTCACTCCTTCTAAGATTTTTTAGCGGCAGTGGTGGTTGTTTAATGGTGTGTTCACCACCAGCGAAGTGAGTCTGCCTGCTGGATCATTTGTGTTTATTCACTTATTCAAACAAGTGTTTATTCACCCCAAACAGCCACATTACTTTACTGTACATTTGTCAGGAGCTAGCAAGCAATGACATGCTGAGGGTGTGTTTGTCTGTATATTCAGATCACCCAACTCACACAGAATTCAGCACTCACCTCCAAATCGGGGTTCAAATCTCTTCTCTTTTATTCCCTTCCCCTCTGTCATTTTGTTAATGTAGTAGTAAACAGCTTTTCCCCTCCAGCTCCAGTTAGTAGTCAAGACTGGAGCCTGGATCACTGCTTTAGTCAGACTGATAAACAGGAGTGAAGATAAATCCACTTTTAATCCCCAAAGTTAGTCGTAGTTCTGTCGTTAAAAGGCTCTGGATCAGAGCAGACTGGACTCTCTCTGCTCACTCTTGGCAGCTGCAGCTATCATAGATAGTTTCACCAATAGTTAAACTTGGATGCTCTTGCATCAGCACTTCCTTTCAGATTCTGAGGAAAATGTGAATTGAGGTATGCATGTTTGACATGTTGGGAGGAGTGTGTTTCACTTTTCAAGATACCGGTTCAACGAAAACATTACAAACTGAGCAGAGGGTCTTGCTTTTTTACAAGTGATACACTAGTCTCAGCCCCAATAACAGACTCTAAGACTGATCTAATTCAAGCTGTGGCTCCACTGCATAATGACTCTGAGCTTTTTATTGTCAGAGTAAGATTAACAATGGACATTTTAACACATTTTAACATGATATTGCTTAATGAAAGACATACTTGGCTCAGATAATTGTTATAAAAGAGACACATGTATAATGTAGACCCAGTCAGTTGGTCAAGCTATAACATTACACAAAGGTTCAAACAGGTTTAAGACTACCAGATGTCAGGTTGGAATAGTCACAGATACAAATAGATCTGATGTTCTGTCTACTGATGGATGTAGTCACCAGTTGGAGAATCAACAGGATTAATGATTGGGGCGTCATCTTTGGACACAGTAACTGTCTCACGACATCCATGAAAAACGCAGCAAAAATAACAATTCTTAAATCAACATATTTCTTGATTAATGTGATAAACTGCGTTTACATAAAATACAAAAACTCCCCTCTTTAACAAGAAAACATGGACAAAGCCTCGGGCTGAATCAGGTTAGATCACCAGTATGTAATGTGTCAGCAACTGCTTTGAAACCATGTTAAAAAAAACAAGTCACACTGCAGAAGAAGACGATATAGTACCAACCTTTGCCATCAGAAGACAGATATGTTTTTTGTGACATGAGGCTTTAGTGAGTTGCTCCTCTATAGGGCAGCCCGGCGTGCTCTGACCTCCGCCCTGACCACAAAACCCTGCAGTAACTGCCTGGGTAAACTGCTCGTGGAAGTGGCTACAAATCCGTGGCACCCAAATTCAACAGGGCGTATCCTGCACTTCCAGCTCAGTGCTGCCTGTTCGGTATAACTTCCCATATATACAATGTGTCATCTACATCTGCAAAGTGAGCCTTGCACAGGCAGGACGAGTACACCTGGCCTTTGGTAGCTGCAGACTTGCAGGACTACTCAGTAGAGGGTTATTAATTGATGATTGTTTTGGATTTCCCCTTTACAGCACTTGCCAGTGCATGAGTCAGTGAACTTTGTCACATTTGTCTTTTTGCCTGTAACCTCAATATTTGAAATGATTGTTGCATTTTCTCAAAAAGAATGACAAATGATATTGTATGATGAAAAGACACACGCTCCCTTCATTTGTGCCCCTGGCCAATTCATCGCATATACAAGTACACAGGAATCTGGACTGGCACAGGGGCCAACGTAAGTGTGGAAGCCAGGAAGCCTGACAACAGTACCAGTCATTTAAGTCACCACGGTCTGAATGGCGTTACAGACAGACAAAGACAACTGGTCCACAACTGAACTTTAAGTAATCTGTCCTGTAAAGTGACCAGCACAGTGGAGTGAAGGAACACAAGAAATTCCTCAGACACTCAGAATGTGCAGACTGTCCTGTATGTTAAATTTCCAACCACACGTCTGAGACTAATGCCCCTTTTTCCATTTGAGTCACTGCCAGTGTACAATCCTGCCCGTATTATTTAAAAAGAAAAAAGAAACGTTAGGCTGAGATGCCCATAGTAATTCAGTTCTATACTTAAAAATGGGAGATTTAGATTTGCTATCCAGGCCACAACTCTGGGTGAAACTGGGACACAGACCTCATGCTTTTAAGTTATACAATATGGTGCAGGTCTAAAGGAGATTTCACTCACTACTTGGCTCTTTCATACACCTCATTTATAGTGACGATTCATAAAAGCAGTTTCTTAGACTTACTTCCTATAGTTTAATGACTTTTGTACGGGATGAAGAGTCTTATGAGGATGGATGGAAGGATTTCATCACAGATCGTGATAAAAAAAAAAACACTGAGGATAAGACGATCCTGGTGAATTTCCATTTATAGGGATAATCATGAATATCCTCAAAAGTGACTTGAAAAAGCTGTCTAGCTTGAATATCTGTATTGGTTTTCTGACGTATTTTAAAATGCCAAACGAGCAACCCACAACTTTCCAGTAATTCCAAAATCCTTAGCCTGTCTAAATGGCTGAAGGCTCATCTTGCCATCATCCTTTATTTATACAGTGGAAGCTAATGATTTATTGTCACCTCATCTGAAGGACACATATGCTCAATTATAGAGTCATCATTTTACTTTGGGTTACTTCTTGAATATGTTTACATGCTTTAATGCTCAAAAAATCACTTCAATTTTCTGATACTGTCCAGTGCTGCAGCACTGTATTCCCCCTCTGCACTCTGTTTTAGCTCCCGTCTCTTTAAGGTCCACCCTCCTCCCGACTATCCAGTCTGCTCTGATTGGTCACATCACACATGCCTGAGCCAGCGCTGCTAACAACAACAGAGCTGCTGTATTAAATCTATTTTTTACATGCCAAACTAGCTGCTGGGCATAAATTATATGAATGTGAGACTTAGAACTTGCATCATCCTGTGATAATAATGAACAACCAAAGACATGAAGGTTTAAACCCAAACACAAACACACAGTCCAAAGTTCAGCTGGACTGAAATGTAGATGAGGCCTTGACAATTTCATTTTTCCCAGTTCCTCAGTGAGCTGAAGCTGGAGCAATTTATCGAAGTAAGACTGCCTGGTCCAGATGTGCAAAGCTGAGATTATTCAACATAGCCTCGCAGCTGTAATTGCTACCAAGGGCCCTACCAATTTTCTCATCATATTCAGATTGAGGAATATTTTGGCTAAAGTGTTTGCGCTACTGCTTCACATCACATCGTCCATGACAGCACATTGTAAGCCTTCTGCTGTCAGGGAACAAATATAACTGACACACTTTGTACTTTTTGCATTGCTGACCAAATGTAAGTGTTAAGCAGTGCTGATCAAGATTTGTTATATTAACAATTGATTTACTATACGTATATGAGATTGCTAGGTTAAATACATGACAGTTCATTATGATTAACTATGTATCAACTATTTGTATTTGCTATTATTGTCATTTTAGATATTTTTCACAATGAATATCAAACATCTTTGAGTATCTTTGGGCTTTTATTTTGAAGGAACAAAAGCATGCTGAGCTGTTGTGACGGTGTAGTGAACGCACTTAGATATTTATATTTTACATATATGTATATTTTTATTTATTTATATTATACAAGGTGAGAATGACTACTTATGTATACTTATGAGACTGCGCACGTTGATATTTGATAGTGTCAACTCATGTCTCTTTTTAACGCTACCCACTCACTGGCATACACACCAAATAACAGTCATGCAGGTATAGTAGTGACCATAGTGGAGCATTTAACAGCTAATGAGGCAATTATTTTTCTCTAACTCTCTTCTGACATACAGTACACTATATCACCACTTTTGTTACCTGCACCAAACAGTAGCTTACATCAGTGGAAGAACTCAGTTGCTCCATTACCTTTCATCATCTCTCGGAAGAATGCTTTCCTCAATGACGCTCCAATAAACAGTGAAAACCTTGAAATCATTCATTTTGTCTTGTCCATTTTTTACTTGCTCCAGACAAGTACCAGTCACAGAGTATATACTTTACAAATGTGTGCAGCCGGGGTTGTAGCTAGATGTTGACAGTGGTGAGGAGTGGGATTCATATGGAACATATTGTCGTTGTTATGAGCGGTGGAGGCTGTCCAGCTGCCTACAGAGCAAGAACTGTACAGGATCATATGGTCAAAAACCACAGCGCTGTTACTCTCCACAGCCAGAATCCCATCGCTCTCTCTCTCTCTCTCTCTCTCTCTCTCTCTCTCTCTTTCTGACTCACACACACATAAGCACACCAATCTTGCATATAAACAAATGGATGCGCACAAGGACACCCAGCAGGCACACACACAAATCATCTAGACTCGCTCACATGCACGCACAATTAATGGTGATATAAATCAACTGCCCAATTTCTTGTTGGAGCGCAGAACAATCTTTTGACGAAATTCCACAAAATGATCTGCGGTAATTTATGGTGTGTTTTCCACCGAGGGGAGTGATACCGAGTTCTGGGCTGTAAACGTTGCTCTGCCATGTTTATTTTCATTTCATTTTGTTCTGCCTCTACTAACACTTTACCTTGGTGATTTAAGGAGGCTAAGAGTGGGTTTGGAACACAACCAACTGGCAGCGTGTGTGTGTGTGTAGGCCTACGTGTGAGTGTGTGTGTGTGTGTGTGTGTGTGTAAAGTATTAAGCTACTGAATCCTCCTCTGTTCTACCTCTTTATTCGATAGTATGTTCATAATAAGGTGGGAAGGAACATCTTCACCTGTTCTACACCTGTCATCTCAGCATGTGCTCTTTAATCTATCTGTGCTCTTTCTTGTTACAGCTGGTTGCTGTCGTCCTCTGTCGTCTACCTACTGTTAGCTAAATTGTTTCTTTAGAGAATCTTCTACGACATGCTCTATACGCTGTGCATACTGTTCACTGTACACTGGTCCGCCACAACATTACAGCCACTGACAGGTGAAGTTGAAAACATTGATCATCTTGGTAGAGTTCAGTGTTTTGCTGGAATACTTTGGGTCATGTTGGATGTTGCTTGACATGCAACACCCATCCAAACACCTTAGCAGACTGATACGCCTTCTCATGGCAAAGGCACTCCCCAACGGCAGGTCCCCCACCCCAGCAGGACAATGTGTCCTTCCAGACCAAAACAGCTGCTTAGGAATGGCCTGAGGCATGGGACAAAAAGCTCAAGGCATCAAACTGGCCTCAGAGTTCTCCCAGATCATCATCTGCAGGTCATGTTGGAAGTCCAAACCATGGAAGTTTCACTGCTGTCGAGGAATGCCATCACCGTGAGGGGTTGCTCTTGATCTGCAGCGTTGTTTGGGTGGGCGGTGCGTGTCAAAGTGGCATTCACATAAATTCAGGACCCAAGCTTTCCCAGAAGCACATTGCATTGTAAAGAAGTGACCACAGTTAATCACTTCACCTGAGAATGGTTGGGATGTTGTGGCCGATCGGTGTGGTATACACTTATAAATTATAACTGTGTTAAAGCTCATTTACCATCTCTTATCCCTGCATTATGTTGTTCAACCTTGGTTTCCTTGTTGTTTCCTTTTGAGAAATTTCATACAAACAACCTAAATAATGCATATGTTAATTCTTATTTTTGGTTCTGGACTATTTCAGTGGCGGATTAATACAGATTTGGTGATTGATTAAATGCAGCAGCATTAGTATGCTATTCATTATTATGAAGAAGCATGTCAGCCAGAGCAAAGGCGTTTAGTTTTTTGGAGAATAATGGAGGTCTCTAATTCTTTATTTTTTTTAAAGGACAGTGCACATTAAGAATCAAGAATCAAATTATTGTAAATGCTCCCAAGGTAGCAGAACAGCTAGTTTTCATGAGCAGTCACTTCGCTTGATGTTAAAGGACATCCTAGAATAATAATAATGAAAGATATAATGAGGGCTCTCTAATTGATTGTGGTACTGAATTCCATTGATGTGACGCTCTGAAGGAAAAAATGGCCTAGCTGAATGCTCTATATCACAGAGGAATGAGCTATGTCATGCTTTGGCCACACCGGCAATATTTGTTGTACCTGGACATAAAACAACTTGCTGTTTTTCATGCAATTTTTTGACAATAGGAAAAATACAGAAGATTATAAGACTTATCTTTTAACTGAGACGAGGGTTGAACCTCCTGTGATGATCAGTACTGCACAGATGTACAGGAGACGGGGCTGCTGACAGACTTGCAATTCACTCAGGGCCAAAATCCATAATCTGAAGAAGTTTTTCTTGGTTCAGCAGGTAAAAGAAAGAGTTCATTAATCTCACACATACTGTACGCTGCCAGCTGCCACTCAGTCAGTCAGTAATTGTCGCTCATCAGTCAGCCAGTCAATCCCTCATTCTGTCAGCTGTGTGAGCCAGCGTGTCAGCACCCAACCAGCCCGTCAGCTAGTCAGTTAACCAAACAGTCGCGGGAAAAAAAAGAAAAACAGCCAGTCAGTCAAATCAGATCCCATCATGCCGGTTAAGACTAGTTTTCCTTTAGGAAATCTGATTAGGCACGAAATCGAACGCGAGAGAAACAGGAGGCTTCATGAACCATGTCTGGGGCGTACACGCACGCAAATGAAGGAAGATATGTATCTGTGTGTAGGCCTACGTGTGAGTGTGTGTGTCTGTGTGTGTGTGTGTGTAGGCAGATCCCGGAGTTATTTTCTGTAATACCCCCAGTTTCATTTCAGGTTTGGTTTGAGTCCAGGTGGTTGGCTTTAATGCAGTCCAGATGGGAGACGCAGAGCGGAGAGTGGCCAGATTTTTCCAGAGTTTCGGTCGAACCAGGGCTTTGCTAATAAAAGCAGAGGAGATTTTCACAGTTCCGCAGACAAAACCTCGCATTCTAATTCTCGGGGGGGAACGGAGAGCGAGCGAGACCGCAATGTTATACTTTGTTTTTATTAAAGGGGGTGATTGACAGCTTGGAGGGAATTTTCCAGCATTAAACTAGGGGTCTTATTGGAGAGGACAGAGCAGAGAGCACAGGGACCTGGCGAAGCAAAGCAACGCTCTGGCAAGCAGCTACTGACTGAAGGCTTGGCTTCTCCTCTTATTCTCTCTTTCTTACCATCTACTTCTTTCTCTCAATAGCTGAGGAGAAGATTGCTGCAGTCTGTACCTGCTCCTCCTCCTCGTCCCACCTCCTCTCCTCTATATTGCTAGTTCACTCGTCGACTTCCTCTGTTTCCTTGTTTTAGTTATTCCGCATTTTCCTGCATTCCACTTCTATTGCGTTTGATTTTCTTGCGTCTTATAAGAGCGTCTAGGATGCTCGGAGTCTTCACTCTGGGGAGGTCAGCACGTGTTCATTGTTGGATCTGTACTCGCCTGCTTAGTGGCTAATAAAACCTAAAGTGCCTCC
This sequence comes from Sparus aurata, assembly GCF_900880675.1. NCBI lineage: Eukaryota > Metazoa > Chordata > Actinopteri > Spariformes > Sparidae > Sparus > Sparus aurata. The sequence continues at coordinate 13,380,652 of NC_044203.1, read as the reverse complement.
CGATTCACAGAGCTTGTAAAAGGATGAAACACCAGCAGCCCTGTGTGTGCGTGTGCCTTCATACATGCAACTTAGGGCGTGTCTCAACTTCCATCTATCTCAATATCCATCCATCACCAGCCCAGATCAAGTAGAAAAGTCAAGAGAGGTCACCCATGCAGGACTGGAGGAAGAGCTCAGCGTCACCTGCAGTCACCAGATATTCTGTTTTCTTTTGGTTGCTAATATTTCATACGTCTCCGTTGATTGTCAGCTGGTGGTCACTGAGCCTGTAGTCGGTTAACGTCTGGCTCTGTTTTCCATCCCCAACAGCACAGAGCTGTTATGTCAAATGTAAATCCCTTTTTAGCGCTCTGTAATATTCCAATGTACATAAATACAACTTCATTTCTCTCAAAATGCTTCCCTCTTTGGTTTGGAAAATTGTCTTTTCTAAGGTCTGAGTGTGTAAATCCAGCTAATTATCATTTTTCTAACTGCACAGTTGTACCTGTGCTGGGTCGAGCTCTGGTTTGGCTCTGGATCAAAACCTCTGCACTTTGGTCTTCCCTTGCAATTATGAACTAATGGGAACCCTATCCAGATTGCACATGGGAAACTATGGCAACAGCAGAGCAGCCAGTGTCAACATCTCCGCTCTGAGAATTAATGCAATTAATCATCCAACCATAATGTGATTAGTGCTTATTTTTCTTACATTTCCTGTGTCTTCAGCGTTTTCCTGTTAATTTGCTTTTGTTACCATTGTCACCTTTCTCTGACTTTACACGTTGGCTCTGTTTATTAAACCAGATGTTGCTTCCTTAAGTAGGTCTGTCGTTGTCAAACCAGAAAAGGGCAATAAAAACCCTTTTCGATTATAGCAGTGATTTAGGCCATCAGTGCTTCTTTTTCTGCTGCCTCACCTTCACCTGAAAGCAAAGTCCGTATGCAGCCACACCAAATCAGTGTGAAACAGTTGTGAATCGCTACTTGTGTCCATAAACACATTTGGCTGATATGTTTTCTGGTCTGGTTATGTTTGGTTTAATTGGCTTTTGGGCAGAAGGGACGGAATCATACAACCTCCTTCTTGGATGCTATACCGACATAACTCAAAATGCTTCCAGTGGTTTGTCACCTTTCTTATACCGGCTCCCTTAAAGTGATGCCGTCACTGCTGCAATTGTCGCTGGAGCTCATTCATATCGCACTTCGCAATGCTAACCGTCTACAGCCAAGCTAGCAGCTCTGTAAGGCAGTTCTTAGTCACAGTGGCACTTTGAGCTTAATAGCCTACTAATGTCAGCAGGTGCAACATGTGCACAGCAACAATGATAACATGTTGATTTTAGCAGGTAAGACATTCACATTGCCTTAGCTGAGCATGTTTGCATGCTAACATTTGCATATTATCACTAAACACAAAGTACAGCTGAGGCAATTAATTATTTACAAGTTTATGGCCATTAACCAAAGCATTGCACAAATCTGATGATAAATGAAGTGATGACAATTCATAAAATAATTCATCATGAGGGGGACATGACTATCTGCACATAATTTACTCACCAGCATGCTGATGGAAAGTTGTGCTTCACAGCTAAACAGCATTGCAGATACTAATAAACAACTGAAGTAGATGGAGACTCGTATTAAACGTCAAAAAACAACCGAAAAATGAAATTTAAAAATGGATCCAGACGGCTCAGCTGGTGTAATCCTTGTCCACATTTATTTGAATATAGTTATTTAAACCCTTGACATGCAGTTGAACTTGTTCATCCACTTCAAACATAGTCCACGCTAAAGCTTTTTATAGCTTATAGCTTTTTCTATTAGGCCATTAAGCTAGAAAATGATTGACATATTAATTGATAATGAAAATAACCATTAGTTTCTTGAAAGGTTTTATTAATAATACTGCTATAAAATACATTTAGACTAAAAGAAAAACAGGGCACCAGTTGTCCTTTGAACTTGTACTTTTGGTCTCTTGGTCATTTTCTCTTTGCTCATAACATTTTCCACACAGACATTAATACTGAGTCTAGACATTCGCTGTGAGTTACCAGGGAGAATTCTGCTTTAAATGAGGGGGGAAACCAGAGGAATAACAATGGAGGAGCACAACGGGGAAACAATCATTGGCTCTGGACTGAACATCATCTTTCATAACCTGGCCAGATTACCCTTAACCACAAGCTTCAGTGCCTGAAAAGATGCCTGAGCGTGGAGCTGGAGAGAAACAATCCAGGATGTGTTCAGGAGACAGAACACCGTGCAAGGATTACAACATTTCAGATAATGAGAAATTCTGATGTTTTGCTGAGCCGTGAAGGTGTTTCGCCTCAGCATCCAGTGATTTTCGTCATCAGATTACTGAACTTAATGAATGATGACACGTGATGAGCTCTCGGTGATCTGACAAGAATAAATGCATACATGGATACACATTCAGACTCCGCAGCCTCGTGTCACACACAAGTACAAACGGGGTCATATGCAATCATAGAGGCTTCCATGGTGGTATCCTCGCGAGCAGGAAATGTCTTTTTAACAACCAATTAAAGGTGAGCCAGGCTGCTAGCTTACAGGAGGAATGTTTACACAGAGGAGCTTTCTGAGAGAGAGAAAAGGGGGGAGAAAGATTCATCGTGGGGGAGAGAAGGGAGAGATAGAGGCAGAGAGGAGGTAGGAAGAAAGCTGGAGAGCTGAACGAGTCCAGGATTTGGCACTTTCACAGGTGTGCACAACAGGGGGTTTGAGGAGGAAGGAGGCTGTGTACATGTGTGTGTGTGTGTGTGTGTGTGTAGGTGTGTGTGTGTGTGTGTGTGTGTGGAGCTGCCAAACTGGCCACCTGTCTTTCCCTCGTTGTAGTTTTAGTGTTTCCTTTCATCCGGCCCTCAGCAGCACAGCTCCCACTTGGAGCAGTTAGTCTCCTGCCGTGTGTGCGTGTGTGTGTGAGTGTAGTGTAGTGTAGTGTGTGTGTTTGCGTAGCTCAGTTCCCACTTGGGTTGGAAAGACTAATGTTCCTAAAGGTGCATTTCGCTCTTTCCTCCACGTTTTTATATCTTTGTTCTTTATGTTTTATTGAGACAGTTCGAGTGGAGGCAGGAAGTTGGCCAACAGGCCTACAGAGCAGGAGAGGACACCAGAGGAAACTTCTGCTCCAATGTCAACAGGAGGTCATGCTTCAGGAAAAGCACTGCTACCTATCCATCTTTAATTAATAGGCCTTATTCAGCTGGGTACCATCTGAGCGCAAAAACATGGATGAGTTGGAAAAAAAACAGGAAGTGCTCCTGTCTCCTCCATTGATTCTCATGTTATGACAGTTGAAAAATGTAGACGTGACTTGTTTATGCTTTTGAGAGCGAGTCCAAGAGCCGGTCTAGACTTATTTGCAAAAAACAGTGGTGGTTCTTTAAAACAACTTTGATTTGAGAATTACAAACTTCACATTCAGTTTCCTACTCACCAGTCACTTAGTCTATATTGGAGGACTGGGCTAAGGAAACACATGAAACCAAGCAGTTACCTGAGGCAAACATTCACAAGTAGCCGATTTAAAGCTGTGCAAATGAATATTTTCATATTAAAGCTGCTGTAAGTGATGTATTTTTTCATTAAAATAAGTGCTAAAAAGGTCTGTATTCCAACAGTTATCACTGGTATACAGTGTTTGGTCAGTCACTCATGTCAATACTCCTCCCACTCAGGCAATACTAGAGAAAATACATTTTCTGGTATCCCTTCCCACTTTATCCAGTCAGGACAGAGAACTCCATAGAAAGGCGGTCCTGTGTGCTGCTGTGTCTGGCGATTACTGCTGCGCATTCCGCTGTAGAGAAAAGGGAGGGGATTGCTAACTACAAAACAGAAAGTTAGCTAGAGTGAAGACAATGCTTACAGCAGCTTTAACAGTGACAGGGCCATAGTGCCTCCTACAAGCGGCTCTCTAAAATGCGTCAAGTCTATTTTTTGAAGGAAACAGATAAACGCTGTATCGAGCTGTACAGATCAGCTCGATCCAGGCAGGAAGTCAGAAACAGGAATGGCACAAAGAATCCCGTCAATTTTCATAGTAAAACACCCTGTGCATACTCTGAATGTACAGGACAACAAAGTTGGACATAATGGCAATAAACTCACTTAAAAAAAAGACTAAAATGAAATAATTTAACAAGTGTCTAATCACCCCTGGTGGAACCACAAAATTAACACAGTCCGAACAAGTCAACAATATTAGGCAGGCATGACTCTCTGCTTCAACAGCACTTCTGATGGGATACGAGGGCGGAACAAAACAGCACCACACATGTGAGGTCACAGAAACCTGCCCGGTGAAATCAAGATGTAAAGCTCTGCGAATGCCAGGACACAAGCTGCTCTTTATTACTTCATCTATCAGTGTTCACATGCCAGATTTCCATGGGGGCATCTTCGTCAGACACCATTATATTGATAATAAGAGCCAGTGGATCGTCCAACCTCCGGTTCACCTTGGTCCAAAACCGCCCACTTAAATTCACCACAGCAGTCTGCCCTCTCAGCTGATCTGTTTTCATCAATGTAGAACACAGAGATCATTAACAGCTAAGCTATATCACAGATCCCCCCTGCTTAGTGTGTGCGCACATGTGAGCGAGCGTGTGACTGCACACGCATGCATACGTCCATCTTTTTGTGCATATGCAAGTTCATCGGCGTACGAGTGTGTAAATGGTCATCTGTGTGTGTGCGCTAAATTGTGCGTGTGTAGGCGTTGGGGGAACCTGATCTGGTCTGTGTGGGAGGAACCGGTTCCTTTTCCCCCCTCACTGCTGCTCAGACAGACGGCCTGCTAGAGAGATCAGACTCTCAGACTAACTGGACCAGAAGTCATTAGGACACACTAGACACACAGAGCTTTTTTTTCAAAGCTTTTGCTTCCTTTTAAAAAACCCTCGGCAGTAAGATTATCTACGTCTCATCGGCTCATAATAGAACTAAGATCTTTTAAACAAGTCGCACGGTGCTTTTCAAACCTTTGTCTCAGGAACCAGCGCGCAGCAGGGACCACTTACATTAAAACTGCGCCCTGAGATTTAGCCTTTTGTTTCCCTGCGTTACGTTCTGGGAGGAAAAACCAGCTCTGGCACTTTAGTTTAAAGGGCATTTTGAGCATAATATGCCAGAACTGCATTTTGTCTTTGGTATAAGCGGTTCTCCAGGAGGGACACTGCAACTATCTTCGCTTCATTGTTTGGCTGCAATTCTTGTTCTTTGCTAGACCTCATCACACTTGCTATCAACTGTGAAACCATATTTTTCAGTCTTTCTCTATTCCCAAATTGAAATCTGCACCATTTTCCCCCTTCGTCACCTTTGTGAGTTATTTCATTAAAGTGAGTGTCCCTCACATGACATCACTCTGAGGAAAACTCAGACACATTAACTCTAAAAGTGTTTGGTGCTGTTTATAGTTTTGGGGTGTTTGTGAGATTGCACACACAATAAATCAGCTTTGATTTTCAAGTCCGCTTCCACTAAAAACTGTGTTTCTGGCAGTGCGATCAAGCTGACGCTCGGATTTTTGTTGGTTGTTTTTCTTCAGCAGGCACTTGTCACATTGTAGGAAAAAGCTCCATAATTGGCACCTTGGTCGCAGAAACAGCTTGTTAGCATTGTTAAAAAATAATTTGGAAACGGCGAACCGGTGCAGCACAGGAGAGAGCCTCCATTAAAAGAACGGCTCATTTACATTTCGCCTAATGGTGGAAAATGGCTTCAGAAATACCGCCGCTAAGAAACTGAACTGGGACAACATAGACTGGGTAGACCATATTAATAGATTCTTTCTTTCCAAAGCCATTTTCTCTAATAAACCTGCAAAAAGTACAAGAAGAATCCTAGAAAAGTACAAGCATTTCTCCCACGTCAGCTGTCGGGTGCAACTTTGGTTTCTCCTTGAAAGTGTTGTTGCAGAACCTGAGAGAGAAGAAGGCTATTATGAGAGATGTGACAATTTAAAAAAAGGAAGGGGCAAAATTCCACATGGCTAATGCCCTGATCATTTTCCATGGAGGCAGTGGACAGATTTGGATGGAGAAGCTGAAAGAGAGTGATAGAGGGAGCGAGGGATGGAAAAAATGGAAAAGGTAGTGAAAAAAGGATAGATAGATAGATAGATAGATAGATAGATAGATAGATAGATAGATAGATAGATAGATAGATAGATAGATGAGGGGAAACTAGGTAAGGAAAGGGTAAGAAGTGCGTGGCTAAACACGCTGGAAAGCCATCACCAACCAGACTTCGGGCCAGTGGCACTCTGGGGAAAAGAGAGGAAGAGCAGAGGAGGAGAGGAGGAGAAGAGAGAGAGCGCACGTGGAAAGGTAAAGAAGAGGACAGCGAGGGGACACAGGCAGATGTCCAAACAGCCTCACCTGCAGATTCAATTCTGCTCTCTTTTTTTCCCTACACCCCCCTCTCTCTCTCTTCTGCTCGCCCTTTGCTCTGCTCCTCAAAACCCCTCTTGTCCGCCTCATCTTCAGACCCTCTCTGTCTCTGTCTGCTGTGATCCGGGTGCCCCAGAAGAGAAAAAAGTAAGCAAAGGAAGGGAGAGAGAGAGAGAGACAGCCAAGAGTAAAACTAGGAATTAGGCTGATGTGAGCTGCAGGTGTAGCCACTGTGGAACCTCCACTTATCCTCGCTGTGCTGCTTCCTTTGCGAAGGAATTTATTTGCAACTTCCAAAATTATCTCTCTCCTAGCTGCCCCGAATGAGCTAAAGTATGATAAAACCACCATTTGGTATTAAAATATCTCTATGACGCGGGATAGTTTCACAGTGGAAACTTTTTATAATGTTTATTGGTTGGAACGGGGGAGGATTTGAGAGTACAATAGGCTCAAAATACCACCAACATATGAGTGAACTTCCAGATATACAAACAATTTATTGGTCATCTTGAGTTATTTTCCAGCATTTAGACATGTTCAGAAATGATTATTAGGAATGACCAGTACCACAAACGTTCCAGCATGTTTCCTGTGATGCCATGAAATGTGTCAATAGCCAATGTTTTGCACCTTAAACTTGTCATGATGCTGGTTAAATAACATAGTTTCATTATATCATGTTATGTCACATAAATATACATATATATATTTCAGTTTACACATTAATAACACACAGCTTTTGATGAGTACAAAGTTGTCTTTCATGGGTTCTGTGTGTTGTTCGATCATGTGCCGTAAGTTCCCCAGACTCTGGGCAGAGAGTCACTGAGTCAGTAAAAAGTGGTGTTGAAAGGTTCTTCATGGTCTTGATAATCATGTGATAGCCCTTTAAAGTACTGCTCAGCTTTTCAGAAGTGTTTCAAACATGTTTGAAGATGCCCTAAAAAGTAAAAAAAAAAAAAAAAAAAAAAAAAAAAAAGTTCTTGTAAAGTGATATAAAAAGTTTTAAAAAGAAGAAGAACTGCTTGGTAGAGTTCCTTGAAAAGTCCTGGAAGTGCTAAAGAAGTCCTGCAAAAGTCTTTGAAATGCATCACAAGTCTTCAAATCGCAGTAACTGTAAAATCACTGAAAGCCCGGTCAGAGTGACGAGCGTTTTATCCGTGTGGTTTGTGTCCTCGTCGTTAACTTCTGATGGCCGTCTTCCTGTCTCTGTCTTTGTTCTGCAAGAGAGAGAAATAAAATCTCACATCATTGAGGATTGGACGCTGAAATCAATAAGGAATAGCCCGGCTTTAATAACATGAAGACGAGTAGGAGACAGCTATCTCCCTGTAAAGCCGCACAAAACATTCTTACAATCAAAGGTTTTTGATAAATACAACACTGGTGGGCTTTAAAGGTCCCATATTATGCTAATTTTTCAGGTTCATACATGCTCGAAAATGTTTACATGCTTTAATGTTCAAACTATATATTTTTTTCTCACATTGTTCACTGCTGAAGCACGTCTATTCACCCTGTGTGTGAATAGAGGGCAGTGACGGTATAGTTGTGACATCACAACCTTACGTAAGTTGCAACAGCTCGTTTGAAGGAACAGTACGGGCAGTATACATTTATCTGTGGGTAGAGCTTTTGCAACTAGACCTGGAAGATTATGAAAAATAATATGGGCCACTCCACGTGCTGTTAGAGAGATTCTCTGACTTTTAAATAGAGCCAGACTGGCTTTTTCCTATCTTTATGCTAAGCTAAGCTAGCTTGCTGCTGGCTGTAGTTTAATATTCACCTACACGAGTCTGATATCAATCTTTTCAGCAAACTCTCGGCGAGAAAGCGATAAAGCACCCTTCCCAAATTTCTCCAAAATGTTTCTCTCAATGATTGAAAGTTGGTTTCAAACAAAAGTGATTGCTAATAATTAGTCATTTCTGTATTTGAGTCTTTGTACCAATTTATCTAAACTCCTGAATGTAAAGCACAGTAAAAAACAATATGACAACCCGTCTGGTATGGCACAATTGTCAAACACTTACTCAAATATTAAAAAATGCATTAAAGGTCCACTGTTTAGGATTTATCGCCATCCAGTGCCAGCGTTGCAGATGACAACCAACTGAATACCCCTCATCCTCCTCTTCCAAGCGTCTCGCCCTTTCTAAAACCAGTGCACACATACTGTACATGAACTGTGGTAGCTAACTTTTCAGGAGCCTGAGGAGTGACATTGTGAGCTGATGTACGACAGCGCTGCTTGATGATATGCTTCTCATTTATCTGTGGTATCAGCACAGTGAAGCCTTGATTTCTTGGCTGGTGAGGAGGCTTTCTCTATCTGGCCAGGAAAATAACATCACATTTTCCCTCCTCACCTAACCTCTGCTCTGCTCACTTCTCAGGCCATCTACAGTACCATTCACTTTCCAAGCTACAGGCAGCGAACACACCGTGGGTGCTACGGAACATGTGATCGCTTTTTTAATGACTTTTTAGTGCTGTTGGTTGATCAACTCATAGAAAATTATCTTAGGCCGTTCATCCTAATTTGTGTTCACCTTTTATGGACAAATGTGTAAAAAAAAAAAAAAAAAAGCTGGTGAAAACAGGTACAACTTCACTTTCTAGAGTGTCAGTCAGTTCCCCTGCACTCCTGTCCTCTCCTGACTTTTCTTTCCCCTTCTCATATCGTCTCGACTAACCCTCGCGCCTCCCCCTCGCGCCTCCCCCTCGCCTTCCTCTCATCAGCCGAACACCTGTTACACATTTCCTCTCAGACCGTGCACAACGTGTAGGTGTTTGGAAAAATCCGTTTGACTGACATCAACAAAGGTGGGTAGGTGTTTGGAAGGGTATCAGGCGGTAATGAGGGAGTGAGATCATAGGATTTGGACAGGAATCGGTCCTCCCACTGATTGAGGTTAGTGAGAGGAGAAATAGGAGTTATTATTGTCAATACGTCGTCCAGCTGGACTGAGAGCTGAGGATCATTGTTAGATTGCTTATATTTAAACATGAACCATCACCATTATGTTGTTAGCGTTGTATGCAAATAGACATCTTTTTTTGCTATGTCTAAAACCAGGTACTTCTTGGTGTGCTTTTCTAAATACCTTCTCTCTTGGGTGCTCAGTATACCAGACTCATTGCAGCTACAAGACTGAATACTAGTTTGTTTAACATTTAAGTGCTTTATTGCCTGGATTGTACCATTTGGTCTATTTTCATTGTGTTTTGTTATATAAATTCTGCCAACTATTGTGTTATTCACAATAGAGGTGCATTAAGTTTAATTATGTTAGTGTATTGTGATGAATAGTGTGAATGTGTGCTTTAATATTGTCACTGTAAACTGTGTGTACCTCAGAAGCCAAAACTGAATCTCAATAGTCGACCAGGGGCCAAACTCAAAAACCTGTTGTGTCGTATCGTGGTGTTGTCGCTATATTATTTCTACCTTTGATATTTATCAAAAGATTAACACTTGTGTACTATGTATTAAGCACAACAGCATCTACGTTTATTTAGGTCTGACCATATTTAGAAGAGCTGGGCCTCTGTGTTCACTACAGCGGTGAGTCGATCGACTCGCTGTCGGAGGCAAGAGAGAGCGAGAGAGAACAGCTTGTACAGGTGTATCTATTCTGCAGGAAATGAGCACTGGAACCACTTTAAATAATCAGGACCAGTATGTATTGACATATTTATATTTTTGACAATACTATTGTATTGTTAAGATGCAAAATGGTACTTAAGTCCTGAGTGACTTTAAATGACTGACCCTCTGAACAAAGTGTCTCTGTACTCTGATTAAGAAAGAAAATCTCTAAATACAGATCCTACATAAAGTATATAATGAGTATTTTTTTTACCTCACAGGAAAATAAAAGATAGCAGAAGGAACAATTTATATTATTCTTGTTTTTTCACTAGAAACATTTGGTGGGCCAAATCAAACCTTTGCAAACTTTGAAGTGCGGGCAGAGATAAACCAGCCAAGTAAAGATTCAAACCCTGGTTTTTGGGGTCCAGCTCCTGCGCTTTGAAACACGTCTCTTACAGTTATGAAATGTCCAAAACAGTCTCACTTCCTTTCCCTGGAAGGAATCTTGCCAGGAAACAGCATTTGCTTTACGTTTGATATTAATTATGACCAATTAGTATTATAAAAATGGAACAGGACTGTACATAGGTACTCATCTTTTTCCACAATGAACAATCAATGGTTACTAATCAATTGCTTTTAATGACTATTAGTAGTGTCTAATAGCCTAAATGACCTGAGGAGTATCTTTATAATTTTCTTTTTTTTTGTTGTAATTTGCTATCACACACACTCTACATGGAATCGTCTCATACGTTTCTCCCAGAGTCTGGAAAACTTTTTTCTCCTGACTAATATTATGCTTTCTCCAAACACAAACTATGAAAAACAGAGAGTTGGAAGGCACCGTGGAAAAATTGTAAGTATTTATCTGTGGATATAAAACTACTTGAAGCAGTTCAGAGAAAGTGGGTACATGACAATTGCATGATTTACCAAATTACATCAAATTACAATGAAATCATTCGGAATCGGCTCACGTTCCGCTGCGAGCGCTCAGCGGCGGTTTGGGAAGCACAGCTGTAGCTGGTGAGGGCGGTTCAGCTGGAGTGTAACTGGTTCAGTCAAAACAGGAGGAGGGGGGCTTTAAGGCTCGCCTGGTAGTCAAAACAATCTCCTAAGACTAATAGGGCACGGTCGGATGACATCTCTGCTCTCTCTTTCTCCAGCCACCCACCCACCCACACACACACGGACATACCAGTGACCTCCCAGGGGGGTGATTTGTCCAACACTAATATGATTACCTGATGATGTTTACTTTAGATACGATGTGATGATATTACCACACTTGAACAATATTGTTGTTTGGTGGAGGTGGAAGGAGCCTGCTTTAACTCGAACGCGAAGTCGGTAAACACTCTCCTCACGACATCTTATCAACTCAAATTCAAACTTTTAGTATTAAGTTTTTCCGAAACTCAATCTGGGCTGTTCCTTTACCTATAAATGTGGATTTTCCATGCCCGCTCTCTTTCTCTCTCTCTCTTTTTTCCTGTGTTAAGTCGTTCTGTCAAATATAAACATCTAATTTAGTTTCTGGCTGCGTGGCGAGAGGAATGACTGGTTGGAAAAAATAATTCCACTTGGTCACTGGCCCGACAATCGTATAAGGAGATTAGTATTCAACCATGAAATGAAAACTGGTAATATCCCTTTAGTTTATCCAGTGAAAATGTGAGCATGCGTCAGCTCCCTCCAGTGTCCAATAGAAGCTGTAATTACCCTCGTAAACGAACATCGATTAGAAGATCCCAGACATACATTCAAATTAAAATGCTGATGTCTTACAGTAAATAACACATCAGGTGCTTAAATTAAGCTGTAAACCACAGTCTGACATTATGTGGCTTGGATGCATCAGACATTTACTTCATGTTCACTGCGGTTGGCTAATAAGCATCCTGATGGCTTCTGAAAAACAGACGATTTATTTTAGATTGCCTAATCAAATGTAACTCGCACCAGCCGGCCACACATACACATAATTATTCCCACATTTTAAAGGTGCGCTCTGTAGTTTTGGGGACAACATTTTTAACCGGAGAGAAAGGTTCAATGATTATGTCTTAACAAACTAAATAAACAAGCTCTCTTTGTTAACATGACTGAATAAACTGAATAAACAACCTGACCTTAAAGGAAAACACAACTTCATATTGTTTTACTTTGTTTATATTTGGCGGACCCTGCCACCTTTCTAGCTTCAAACAGTGTTCTGGACCATATTTTCCTCTGAGAACAGCTTGTTAATTCGTTTACGGAAAAGATCGATATTTCTAAGTTTGTATTATGACCTCACTGGTGTTGTAAATATCAATATTTAGAGTTAGATTTTCTTCTCCAAAACTACAGAGTGCCCCTTTAATAATCGGTTGTAATGACCCCAGAACAAGTTCGACTTCATTTTGATGACTTCATTCTGTGACACACCAACCAGCACTTTATCATCAGTGCTAAGATGTGCAGCCTGCAACAGCCAATATGTCATTACCTTCAGTACATATTGTCTTAAGAAACTGCACCATTCTCTGCTTTTCTCTGTGATTTGCTCTTTCCCTGGATCATTTTCCTGTAGTTTTGTTTTAATTTGCTCCATGAGCAACCTTTTCCCCAAAGACCAAATGACAACAGAATGATAGTTTTGCTAATAGATTTTGTTAGTTATCTGACCCGACTTCTTCTGCTGGCGTTAAATTAGGGTTTAACTGCTTCCATCTGTGCTGAAAAATACACAGACAGGTCCATGCATGAAGGCACACGTCATACACAGAGCCAGGCTCACACACACGCACAGACGCACACCGAACGTGGGCAAGAATACATTTTAAACTCGCCTGCAGTGTATCATAGCTGCCTCTGATGCACCTCATTAGAGTAGCTCGAACTGACAGGCGACGCTCTCGCTCTTGAGGCACAAAACATTAACTGCGAGTCAACACCAGCATTATCAGCAAATGAGGGTAATTTAGTTTTCATCTATGACCTCGAAACTTCATGAAGGTGACATCATGCTTTTTCCAGTGAAAACACACTAATAACCAAACGGCCGCAGTCATTAGTCCTATCCATGCATTTAAGCCCTCTTAAGGTGCACGCTTCATTTGCTCTCAATAAAGAAGCAAAGTGTAGTTTCGACACAGAAAACCAAACTGTCTGAACCGGAGGATAAATAGCAAAGTTGATTATCCCGCTGAGTCGCTGGCCATTGCTCTGCCTTCTCTTTCTCGGCTTCTCCATCTCTGCTTCCACAACTTCCTGCAAACCATTACTTTAGAAAGTGTTGAAAGCACAGTCGTGATCCAGGGCTCCTTAAATGAGTAATCATATATGAGGTTTTTTTTTTTTCTTCGGGTGTCTAGAAAGACCCAACGAACTGCCGTCTGGGTGAAAATGCAAGGGGGGAAAAAAACGAAGAGAGAGAATGAAATGCTTTTGATAAAAGTCTCAGAGTGTGGCGCGCTGTACCCTTATGTGTCGTGCCTGCATGTGTGTGCGTATGTGTCATACTCGTGTGTGTGCGTGTGTGAGCATGCAGCGAGGGCGTTTCACAGAGAGCGGTTTCCAGGCTTCTTTAACATCACCATCAAAGCCCAACGTCAATGTGTTTCTAATAGCAGCAGCTGAATTAAACACTGGCTGTACAGGCCTCAGCAGAGGATAAATCATTTACAGAACAATTAGCTCATTTGTTACTCCGCTCTGCACTGCCAATGACTTCCAGACACAGAGAGCCAGCCAGTGTGTGTGTGTGTGTGTGTGTGTGTGTGTGTGTGTGTGTGTGTGAGGGTTTTAACTGTATATCTACAGGGAGGTAATGTCAATCTGTGTCACTCAAATCAATCTCAAAATTAACAAGCACACAGATATACACAGAGGCACACATACAATTTCGCATGCACCCTCTCACACACACAAGTGCAGATAAGTCCGTTTCCAGTTGCACGGTGCAGTTTTAGTGCCACCGTCTTTCCATACACCCTGCTTTCCAGCCACCCACAAATATCATCACACATAAAAGTTTTACAGCAGCCAACTTCTAAATTAACGCTGTGTTCGTGATATTAGCAGCTGTACACTCATTTGTTAGCCTCGCTGTTTTGCTAAGTTTACGCACGCCTTTTTTAATTTCTAGAAATTCCACATAAATAAGATTCCTGCGAGCTGGAATTAAGACAGGGCCGAGCCTTAAAAAAAAAGCTTGTAAACTCCACTAAACTCAACCATCTCAAAGGAGCGACGGTCTGTTAACAGCAACCTCACCATAAGTATCATAGCAGTTATATTTTTCCAGGTTTTTATTTTGTTTCTGAACTTATAAATTTGCGTTTAATTTGGCAAATGAGCTTCTTTAAATTTCAGATCTTTGGAAAATGTTTGGACGTTAGATCCCCAGCTGAAGAGGAAAAAGTTCGGCATGATCGCTGTTACTGGCAGATGGCTCGCTGCTTCTGTTTACGTTTGCCACTGAATTGAATTGACCCTCTCCTTGTTTCAGGCCAAAAGCAATAAGGCACGGTTGAGGAGGAAACTGTTAAATTGCTTCAAGCGCTACGGCCCTATAGGGCCACTGTGTAGTTTTGGAGAAAATGTTAATATTGACAATACTAAGGAGGTAATAATACATCTCAAAAATACTTATTTTTCCATAACTGAAAAGACAAGTTGTTCTCAGAGGAAAATAAGGTCCAGATCACTGTTTGAAGCTAGAAAGGTGTCAGGGTCCGCCAAATATAAACAAAGTAAAACAGTGTGAAATCGTGTTGTCCTTTAAGGTCACCTTGTTTATTCAGTTTAGTCAGTTGTGACAACAAACAGAATTTGTTTGTTTTGTTTAGTAACCCCCAAAACTACATGGTGCACCTTTAGAGACAAAAAGTAGGCAGATTGTCACATTCGAAAAAGCTTTCCCATTTTGTTTTGTCTGCGATTACGCTGAATAAACATCCTCTCATTAACACTCAGTAACATTACACGCATATGCTGCCTTTACCTATGGCACCGATAAATACGTATTCAAACACCACTGCAGATGCTCACCTGGTACGACACGTCCCAAGGTCATTAAGTGTGTCTTTTAGCAGACCTATAGTGGAGATAACTCCACCACCAAGATTTAAATCCTGCTGTCGGTTGAGTCTGAGCACCTGACAGTCGCACTGATCAGCACAAGCAGAGAGGCCTAACACAGGATATCTGCATCAATCAACCAGACAGCGCAGGGATTTAAGCAGCCCTCTGCTCACCTCAAGCCTCTATCCTCAGCCGCGTACATCTCATTTACAGATGTAGCCATCAGGAGCGACCTGCGTTTCTTTTCTTTTTTTTAACTGCGTGTATCAAAGGCATCAGTTGGGCTCCTGTGTATCCATGCCAAACTGCTGCTTCTCCACACCACAACAGTTTTTTTTTGTTTTTCTTTGTAAAGTCAAATTTTGTCAGGAATAAGGTTGATGACTGGCTCCTTATCAAAGGATACTGAGTCAAATTGTCCCTGTGTGGATATATCTGACAACTTGAGAGAGAAAAATATCTAACAGTCACGAAGAAGAGATTTTAACCATGATTATCATACTGAATCTGAGCAATGAACGTGTTCAATAGGTCTCACCGGGAAAGAATGACAAAGAAGATTTTCACTGTTCTTCAATTACCACTGAACTTCAGATAGACCGTCCAAAGAATTCTGAAACTTTTTTAATGCATCGTCACAGGGCTGCTAAACAGATAAATGTATTTCACAGCACAGGCACAATGAGAAGTTTTTAATAGATTTAATTTCACTTGCTGTAAAATCACCCTCCCCACGGCAACGTTCGGACATAATTAATAAATCATCTACGCCTCAAATGAATTAAATTCAAACTGAAATCCGTCATTATCGTGTGCATAAACACAGAATAATGAAATCACATTAGTATTCCAGTGAATATGTAATACGTGCAGTAGTCATTACTAACATGACTGTTTGTTTTGAAACAGTTATACTGTATACACACATGTAATAAGAGGAAATGAGCGTGTACTTTTCTCACTTTCAGCCTCTCCCACATTGGAAATAATTGTAATTGAAGCGGCTGCTCTAAGCAGACCTGACAGCTGTGATGAACCTCAATGACCATGAAAACATACAGAGAGAGCACTCAGGACACAAAGTCTCATTTTACCCTCACAATCATTTCCTCTCTGTAATCACCAGCTCTGACTCTGCCCTTTAGCCCACTTAAACACACTGTATGGCCACTTTTCCAGGGAAAATGAAATTCTCTTTTCTCTTCTGCCAATCACAGTTAACCATGTATATGCTAGGTGAGCCTGGGATCCCTCATGCTTCTCTTGAAAGGGTACGTCTGGTGAAGAGACTGAACCCAACAACGAGCTGATCCCTCTAACAGGTATTATCTGCGTCATCATCATTGTTGTCGTGAAAAAAACCTGTTGATAACACATCCATAAGATGCACCTTTGCACTGGGTGGCGTGTTTCTTCGTTAATATAAACATGGGCACTGTGGCTCATTTTGTGTCAGTCCCATGTACATGTGAGTGCTAACTACGGCACCAAATGTGTAATAATCCGCCGTAGAAAACAGTCCCCAAACAACTTACTCTTTACTCCTGTTTGTGCAACGTCTAGAAAAAGTAGAGTGCCCAGCTGTTTTTTGGAAATTTACGGAGGCATTTTTTTTAAAATCAAACTACATGTTTGTGAGCTGTGTTTTGGGTTTTCCTAGGATCTGTCAACGAAAATATGGAATAACAATTTCCTTAAAGGTGCTCTATGTAGTTTTATCAAAAGAGGAAGAGCTTCACTGACTGTTTTCATGACTGAATAAACAAATTGACCTTAAAGGACAACGCACTTTCATACTGTTTTACTTTGTAGTGTTATTTGGCGGACCCTGCCACCTTTCTAGTTTCAAACAGTGTTGTGGGACCTAACTTACCTCTGAGATGTCTGTTTATTCAGTTTACTGAAAAATAAAAAATTCTGAGTTTTTAATAACATAAATATTTAAATTTAGAGTTTGAATTTCTTCTCCAATACTTTAGTGCTCCTTTTAGAGTTTATAAGAGAGCACCTTGGAGTTTTTATGTAAGCATGTCCAAAGAGCACTTCTAGCAAACTTTTATTTGGGTCACTTGAACTTGATCTGGGAAGGCAAAATTATTGTATATGACACAGTTAAGGAAAATTAAATTGAATTTACATATAACGTTTCACTCCTTTTGCACAAACCATGTGTAGGTTAAAAATCTTTCTCTAACTCCTCTTCTCTCTCCTCATTTGTAATCGTCGTGGATCAATCTAAATAAATCAATCGAGGGGAAAACTGAGAGATAATAACTTTCACCTGGCTTCACTTTCTCAGTGCACTGCATGAAAACATTAAAAGTTCGATCTGCCTACATCACGCACAACACAGAACAGTGCCAACTGTTGTTGAGCTAATGTGAAACAGCATAAGCTGACTGACATCAAGTAATCTAAGTGTCCACATTTCAAGGGTCTGACATGAGAACGTTTCAAAATAGTTTTCAACCCAGCGTGCATTTACAGGTCAGTCATGCAGCGTCTGCAGCAGCGGGCTGACAGCAGCAGATAGTATTACACAGCTCCTACTGACAGCTCTGACCTCCACCAGGCTGATCGATATGCAGAGAGCTGAGGGGGTGGAGGGGGAACGAGAGATGCTTGTGGAGAGAGGAAAAAGTGAGAAGTGTGCCAGGCTAGAGGAGGAAGAGAACAGACGCGAAGAACTCACGGAGAGGACAGACTGAAGCAAAAAGAAAGGGAGACGGAGCAGAGAGACGGACTCAGCTATCTCCCAGCCGAGGGTGTCTGGGTTTCAGACGCTGAGGACGTCTAGGCTTTCACTCACGACGGTTCAGAAGGGAGGCAGAAGGGAGGGGGGAGACACACACTGCTGAGACTCAGGTTATCCCCCAGCTAAAGGGTCTCTGGGTTTAGACACTGAGGAGGGTATTAGCTTTCACACACTGCTGGGGTAACGGGGGAGTCTGCCAGATGTCAGCTCCTTACCCATAAATCCTGCTAAATGGGCAGCGGCTAGGTTAGAGGGGGAAAGTTGAGTGGACGTCACCTCTCTATCATCCTCTGCACAGGCTGCTGGAGTCATATATTATTAATTTGCCTTCAGTCAGCTGATAGGAATTCTTCATTCCCTGCTATTTCTCATCAGACTGACGATTTTCATGTGCCAGGAGTGTTCTTGATTATGTCGATTTCCTGTGCTGAATCAATCAAATGTGAGCTGAACCTCAGACCGGATGAAATTCTCCTTTTCTGTGTCTCTATTGAGCTGTAGGACGACACTGCAGCAGTGGAAGAAGTGTGGAAAAATGTTACATCTGACATTAAATTCTGGGAAAAAAAAATGTTTGTACAGGACAACAAACCCTCAAAAGGGTTTTTGTGAGTTGAATGAATAAAATGTGCAGTTTTTGTCTTGTGACAACCAGTTTCAGTGGAACAAAGTCATTACCAGTTGCCAATCATTGTATCTCAGGTCAGATATGATTAAAACCTTCTATTCAGGCTGACGTCAATACATTCTTCAAATTATACACATGGTTTTGGATGGATTTCATGGGTTCCCGGTCATAAATCTCACTCGCTGCATAAGTGCCCTTGTAAAAATTCAGATTCATATTTTTAAAAACAGAAAGAAAAAAGCACCACAGTTGGAGTTGGGTGTTTTTTGTTTTTTTTTTACGCAGCAGTCGTGCACATCTTGTCAGTGCTGTGTGTTGTTAGCCCTCTCTCTGGCAGAATAACAATCACACTACTTTGCTGTGATGTGCAGTGAGTTCCAGAAAGCGGCCTGAACTTTTGAGCCACCTGCTCGAGTAAAACTAACCCCCAACAGAACAATAACACACAGTCCTTCACCCCAAAAGAGGACTTTAAAGAGGTTCTGCTTTTAATGTCCCTCAGGGCCAATCGGGTTTATAGGCACAGTCACTGATCTCAGGTCAGCTTTAAATACCAAATTGACCCTAAAGCACTGCACGGTTTCCCAAAAGACGTTTCACTCTAGAGATTGATCGGCTTTACTTTAGGCAAAATCTGAGTTTTTTTAAACATTCTTATCCTGGATTAATTATTTTTAAGTTCCCTGATTTTAGCATTTACAACATAAAGGCATCATAAACTTTTTTATTATCAAAGTTGTTAAGGTCACACAGAGGAATTTGTTTTACTATGAACAGATTTTTATCTTTGGCCTTTTTTGTTTCTTGCCTCTTGATTTATAATTGTTCGTCTGCTCACCATTTTCCGCTGGTTGCTGAGGCAAAAAGTACAGATGTGCTTCGGCTGGCCTGATTGGTCGGATCCTCGGGTGGGGGAGGAGTTAACGTGGAAGAACGGTGGTGAGGGAGTGTGGCACGGCTGTCCGTCATGAAGCCCATCGCCCAGGAGCAGGACGTTCCCCAGGTGACTGATGTAGCTGCTGGCCAAACGTAGCGTCTCGATCTTCGACAGCTTCCTGATCATCAAACGAGAACGAGGTTCACGGTATAAATCAACATATTTCATATTATTATTATACCATTTAAAAAGTGTACAATAAGGTGAAAAAATGATCATGCATTGTTACGCAAGTGTTGCACTTTTATATTTTAAAAAGTGATATACAACATGATAGAACTCACAGACAGTGAAACTAGCCTTTGAATGTTTCATTTAAGCTTGCACTGGAAACTTCCTGGACACTAACTCTATGACACATCTATTACAGGAAACATCCAGGATTATATGCAGTGTTGCCTCAATTAGATTGCAAGCTTGTCCCAAAAATAATTTAACAGTGAGCTACATCAGAGTCTATTTATTTCTGCTCGCAGATGGAAGAACTGTATTTAGTGTGCTGAGTCACTTTGACTCATGTCACTCCTCACCTGTCCGCAGGCTCGGTGGGGATGAGTGTGCGCAGCGCTGTGAATGCTGTGTTGACAGAGTTGGTGCGATCCCTCTCCCGTGCATTGGCTGCGTTCCTTTGGCGGCCCTCCGGCTGGGGAGAAGACATCGGGGGGCCAAGCCTCCCTGCCATGGTCCCTACTTCTACCCCACTTATTCCCGCGCACAGCTTCCTCTTCCTGTTCACCTTGATGTGAAAGGCAGATGGTGACGAGGAGGACAGGCGGAAGGCAGCAGAGTTGGATGAGTTGCTGGTGCGCTCCTCGGAGCCCGAGCCCTCGCTCCCGTTCTCATCGTCGTCTTCAGACAGGAGGGCGATGTCGCCGTACAAGAAGCGGCCTGCGGGAGGCGCCGTGCGCAGCATGGCGAATGTCATCTTCACCGCAAATCGGCTCTGACAGCTACTAGTCAGACCTTGTGGCACTTCCACTTGCAAAGGTTCAGCTTGTAATGTTTTTTAGTTTGTTATCGGTAGGTGATGCTGCAGACTAACGGCGTCCACTCTGTAAATCGTCACTTTACCCCCAACTTCTCTTCTTTGCAAAATGTGTTAAGCCAGGTGAGTCAGATGCAGCCCTGATGAAGTTGAATTGGGTTGGGGTTATAAGATCAGCAAGTTGATCCTCTGTCAGTGGTCAAGAGCAACTTGACCTGAGCGCTGCTGTCACAGGTGGCTTCAGGTTCCTGGTCCGTCTTGCTTTTCTCTCTTCAAATCCAAGAGGTCAGTTTTTCTTCCAGTTAATCCTTAGGACCAAATTTAAAATGGCATGATGAAATCAGATTGACTCTTTCTTCTCTAGATCTCTGTCTTGGCTCTTCTGAGTTTCTAAATCTGTTTCTGTTTCAATCCCAATAGCACAAACTGCTCCCAGTTTGTGGCAGCAGTCTGAATTTCTCTGTCTCTCTCTCTCTCTCTCTAGTTGTCTGTCTCTCTCTCTGCCTCTTTGCTCCACGTGTGCCTGCTGTCTGAGTGTTTCCGTCTGCCCCTGGTCTTATAGCCGGTGGGAGGGCCGGAGGAGTCCTCCGCTCCTCCCTCTGAGCGCTGAGGGTCCCTCGGCTGCTGTCTAGAAGCAGGCCAGAGAGACCGGAGGCAAGAGGCAAACCATCAGCGGGAGTTTGTTTTGGCTGCACGCTCGTGTGTTTCAGGGGAAATCCACCCTAAAACAGAACCTGTATCATCGGCATTTGCTCTATGAGTTTGATGACCTTTGTGACCACAGAGGTCTCTGAAACACAGGATCCTATGAATGTTAATACTGTAGATGAATTCAGTTTCCTGGACACTGATTTAAAATGGAAGAGAGACGGAGATAAGGTGTTGTCATCTCACAGGAGTGATAAAGCCACAGTCTTAGACAATCTCTAATTCGGTTTGCTGTGTTTTTTTGTATCCCGTTGCAGCAAGACACATTGAACATTACTCTGTCAACTCAAAGTTATTTTCACTTGTTGGGGTCCAAATTTTCATGCAACAAAGAACTGCACCACATTCATTTAATATAAATTGTATATAATAATTCATTTCAAGAGGACTAAAGGAAAAATATTTTCTTTTTTCACTAGAAAAATCATCTAAAACAAGGCTAGCACGGCCAGGATGATAATAACTGGTGGCTACTTTTGAATAGATTTGAATCTGAAAATGACTTCAAATCAAATCATTTTCCAATAAACTGAAAGTGATTTTAGTTTTTTATTGACAACACATTTTGATTTTTGAGACAAGAAGTGAATACTTCTTTGTCTCTATCCGCTGGTTAAAAACACCACAGACCAGTTTTTATTTTGAAAGTACCTGGAAGGGTTTAACTGGGTGACCTTAACATGATTCTTCACTTGCAAATTGAACAAGTGGTGCTCTCAGTTTGAGTTTATGCTCAAGAGACTGCAATGGTGATCTTTGATCATTACGAGCCTGACAGTCCCATTTGAAACAATTCCTCTTGGATGCTCAAATCTTCCGTTACGCTCACAATTCTTTCCTCCCAATGCACAAATCTAATTCTGCTCTTATGAATCTTGCAGACAGAGTTTGGCTCCAATTAG
This sequence comes from Sparus aurata, assembly GCF_900880675.1. NCBI lineage: Eukaryota > Metazoa > Chordata > Actinopteri > Spariformes > Sparidae > Sparus > Sparus aurata. Next base: position 13,358,638 of record NC_044203.1, on the reverse strand, counting down.
GTTTTTGCTCTGTCAAATCTTTTGTCATCATAATATTTCCATAACAGAGTGCAGGATACCAGCAAGAAGTACGACTGGGACTTGGGTTTGCAAAAACGGATGTTTCCTTCAACCACACTCTTGACAGCGAGAAGCCGAGAAGCTTGAGTGGTGAAGTAAGAGTTTGCCTTGCTCCCTGTGTCTTCTTTCCTGCCTTCGGCCTCCCCATCTGTGGCGTGTTTGTCCCTGGACAGCAGGCTGGGAGGCGGGCGACCGCAGCGCTGGACGCTTCAGCCTCTGCTCGTGGTTGAAGCCGGGACGGGATTTATTGAGCCGTGGCCGAAGCCTTTTATCTGTACAAGCTGTGATGCTGAAGGGCCTGCAAGCAGTTTGCCCTCATGGGATTCAGACTTTTGGGCAGAGTGTTTTGGTGATGTAGGGGAGATGCTGTAGGGGAGCTGTTACTTTGCTCACTCCCATTAATAATCTGTCTTCCTCCAAGAGAGAAGAAAAAATTAGAGGAGACAGCAAAGGGAGCAAGTACAGAGGAGCGAATAAAGACACGAGTGGGAGAAAAACTAATGAAAGACAACAGAATGGAAGAGAGCCATCCATCACGCTTGCAAGCCACAGCACATTCATATTGTGTTTTAAGGTGTGAAGGTGTTTGTAAAATCAAGTCTCCCTTAGATTTGACTCAAACTATCATACACCAAAATCTAAGCTGCTTTTCCTACTTAAAGTCTTTGGGATTTTATTAGCAATGATCGTGCAACTTAACTCTCATTTCCAAGGAACTGACTGACCTTTAAATTTTGTTTCCTGCTTCAACTGTGCAGCGGTTAAAGGTTGACAACCTATGTAAAACTCAACTATGAAGTCTTTAATCCTCAGTAGTACATTATTGAAAACTCTAAACCCAACGGCCATTGCTGGTATGCCGCTTTTGTGTAGATTGGCAACCGTGTGCTGCTGCTGCTGAAAACTAATAGCACAATGAATAATCTGTCAGAGTTACACAATGTTACAGTCAACATTCATCACTCTCTCTCTCTCTCTCTTCATTTATTTTCTCCTCGTCTGTCCATACTTCTGTCTCTTTCCATCCTCTCTGACTCCGTCTCTACCCTTCAATCACAAACATAATATTCATGCTGGGGTATTGACTGTATAAAGTTAGGCCAGTTATTGCTGAAGTGGTGGATTACAATGCACAAAGTGCTTAATGCAGCCAGGATGTAGGAAGCAGACCAAGAGGTCAGCTATAGGGGGTGATCAAACCTAAAGAGAAAAAGGAAATTCAGAAGTTAACTATAAACCCTAACCCCACAAACACTAGCCCTACCAACACTAACTCCACCAACACCAGCTCTTCCAACCCTAACCCTACCAAGATTAACCCCACCAACATTTACCCCACCAATGTTAACCCTACCAACACCAACCCAACCAACATTAAGCCCACTAACCCTATCAACCCTAACCCTAATAACCCTAACCCCATACACCCTGACACTGACCCTATAAACCCTAACCGAACAACTCTCACCCTGGCCCCCAAACCCACCAACACTAACCCTACCAACACCAACCCCACCAACATTAACCCTAACAACACTAACCTCACCAACACTAACCCCATCAACACTAAACCCACCAACACTATCCCCACCAACACTAACCCCACCATTTGCTGGTTTCACTGCATCTTGCACAGTGAATAACCAACTCTGTGTTGTTCAAAACTTCCATTGTCCAAGAATGCAGCAGAATGGAAACAAAGCAAAAAGAGTCAAATTTTATAGTTTATAGTTTTCCACTCTCCTCTTGTTCTCCTTGGACACATCCGGTCACTGGATATCAAATGTGTTCGAAAACAGCTTCCTGGCTGTCAACTGTGAATATGAGACGCAGGCTGGATCTACATTACATTGTGTCACTCATGAAAGCACCCTGCCTTCATGCTGCCAGTGCCCCAGTTCCTATGCACTGACCGTTATTGTAGCATGTGTGTGTATCCTTGACCTTGTATCAGACTCCCACACCTCAGCCAGTGACCCAGACTCATCAGCTGATATTATTTAAGTAAATAGTTTTGTTAGTTTTGGAAATTACAAAAGGCTTAATGACGCCGGACCAAAAAGAACAGAATCACCCAACGAAAGCAAACTTTGGTTTCTGCGAGCCAACATTGAAATGCAATCCAGCAGCCCATTGGTCTTGCAAGAGGAGAAAATCCTGACAACATGTGGTAAACAGTGAGGTTTGGATCGGATTCCCCTTTGGGTCTGTGTCTAAAAGTCAGCAGAATACTCAAGCTTGATATGTTCTTTCTAACTGACAAATCACAGCAGTTATTTAAATTATTAAGATTTATCAATAGAGAAATCATGTCTTGATGTTAAAATAAGAACCAATCAGGGCTGAATTAATTTGTATTCTGCTACATTACGTTCCGATCTAAGGGATGTCTAGACATTATAAAAACAATCATATATAGTAGATTAATTTAAACAGTGCTGTACATTTAGGTATATCTTAAAAAATGTTGTTCAAACCAACTGCATGCATATGAGTGACGATATTTCACTGTATTTCCAAACCAGCTACACTCACTGTAGCCGTCATTACATGCATTAGCATGATCTTCCTCTGATTTGCATGTCCCAGGAGCGTATGGCTGCTCTCACACAGTATCCATTTCTCTCTGAATTGGTGCCCGCAGGCCAGAAAACATTTGACTGGGTATAAAGTAGACTATAAGTCTTTTCATAATCACACGTGGCTGCATTTACCAGAGGAATGTTATATAAAGAGGAAATAGCTACATTACAGCACAGTAATAGTGACATTTACATAAAACTACATAAAGTGTCGAAGTGCACGACACAGTCTCTGGATTTTATGTAATCACCCCGAATGCGCGTCAGATAGAGAGCAGTGGTTGCCAGTGAGAAACCATTATAAAGCTATTACTTAAAATTACATTGAATATTGACTAATACCATGTAATGAAGCTACACATACATAGATTATAATTACTCTTGCAATGGACATTTACATTTAGAGTTACATTTACATTTAGGGCATTTAACAGGCGCTTTTGTCCAAAGCAACTTACAATAAGTACATTTGTCACAAGAGAGAAACCACGACATATCACCGTCGATGGAGTAAATGAAATATAGAAACAATTGTCAAGCCCTGTGGATCTGAGGATTGTAACTGCTATTTGTTAAAGGATCTTTAAGTGCATAAGTGCTATGATAGAAGTGCTAACAATATGAACATACAAGTGCGTACAATTTTTTTTTTGGGGGGGGGGGGGGTCGGGAGGGAGTCATGCTATGCGGGGTCAAGGTGATGTCTGAACAAAGGAGTCTTGAGTCTTTTGCGGAATATGGTGAGTGATTCCGCAGTCCTGACATTTGTCGGGAGTTGGTTTCACAACTGAGGTACGAAAAACAGAGAAGAGTTGCAACTTCGCCGAGCAGGCTTTGTTTGCTCTCAGCAATGGGGGTACCAGTCGGCAAGCTGATGTAGATGAGCAAAGTGCTCTTGCTGGGGCGTGTGGTCTGACAAGTGTTTGGAGGTAGACGGGTGCAGTTCCGTTGACGGCCTTGAAGGCCAGCACCATCGTCTTGAATCGGATGTGGGCCGCAACAGGAAACCAGTGGAGGTCATGGAGGAGGGGGGTCACATGGGAGAATTTGGGAAGATTGTAAACGAGGCATGCTGCAGCGTTCTGGATACACTGCAACGGTTTAGTCGCAGAGGCTGGGAGTCTAGCCAAGAGGGAGTTGCAGTAGTCCAGGTGGGAGATGACCAGCGCTTGGACCAGGAGCTGCGCTGTGTCTTTTGTGAGGAAAGACCGGATCTTGTGGATGTTGTACAGGGCAAATCTGCAGGATTGGGCCACAGCATTGATGTTGGGGGTGCAGGACAGTCCGTCGCCGAGGATCATGCCCAGGCTCCTCGCCACCGATGAAGGCGATCCCAGACATCCTCGACAGTGACTGACAGGTCGATGCAAGGGCAGTCTTTCCCCAGGATGAAGAGGAGTTCAATTTTACTAAGGTTGAGTTTGAGGTGATGCGCAGCTGTCCAAGCGAAGACGTCTGCCGAACATTCTGAGATGCGCGTTTCAACGTGGGTGTTGGAGGAGGATGGGGGAAAAAGACAGGAACAGTTGGGTGTCATATGCATAACAGTGGTAAGAGAAGCCACATGATGTTATTGCAGAGCCTAGCGATCGAGTGCATAGTGAAGGACTTGTGGTATTTGAGTGGTGTTCTCCTTTAAGGACAGAGCAGCAGCAGCAGCAGCAGCGGCAGCAGTAGTGGCGGCAGCAGCACAGTAGTAGAACACCATCTGATAGTCATTACCCCTCCCCTCTCCTCCCCCTTGCTTTCTCCTCCTCTTCTCCTCCTGCTTGATACTCCTCTCTCAGCTCAGACGTATTATTCATTAGTCTGATGAAAAACACCCACCAACTTAGCTGGGCCCAACTTTGCTCACATACACACACTGACACAAGGACACATAAATACACACACACACACACACACACACACACAGTCCCAACCCAGCTGAACCGCTCTGGCGTGGGTCAGGGACCTGTCAAAACTCGGAAGCAGGTCTGGACCCGATACGGTACCACAAAGCAGGCGTCTAGAGGGGGAGAGAGACTCCAAGGAACTGAGCTATTTATCGTAGTCCTTGGACAGTCATTTCGAGCCTGCGCTCAAAGTGATAGAAGGAAGGGAGAAAGGAAGAGTTTCTAGACTTGTTATGGTGCCACAGAGCAGATGTCTGGAGAGAGTCATTACCAAAAGTAACTGTCTGCTTTCCACGGCAGAAAGAAAGACAACAGGAAGTGGAATAGAAAAGGGAAGAAAAGAAGGTGGGATGGTGGAGAGCGGGAGGGAAAAGGAGACCCAGGAAGAAAAGAAGTATGGAAAGGAAGGAAATGAAAGAAGGAGGAGAATAAGACGAAGGTTAGAGAGCTGGCGGCGGCCTGCCAACGCTCCAGACTGCATGGTGTATTGCATGGGGAAAATGGTCGGAAGTGCTCGCCCCCCAACTTGCACCCCCACCACCACCACAACCAGCCCCAATTTCAGCCTCCTTCAGCCTCAGCTCCAGCCACACTCGACTGTGTTTCCCAAGAGAGCCAGACTCTACAGCTGGCCTTATTAAACCGAGAGAGGCAGAGAGACAGAAAAAAGACGGAGAAGGAAAGAGAGGTCACACAACTGGAAGACATCAGTTGAAACCGTGCTCGCTCTCGTTTTTTTTTTGTTTTTTTTTCAGGCAGTTTTTTCCGTTCATATCCCGTTTTATGATAGAGTTTCTCACAAACACTCTCGCGGTGCACTGGGTTCAAACACATAGTAAAAAGCTATTGTTTGATTCGACATCCCTCAGAACGCTGTAAAACAATGAAACAAATGCTGGGAAATTAAAGACTGTGTGACTTTTATCTCGTTTGTCTGAGTGCGTCTGAAGGCTGTCGTCATACATCTGAGCCTCACTGCATGAGGGTGTCTCTTCTACTTTGTTTGAATCTTGCAGTATTTGTGAACACACTGGGGCAATAAAAGGAGCTTTGAGGGTTGGAAGTCTGTTTCCAATCCATTATCTGGTGTTCATTTTTAATTTGCTTCTTTTCTGCTGCAGCTTGTCTTGGTTGCTGTTTAACCTTGAGGGTTATTTTTTTTCTTGGTCATAGATGCACTCTGCTTTGGAATAACGTCATTACACGCATTCGCACCTACACTTTGGTGAGTTTTTCCACAAACAGCTACTGATCTGCTCCTCAGGGGGCAACTGAAGGTCAAGTGCATTGCTCAAGGCCATCTCGCCTCCATTGCATATTGAGAGTTCGGAAAGAATTACTCAGTAATGGTTTGTCCGGGACTCAAATAAGCAGCAGAATTTCACTTAACACAAGCATGATAAAAGTAAAGGTATCATTCTAAAATATTATGTTGGCCAAAAGTGAAAGTTCCCCGTACATATGATAGTTGAGTCTTTAAGTATATTTACTGTAAATGTACTTTAGCATCATTTATTTACATGAATACATATACTCTAAACTATGGGTCAACCAAGTGTTTGCCCAGCCGATCATTAGCTTTAGACATTCAGCATTTTTCTGATTATTGGAAATAGCGTTTTTTAAATCAGTTTATTTACTCCATTAATAAATAAATGGATTAAAGGAGACCTATTTTATTTTTTGTTTTATTTCCCTTTCCTTTCCCTTAATGTTTCATATACTGTAGGTTCTTGTACATGTAAGAGTTCTCTGAAAGGTAAAACGTTTCTTCTCACCCACAGAAAACACAGCTCCTGAGGTGCCTGAAACCCTTCTTCAGTAGCCCCGCCTTTAGTTCCACAACTTTCTGACATCACACTATTTCACCATGTCACACATTTGCATAATTGCTGCCTGTTTTCACAGTAGAAAGGAAGCTTAGTCGAGGCTGAAAACAGGACAAAGCCGAGCTGGAGACTGGCTCAGCCATGTGTGAGCAGACCAATCAGAGCAGACTGGGTATTGATGAAGGAGGGGCCTTAAAGAGACAGGAGCCAAAATGGAGTATTTCAGAAAAAGGGGGCAACACAGTGTGGCTGCACTGGACAGTATGAAAAAACTGATGCATGTGAACCTATTCTAGAAGTAACCTAAAATCAAGAATATGAACATGAAAATGAGCTTTAAAAAATGTGATACTTTGGGTCCGACGCATCATGACATCTGTGAAGTAACCGGTAAATAAAGTTATTGTGTCAAGTATATTACGTAGCCAAACCACTGTCCACACATTGTTACTCTAAGCATTTTATTTCAGTGAAGGTTAAAGGTCTGGTTCATGTCAGTAGATATTAAACGGAAAAAATCAGGACACCATTCAGTTTCTTCAGCCAATAAGAACTTGAGCTCTGCTTAAAACTCATCTCTCATGACCATAAGGCCTCTGTTTCCTGTTAAATGAATGTTGGATACAAAAAAAATAAAAAAAAATGAATGGAGAACCACACAACAAAGGTATGGGGAGTTGACCGAGTGCCAGTTTGGAAGAACTGTTGGTCACCTGAGAGACATTTGCTTTGTTGTATAAAACTCTTTAATATGTTCCATATTGTCAAGGGAAACTGTTAAAGGCTTTGTTACAGCTAAATCAGTTCAATACAGACAGCTGCAGCTGGCCTCTGTTCCATTCATGATGTGGAGGAACTGATATTAAAAAATCTGAACTGTGATTTCTCGGCTCAAAAAAGGCTTCTTCAATCAGATTGCATCCAGCCTCCTCTTTACTCGCTCTGAGTTATTGACGACATAAAAGCAGCTCCCCAGACTCTGCAGTTAAAGACTCTGGCCGGTAGCAGCTCTACCTCTCCTGTAACGGAGGAGTGGTGAAGTGGTGGAGCGGTAGTAGCACACTTAAAGAGAAATCAGCTGTGATGTCATTGCCACTAATGAGGTGGCAGGAACAAGTCTGACCACCTGACTCACTCAGCAGCTCACCTCTCTGTATTTTTAACTCTCTCTTAAACTCTCCCAATCGCTTTCTCACCCTCTCTTTCTTCTTCCCTCCATCTGCCATCATCCCTGCCCACCACGAGTGTGTTTTTTCTGGGCTATGTGTTTCCCTCGACTGGTTATATGAGCCGAGCCAGGCTGTCCTGCTCCGTTGTACCCTGGCTGCAATCATTTCCAGAGCCACACTTGAATGCAGCAGTCGGGCAGTTTGAGGGCACAGAGACAAAAGTAGAAGAAAGAAGAAGAATCTGTAATCAACAATCTGACTTGAGAAACAGATCACTTTTGTGAACATGCTCGGTCATGATAAATGGACATCATCTGAAAGGTAACAATAAATAAAATGGTTCACACTATGCTTTTCCAAACCCTTAAGGCTCTGGTTGGCTCAGCTACGTTCCATGGTGTAATGACTGGCTGCCTCAGATGCCAGCGAGCTCACATCACCGAGAGAGAGAAAGAGAAGGGGAAACAAAAAGGGGGGAAGAGAGACTTGGGTAGGACATGGTATAGGGCCCACTGGCAGAAACTTGCCACCAAGTCTGAAAACTGCAAGTCGTTCCTCCAAATGGCACTAAGAAAGACAGATACTGAGAGACAAAACAGAAATAGAACATATAGAAAAACATTGTCAAAAAAGGTGCCAGACAGACACAGAAACCTAATCTAGTTATATTCATTTTGAACCATGGGCAAGATTTTTATCTTAGAATACACCTGCTGCTGACAAGTTGTTTCAGCCAATGATGGTGGCAACTTCGATCACAAAGGTGATGAACTGAATATGCTTAGTCGCTTTCTTGCCGAGAGTCAGATGTGAAGATCGGAACAACTCTCCCTTTAGTTGGTTGCTAAATGCTTGGCAAAGCGCAACAGCTTAGCTTAGTGTAAAGACTGTACACATGGGGAAACAGCTAGCCTGGCTCTGCCCATAGGTAAAAAATCAGCCTACCAGCACCTCTAAAGCTCATTAACATGTCATACCTTGCTTATTTAATCAGTAAAACAACCAAAGTCTGTAAATTATGTCAACGGGTGTAATTGTAAAAATTGACCGAGAATATTTCTAACCCATTACACACATCAGTCTGTAGGTATAAAGACCATAGTCACATGATTGCCATATTCCTCTGACATCACATTCTGGGAGGGAAATTCCGAAGCGATTGTAGCAGTATGAAGTCGTTTATGATGGTGTCCCTCTTGTGTTAGCACTTTGGGTTGATTTTGTTTCACTTTCATTTACTCCATGTGCGGTGTTCCTGGGATCCCCTTTGTTTTGGACCCATCTGCCCAGTAAGATTCTGCCCTGACTGGCTCCCCTTTTTTCCCCCCAGTGAATGACTTCTTAAAGTGAAACTCTTGCCAAAATGCAACCTAGGCTTTTTTTGTGAATGTATATGAGTTTACCTTTGTGTAAAAGCATAATTACGACGAAAGAGGTCCTTTTAAGATTTACTGTATTTTCGTTTTTGGGTCAAGCTCATTTTCTCAGTGCTAAAACGCCCCTAAAGCTTAGTTCCATATAAATGCACGGATAACACGTTGTTTTGTCGTTGGTGAAAAACAATATTTACCTTGAAGTTGAAAAAGGAGCCTCATTTAAGAAACAATACTAAAATAAAACGCCGGAAAATTCACATGAGATATCGCGTGGATAGTTGTTGCCCAAAGACAGCAGCGGTCCACCCTAACTCTCCTCCAGGTTACGCCGCATTTGGAGAATCGATAATTCTTGGCTGCCATGACAGTGGCTAGCGGAACAAGCTACTGCTAAGGTTAGTTGTTAGAAAAATTTTCTTTTTAGCAAACTCTTTGTACACAAACAATTTTTTCAATGCTCGTGTTCATGTGTAGAGACCCTGGCGAGCAAAGTTTCATGTTGTGTCGAGCCTCCTTAGTGTTTTAAAAATAGCGATTTTGATGCTATCATAAAAGTGCCCCTTGCACTGAGAAAATGAGCTTGACCCTAAAACGAAAGTACGGTAAATCTTAAAAGTGCCTCTTTCATCGTAATTATGCTTTTACGCAAAGGTTTGACTCATATACATTAACAAAAAAAGACATATGTTGCATTTTGGCGAGAATTTCACTTTAATGTTGGAGCTTTTAAAGTTCTTAAATTTAAACTAATAAATTGTATTTTTGTGACCAGAAATGCTGTCTCTGCCTCACTTGTGAAACAGACCTGAGTGCCTTCTTTGGTTGAGAAATAGTCCTTTGAAAAAAGGGTCCATGGGTGAAACCCTCAGGGTGGTGTTGTTTGGTGTGAAATTCATTCTTAATCAAGTGCTGCATTTGTATGAAAGCGTCTCAGTTGTGTTTTGAATCCAAAAAAACTTGACGTTCCTGCTATGAAAATACCTGGATCGCCAACCAAGCCAGCTAACTTCTGGTTTAGCGCCCAGCTAACTTGAATGGAAATCAAATTATTCAATCGTGTGGCTCTTCTCAACTTTCCAAGTGTTATTGGACGCTTCAGATAAAAATCACGGACAGGCTGCCTTGCTTGTGGTCTGTGGGAATGGGGTCAATAGGCAATTTTTAGAGGGTGCAAGCGCATTAAAGTCTACCCTTGTAGACCCGCTAATTTTAATGGAAAAGCAATATATGCAAGTTGTAATTCTAGAGGTAATTTAAGCCATTCCTAGCCGTGTGATGTGTATCAAATGGTCATGTTAGCTAGGAGGTGGTTGAATGCTTACGTTAGCTGTTGTCTGACTGAAGCTAACCCATCATCCCTCAACACATAAGAAAAAAAGTTACATTTTTTGGTCAACACTGACAGATTTCCAGTGTTTTCCAATTTTCCTTTTTAAATGTCCAAAGTTTTACTCTGGGAAAACTAAAGTGGAGGGGAATACAAATAAATATTCAAAAGCAAAAGCAGTTTTATTGTCACGTCAAGTCCAAACATTTCATAGTTCATATTGCATTTTATGACTGTACTACTGTGGCTCAGCAGTCGAGCTACTTTCACAGCCCAGACCTTGAAGAGTGAAAAACAATCCTTCTTTAAAAGTATCACTTCAATTATTGGGCAGCAGGGGGGTTGGAGAGATGCTTTCTGACTGTCCTCCGCTAGGTCAAAGGTCAGCGTCAAATACAGAGTTACAGCTGCTGACCTGAGACTTCTTGGATTTATTTGTGTTGCCCATCCAACCACATAATTTTGCACTGTGTGTAGAAGAACAGCAACTTAATTAACAATTTGTGTACTGTGTTTACATTTTATTGTTTACCAAAAGAAAAGACGGACGCCGCGGGAGGCGTGAGGGTAAAGATCAGTGGTATGCAGGGAATGGAAGAAGTGAGGAGTTCATTTGATGAACTTGTTAAAGGAGGCTGAGGGGTTGAAGTGAAAGATGTGTGAAGTCAAACCTTTGTGTTAAGTGTGTGTGTATGTGTGTGTGTTTGATGTTACAGTCTTGTAAAGCAGCAGCTGGAGAGGGCTGTCCCCTGAGAACTACTGCAGCCGGGTAGTAAACCACACATGCACACACACACACACACTCCCACACACACACACACACACACACACACACACACACACACACACGCACACACACACAGATCCAGTCTTTAATAAAGCTATTGCTCGGGAAACAGACCAGACCCGGGCCAATCTGAGGCTCTTTTAAGGCGAGAGTGACACGGTCATGCTCACATTCATATATTATTATATATATTCACGTCCTCTCTGCCAGAAAAAAATGACAGAAGAACCTCAATAATTTTTGATTTTCCCAATCAGATCAGAGAAAAGAATATGACAGATAAGTGGTGGATATAAAGAAATGAGGGTCTATTGTGAAACTCTTTTTACTGATGTGTGCAACTTTAAGTATTTTGTCTGCATATGGTTCTACTGTAGAACTGTAAATGTACTGTAAAACTGCCCTGTCCAGATGTGGAGTTAGTAATACAAGCCACAGCAGGGGGGGACACCTAGTGAGTGCTATGAAGTCAGTAGCTTAGTGAAGCTCATTAGGAAAGTGGAACACCTGGAAGACCCTGAGAAATACCAGACTGAGGTACATTTTTTGTTGTGTATTCAGTATTGTGTACATGTGTGGCTCCGTCTAAGGTTGATAGAAGGACAGGAACAAGAAAACAGGTTGATAATTAATGGGTTCTGCATATTAAAAGAAAGTTGTTTATCTTTCTGTAGGCTGTTCACCCACTTGAGAAATAAAAGACAGGTGCAAGTGCTCAGGCAACAAGTTTCTCTGTTTATGGCAAGTCCCTGTAGACAAACATTAGCCTCAGACAGAGCGTCAGATTAGTCTGCACCACAAAAATCTCCATATTTAAAGGAAACCACTGTTCTTTGCACATTCACATGTCATCAAATATCTTTTTTTTTCCTTGATTGTAGGAATTATATTGGATGACATCATGCTGCAGCTGACGGGGAGCAAACACTCCTATTTTAGAGCTGTGGATCGTATCCAGGGAGATGATATAACACAGTCCAGATGAGCCCCTCCAAGGATTGTCTCATTATCGCACACGCCGCAGCTGCACGACCACTGTGTATATGAGTAACTGTGTTTATGTGTGGGCGTGCGTGCATGCAGGCTGCGTGTGTGTGTGTGTGTATGTGACCATTTAAACTCTACTTGCAGTCAATTACCAGAAAATGACTTGTGTGGACCATTTTCTCTCCAAAGAAACTAATTATAGGGTTTGGGTTAAGGTTAGGATTGGGGTTGGGATTGCAGGAAAGTCCTGGACTGAGCTTGTTCCATGTAGACGACGTGAAACCAGGGGCGTAGCCAGAGGGCTGCCAGGGTGGGACTGGAAACCATCCAAATCTGATTGCTCCCCCTCTGAATGAACCCCAAAATTAGGGTATATGTTTAGATATTTTGGGGTTTCTGGACTAAAGATTTTGTTATTTACCTCCAAATATTCAGCAATCCAGTCAATATGGCCCAAAAGTTCCCCATATGGTTGGTCTTAGGTCTAATTTCTTGCAGGTTTTACACTATATTCAGTGAGTGTGATAAAAATCTTACAGGCCAGTAATCATTTGTCCCCTAAGCAGCGAAACAAACAGTGATTATCAACAAGTGACAGTTCGTTAACTATCTGTCTTAAGAATTCATCTTGTGGTTGTGATAATGTTTAAAAAGCCTGTCATGAACTGCATTCCCCAGTAAATAAACTTGGCACCAAATAAAACTGAGAAGAAGCATTACTGGAGTGTTAAGTGGATGTTTTTGTTTCAGATGAACAATGCAAGTAGCAAAAAACGTGGGCCAGTTAAATAACAGTTTATTTATGTCAATATGTAAATGTTGGCCAGTTGGATTTAAAGCAACAATATGCAGACATTTGTATTTTGTGCAACACAACTGTTGTAAAAAGTTTGCACAAGACTGCGCACCACTCAGCACAGAAACAGCAACACTAAACCGGAGACAATAACACCGGGCTTGAGAATGCTACCAGGTAAACCTCTGTTGAAATGGGCTCACCTGGCTTATGATCAAATACTATCGGGTTGACAACTTTGCTAACACAGCCAAACATCAAGCAAACGCATTACCACACGATAACTTAGCAGTACAGCTCTGCGTCGGTCATCGGCTGCCTTTTGTTTTGAAAAGTTGTTGCCGCCAACTAAAGGCTAGTCTGAGATTCACTCCTGTCTCTCAGTGAGTCGCTCTTTTCCCCTTAACTATTGATCTATAAATTGTGAAGTAATGACATGAAGTCATAGTAACTTCATCATTCGTTCCTGGTGGGCAGCAAGAATTCATCAAACATCCTGCATAAATAAGTCATGAGTTATTCATTGGTTAAGCATTTCTTAACTGTAGGATCTGTATCTTTATTATAAAGTGTTAAAAACCATAATTTCTGTCATTTTTGAGGATTTGAGGATTATTTTAATTACGGGGTTCAGTAAGTTCTGTTAACCCTCTGTCGTCTTTACAGAGAAAATAAACAGTATTAAAAAATCATAAATTAGCAGTGATATGACCTAGCTGCCATCTTTTTGACATGTGTTTTTAACATTTTCTCCAATGATACATTGTAACATTAAAATTATGTATGACCTACTTGCTTCAGGACATATATATAACCTGGATGTCTTCTATAATCTTCAGATGTAAAAAGTAGGATGAAGGGGAGAGGAGGAAGAGGAGGAGGAGGTAACAGAAGAAGGGTTTCCGACAGTAGCCCAGACCTGACAGTTTCCTTCATATCCGACTTCATTCAGTCCCATACAGGGACTCCTCACATGGTAAACCTATCACAGGCACACAACACACACACACACACACACAGACTCCCACACACTGCCTCGCTCTCTCATACATACAGAGGACACACATGTTCTCTCTCAGCCTCGACCAGGAAATGGCTTTTACTCATTTTTGAAAACACATGAAATACAGAGAGTGAGGGTAATTTGGCTCTCAGTGGAGAGTTTGTACCACTGAAGGCCCAGATCAAGACTCCCTGCTGGGGAAATCTGGACAGTGGAAGTGAACAAGGTGTGCTCATCTTGTCCTCACATCGACTGTCTGTGAACCCCTGAGCAATGCACAACAGGAGCAGCTCACTGACAGTCTGGTTTATTTGTGAGTGAAGCTGCTGGTTATGGGAGTATTAATCATCTCGTTGTCTAGGACAGTTCAACTTAGCCAGGAAACAAAATGTGGATATTTGATGATTTTGCAAAAAAGAAAAATTCTGGATTATGTATTTACAACAATTTTTCAAGGTTACTGCCAATCTTACATTGTTGGTAGTTACACACAAATTAAACACTTTGAACGTGTTAGAATTGTCATCATAGTTAAAAAATAAAGGAACAGTTTGTCACCTTGCTTTGTACACTTTCTTGCAGAGAACTATGAGAAGATCAATTCCACTCTCATGTGTAGATGCTAACTCTGAAGCTACCACCAGCAGCTAAGTAGCTTAGCTTAGCATAAAGACTGAAAACGGGGTAACAGCTAGCTTGGCTCTGTTCAAAAGTAACAAAATCCATCCACCAGCGCATCTGAAGCTCACTTATGAGTATGTAATATCTTGTTTGATTGTCTTTACAGAAACCAACCAATAAGATGACATTTTTTATGTGGGGTTATAATGAGATATGTGTTAATTACATGACATACATGTTAATGAATTACCTTACATTCATTACTTACATACAACTCTTAAATCTACCCCATCCATTAATGACAAACCAACTGTTTCTGAGACTTTGACACACAATATAGACATGGAACTGCTGGACCACCAAACGCTTCATATTTTATTATTGGTTTCCAGCTTTAAGGTTTTAAATAGCTGGCCAAGAGGTCTTTTGATTCAGAGTTAAGTTAAAACATCAATGTATTCTTACACCACAGACCAAAAATGTGTCCTTAACTCATCTAGCCTGGTTAACTGAGAACCTCATCTTAGTCAGCTCAGTTGGACGGGGCTCAAAAAAAGATGTAATTTTGTCTGCTGCCACTAGACGGGGTGAGAGAAGGGGGGGAGCCAAACGCCTGCCCATAATAACCACCAGACATGACTCATTCAGCGTGGAATACCACAGCAGCCACAGACAGGTCTCTGGCAGACATAGACCAGAAATCCGACCCCGCTGCAGAGTTTGTGAATGGGACAAGAATGAGCAAAACCAGGGTAAATTTAATAGAGCTCCAATAGGTTTTAAGATTTAGGAGTTTTAAGAATTCATCAAGTGTTTGGTTTGGCTTATTCAGAAAGGCAAGTGTCTAAAGTGCCTTAATGCTGAGTGTTTTATAGATAAGATGTATCAGCTTAACAATGAAGATACTCCTCCTTTCTCTCCCGCAGTTTATTTTTATTCCTCTTATTAAATTCCCCGTCGGTTCAGCGGTTCTCTTGGCAAAACTCCCGCTCATCAGATCCTCAAGTACAGAGCTCCTTAAAGACAGCGCAGGAACAACACATCACCTTGTCAGATATGATTGTAGCTCTGATCATCGTCATTCTTGCCCAGGCTTCCCCCCGCGGAGAGGACCACTCAAATTGAAGACTAACACATGTTGGACAGTCCAATCATTATTTGCTTATGTGGAGTCCGTCCAAGGCTTGGAGGGCCTGGAGAGCCAAGAGTCTAATCTGTGGGCATAAGGAGTAACATAGAAATAACATATTGTACAACTTAAAGTATGGCAGGGGAGCAAACTGTGAGCGGTCACATTACATGAAAACAGCAGGCAGGAAGTGTTTTGCAACAGCGGAAAATCTTCAGGTCCAGTCCGACCACCAGACGGTCACACTTCATCTGGCCTGGAGGCTGCGGTCAGTGGACGGATACCTTCCCTACCGTTAGGGTTGGATACGCTGTCATACATTTGTCTATTGCTCCCTCTCACACTTTTTCCATTTTTCATCCTCTTTTCTGTCTCCTCTGACAAACCTTTCCTTTTCTTTATATTCTGTCCTCCTCCTTTCTTCTTCACTTCCTCTGCTTCTCTTGCTTCTCCTCCTGTTCCTCCTTTCTCTCTTTCCTCCTTAGCAACCTTACCTCATCGTGTTTTTGTCTCTTTCGTCCCCCCCCTCCTACCTTCCCCATCAAACTTTCTCATTCCTCCCTCTCTCACCCTCTTTCTCTCTCTGTTTGTGGTCAGTCACACTTAATCTAGCTCCATCCATCTGTTTCTCTTCATTCGTTTAGTCCGCTCTGTTTTCGATTAAGATTACATCAGGCTTTGACCTATTAGTGTGCCGTGATCCTTTTGAAGTCATTCTGTGGTTACAGGTTAAGCTCAAAGCCCACCACTCTTCTTACTCAACATAATACAGACAGTATTTGGAGGGGGAAGGTTTTAAAAACTTTTCAGCCAGGGACCAAAATGACTTTTTTTTTCCTTGGGATCCAGGATCATTAAATCATACGAGCGTTCTTGTCATGTGGAGACCCGCTATAGGAGGGCCTGTGACCCATTTTGGGTCCCAACCCATAATCCAACCTAGCAATCTGTGAACTGGAATATATTGTTCATTTAACCTCATATCCTGAGGATTTCGATTATATTTTGAAGGTAACCCAACCAGAACGTTTCTGTTTCTTATTAGGTTCATTGTTTCAAGTCAAGTTCAGATTTCGCACTAAACATAGTGCAGACTTCTTGATCAAAATTCTGTTTCTTTAGATGGCGTCCTGATAGCCTAATGGTTAAGGCACATACCACATACTGTACAACCAGTTCAGCAGTCAGCAAAATAGTGATGAATTTAATCTATAGGTCTTATAAAGATGGGAAGTTAAAAGTTAAAAATGTGTTTCCATGTACGCAAATCCTGAAGGTTACATTTCATCAGTATTTCATGAACCGATTTTCATTACAGATAACGGAAATGACAGTCCTTCCTGAACTTTGACCAAAGTGAATCTCAACGAATACATTTAATGTTTCATGGACTGAAAATATGTTTCCTAATCTTAAAGTTTGTTTCCTAAATTGTATAAGTAATAACACTTTAATCAGTTAAGTTGTCTAAACTTAACCACAAATTGGATGCAGAGTGGTCTGCAAATGTAATATTCAATTCTCTCAAAAAACCATGATGCAGAGTCATGAAAACAAAGTCATGGGAAGTACTGTGATACTATGTTGCTACATAACTGCAACATCCACAATTTCAGAGGTGGCCCTTATTAAGACCCATCTTGACCTAATTGCCTTTCCTATAAAGCAGTAACTTCTATGAAATGAGGAGAATTAATGAAATGTCTGCATGGGAGGAGGCCGAGGTTGGAGGGTTAAACAAGGACAGGAATGCTGTTCATCTCTTGTATGAAACCACAAGTTTAAGGTGACTTCTACCAATGCAGTGAACTTAAGTCACACACACAACATAATGTGAGTTAGATAACAAAGTTACATTTGTATGGGAAGTTACAGATGTAACGTAGTGATTTTAACCCAAACCATAGTGTTTTCCTTTACCTAACCAAACTGTGACCATACAATGAAGGTCTAGTGTGGTTGTTGCTGTCACGCTGCAGGGATCATGTTGTTTTGGGAGATGCTGACAATCGTCCTATTCAGATAGATATTTAAAAGAAAACAGAAATGTTTTAATATTCGCATATTGAGTCTTCCCTATTAACCTTATACTCATTAATGTCACTTAAATGTATTTATGTGAAGACCAACAAAGAGGAGGCCTGTTGATGATAATATACATCCATGTTTCCACATCAGCACTGATCTCTTATGTTGCCTTATATTTTCTCCGTCAGCACCCTCCGCCAGCCCCCCTTCATCATATTTGACGGCTAATAAGCAAAACGTCAGCATGTATTTCCAGATGTAGATCAAGATACCATCTTAACTTCCCCTTCATTCTGTGACTTGGATGTCTTTGAATAGAGATTGACTGAAATGTTAAACTGTACATCATCATTACTCCCGGGTCAAAGCAGGGGTAAGTAGCCAATTGGCCAAGTCGTGACGCTAAACTGACATCTATTGGCCAAGTTGTGGCAGGGTAGGATGTTAAAGTCATTTAGACTCATCAGGCTAAGTGGACACAGTTGACTGAGAGGTCTCGAACCTCCCCACGTCTGGTTGTGGGTAGTTTTCTGTGCCAACAATTCTCAATTAGAGCAGTGGATGAGAGGACATCTGGGCTGCCGAGTAGATGTCTGCTTGACTTATGTGTGTTAATGTATGCCAACCGGCCTGTATGCATTTTACAAATTAACCATACCTCTGACTTTTTAACAATCAGTCAATCATGACAGTCAAAGTTTGTAACAACATTGTGAAATGTCAGTTTAGAGTGAAGGCCAACCACCTTTTACTGTGTAACAGAATTGACCATTGAATATTGTGTTTGTTGATCAGAATTAATATTTAGTAAAAGAGCAATGGATCAAATAATGATGGTTAATGTGGTAGGTGTCACATTACTATCAAACTTGACTGATGTGAAGCGCTTCACTCAACCTTTGACAGCACTGACTGGTGTCTTGCACCCTATTTAATATTGAATTTCAACTTTTCTACATGCAAATAATAATACTAGATATACTCCATGTACAATATTCTGAAAAGATACTTTTGCATTTTATTATATACTCGACTGTACCCAAAGATCTACTACTTTTCTGTTTTTCAAGTGCAGCCATGTCCTCTACCTGTACAGATATAGTAGTGTGTCAGCTGTGACCTTGAAATCAGGGCTCTCAGACATTGTCCCAGCTTGAATTCTGTAAGTCATATTTATTAAATTGGAAAAATCAGGGGATGAAGAAGGTGGTGTCAGCAGTTGCGGGGTAGGAGCAGGAGTGTTGCAATGCATTCACTGGGCCTTCACACAGTGTTCAGGTGCCTGGAAGCAGGCAGGGGGCTGCTCGCCATAAACACAGAGTCATCCTGCCCTGTGACACAGAAAAAATAAGTCATGAATACATGTCGGACAAACCTATTCAACATTTACATTGTTGGTGGGTATATTGATGAATTTGCATAAATATCATTAACAACAAAATAACATCAGAGAAGATTCCTATAATAAATATAATGCAGATATGTAAGTATGCATATATGAGGATGACTTACTTAGCCCACTCAAAGAAAGTTGACCACCACCAGCTGGCTCTGCAGTCACCAGTCCCCCTCATCTGGTCCGGATCTTCTCTGTCATCACTAATGTGGAGCCTCGGTCGTCTACGTCGTCGCTTCTTGTCGGGAGGTTGATGCAGAGTCTAGAAAGATAGATATGACATCAGAGTGAGTAACATAAACAAGCTTCCAGTCACTGCTGATGGGATCGTTCTGGTACTCACTGGGTGCTCACTGCCGAGAGTGGTTCAGCGCTCTGCTTGGTCATCTGAGTTGTTTGGGTGGTTCACATTCACTCTTTGCTGCTCGAGGAACGCCAAGACTGAGGACTCCTGTCATGATAAACAAAAATATAAGTCAGGAATAGATTTAGCATACAACTATAGAACCTTTGCATTGCCGGTAGCTAACTTTTTAAATTTGTGTTGATGCTATAAACAACAGAATATCATCCAAGAAAGTTTCAATAATATATAGGCACATAGCATGCCATTTTACAGTTTTCTTTAAAAACATGAGGTTGTGTTTATAATGGAAGAAGGTCCAGCTGAAAATAGTTGTTTTTCAGTGCGTGTGGGGGAAAAGAAAAAAGAATAATTTTTTTGACAAAACATGTGCTATATTAACTCATTCATCTATATTACCTATGGAAAAAAAAAATATATATATCTGTTTTGAACTGGGGTACTTGGGTATTCTATAAATACAGGGTTTGTATGACTACTGAGCAATAATCCAAACATTTTGGATTAATATACCGATAATTTATACTGTAGTAACTCTTTAACTCTTAGGAACCTAATCCACTATCTAGACATTTCTCTACATTTGCACTATATTTCTACATTTGCACTATATTCAATATTGTTAACTATAACTATACACCTTCACTATGTACATATCTTCAATATCCAATGTACATATTCAATATTCTTATATTTCAATGTCTTTCAGTGCCTCCTGCTGTATGCGAACATTGCACATGCTAACATGCTTTTAATTTATTTATTTTCTTTTAAGTACATCTTGTGTTAAGGGAAACTAGCAAATTAAGAATTTCATTGGCTGGTGCAAACTATGTTTCCACTGTGTATATTACAATAAACATCTTGAATCTTGAATCTTGAATTTTTGGGAAGATGGAGCTCTGACTTCTGCATCACTCAATAGCCTGTTACATAATCATGAAATACTGTAGGTAATAAGAAACTACTCAATAACTACTTTTTTGTGAAGTGTTGCCACTGGCACTGAGTACAAAATGACCATTACATAAATGACCACATTCTTGAATAACTTTACCAATATTGCTGACATTACTGCCTGCACATCCTGTAGTTACAATATAACTATATGTAACAAGGAGGGACTTACTTGCTCTTACTGTGTAACCACAGAGAACAGTATGAGAACAGTTTACTGTTCTCATACTGTCAGTTTACTGTTTGCTGTCAGAAGATTATATAAACCATACATACGAGTGTTTTGTCTTTTGCTATATGTGTTTTCATTTTCTGAGATGAACAGAGGCCGTGCACAGAGCTCAAACAAGGCGAACTC
Source organism: Sparus aurata (assembly GCF_900880675.1). Taxonomy (NCBI): domain Eukaryota; kingdom Metazoa; phylum Chordata; class Actinopteri; order Spariformes; family Sparidae; genus Sparus; species Sparus aurata. The sequence goes on along the minus strand of NC_044203.1, from coordinate 13,337,974 downwards.
TCACTGTGAGGAGCTGTACTGCTGTCAACCACAATTTCAGATTAATGTCCCTGTAATAATAGAATAGATACCCAGTAGTTTAAGAAATAACTACAGTATAAATTATACCAAATTGTTATTCCCTGTAAATCCCTTATATTGTATCTTGTTCCCCAGTACTTACATAGATGTATTGGTACATAGTGTACAGGCACAGCGTTAATACAAAAGATTGCACCGTAACTCCAGAATTCTTTCCTATTAAATGCAGTCTGTAATCTAAAGTGTTTCCCAAACTACTTTTTTAATACTTCTGCTCTAATAAACAATCAAGAACCAACAGCTGTTGAATTACTGGTTGTTATTAATTATCATGGGGCCATTGTATCCCTTTATTACAGAGTGGACAGGAAAGAGATGATGTATTAGTTGGCGCAAATAACCCTAATTAAAGGTGCACTATCAAGTTTTGAGGTAGAAATGTGTGGGAAAAGCAGAAAAGTAATCACTGATAAGAAAAGTGCTATCATCATATATTGTTTTTCATAACTGAATAAACAAACTGTGCTCGAAGGACAACACAATTTCATAATTTATACATACGCTTGTGTATACACTGAGGGCGGCTTGTTTATGTAGTTATGGAAATGTATCAAATATACATAATGAAATAATCTGTTATTGTGATAAATATGATGATAAATATGATGATAAATAAATCGTAATAATTGTAAATATTTTGAATTATTTTTTCAAAACTACGTAGTGCACCTTTAATGCTTCTTTAAGACAAAGCAACACTGAATTGTTTGCTGTAATGTAAGATTGGTTGATGATGTATTTAACTGAACTGAAGGTTAATGACCCTGAGTTGGAAAAGACCAGTGTGAATGTGACACGATCTCAAGGCTGTCACATTTACACAGCAATGAAGTGGAGAAACCAGACACATCACATCAGTGACCTTACAGACAGTTTCACGGGGAGAGGTGGAACAAGTGAAAATAGAAACAGTTAAGAGTTTAAAAGCCAGGATGTAAGAAGGCAGCAGAAGTTACTTTTTTAAAAAAGCACATACACTTCCTCTTCCTCATCCTCATCCTCCTCCTTCTGCCCCCTCCACTCCTCCTCCCGTCTCCTACCTCCCGATTCCGATCACCCTGCAACTCTCACCGCTCAGAAAAATCTCCTCCGTCACTGTTTGGGTCGCGCAGGTCCATCTAACCCTGTTCTGTCTGACTGACTGAGCTGAATGAAGATATTTTAAAGGGTGAGTGCTTCACATTTATTCAGCTGGATGTTGTTATTCCTTTCCTGAGTGTTTTCTCCACCTCTCTGTCTCTGTGCTTTTTCTCCTCCTCCGGTGACATTATAGAGCTCGTGTCAGCGGAGATGTTGGCAGGTGCGTTAGTTCTGGGCACCATCCTTACAGCTTTACCAGGTAAGTGACAAACACAAAAGTACATCAGAAATTATAGCTTTTTTCAATCATGAGGTGTAAAACTTAACCAAACAAGGCTTTATTGAGGATATTCGTATTGTTTATTAGGGGATGTGATGACCTGGCATGCTCCTTAATGGTCAAATATTATTATTGTATTTCAGATGTATCATAAATGTGTCAATCATACTGCAAAACAACAGGGGAAATTAGTGAATGACAGACTTATTGGATCCATTATGAACATACAGTAAGGTCTTGCAGCCAGGTGCCCTTGCCTTTACGCTCAAGTTATTTATAAGTATTGATTGCCTTTTGTGCAAGGTAGTCAGCCAGGCAGGCAGTTAGCAGCGCAGGACGACACCACGGCTGCACATCAGGGCTCATTCTCACTGCCTCAGTTCTCTGTGTCACTCTGTGAGCTGATCAGAGCTGTGGTTTAACAAGTTTTTCTCTGAGGAGCCACATTGGAGGAAAACTTTGACTTGTGGTCGGTTGAAATTTACAACTGCATTAGCATTTTAAGTGTGTATTCCCTCGACCTTTGGTAGCCTGTTTTATAAGGCAGAGTATATGTGGGTGGGACGGTCAGCAGCAATGGATGCTTATTTGTTTCTACCACTGAACTGGTTATTGATTTAAAAAAAAAAACAAAAAAAAAACACAAGAACAAATGGTGTAAAAAGACAGAGTGAGTGAAAGAGAGGGTAGAGATGTTTTGGTGGTTGGATGGTTTCATAATGTGTGCATTTTGTGTGTTTTTTAATGACCTTCTTTTTTGTTAAACTGGCAAAAGACAAGCTTTTTTAAATTATCATTATGGAGTAATGATTGCATGTTGTAATGGCTGTAATCAAATCACACCATCTGCGTACAGTTTGGTTTCCTGTAAACCTCACTTTGCCATTCAGTCTGCCACTGGGATAAGTTTTTTCCCCAAGAAATGAAGGAAGAATTACAGCACAAAGGATGCATTGACACTATCATGATGCAACCAAAACAGGAAGAGGTATTGTTTTCCCTGGATGCTATTACCAACTTATTAATACAACCAGGTATTTTCCTCTGCCACTGAGATTTTAGGTCAAATTGTGATTCTTACAGTTGTTTTTCGCCTTAGACAGTAGTCAGGACATTAGCGGTAGCCAGGTTGCTAACGCTGTCTTCGTAACAGCAGGGCTAAAAGTGATGCCACATGCAAACGCCAGGAGGCGGGGTGGGAAGTTAAAAAACTTGTTGCATTATTTTTCTTGGTATTGATTAATTTAAATTGTGCTGCAGGGATCCAGAGCAGGTGGAGTGTGTCATTTTCTAGGAGGGAGATCTGTGTGTGGGCGGGAACAACTGTCACTCTGCCCTGCCGTTATGACTACCCATCAGGTATTAAATCAATGCAATGGCCCTCTCTGTTATATTTTCTCATTACATTCCTGTAATTAAAAATCAATAAATAATGCTATAAAATGGATTTGCCTGTGACCAAGTTTAGATCAGTTAAGGCTGGAGTTCTTGCTGTGGTTCACAGGTCACACTGTGAAGCGGGTCATGTGGTTCCGTGTGTCTGCAGACGGCCGCAGGGAGTTCACTCACCACACTGACCCCAACGAGATCAGCCTGTCATACCGTGGACGCACACGGTAGGAGAAAACACGCTTTGATTTTTTTGAATGTGGCATACTGTACTGATATGTCTGAGAAATGAATTGTTGCTTGTTGTTGAATTGCTCCAGCTACATCGGAGGCAGCTATTCCAGCTGTTCAGTCCAGATTCGGGTTGTGAAGCTGAGCGATGCAGGCGAGTACCACTTCAGGTTTGAGACGGACCAACCATTGGGCAGGTGGACCTCCCCGAACACCATCAAACTTGATGTAACAGGTAGGTTCACACAAACCAAAACTGCTGTAGCATCTCAGGTATGACAAACGTGTGTTGAGTTCTGCAGTAGACTCATGCAGCCGGTATTTCTGTGTATGTACGAATGTTCTGTGTGTTCAGACCTCCAGGTGCAGGTGCATCCTGCAAGACCTGCCAACATGTTTGGCTTTGGAGAAACTGTGTTTGTAGGTTGTCAGGCCAGAGGATGTGCTGCTCCGGGACGGAGCCTTGCACTGTACAGGTGCGTTTACTGTGCATGTGGCTGTACTGTGGCTGCTGTTTATATTCAAAAGGTATGCTGTCTCTTAGACTGTAGAGGTGATACGATACTCTGCACACAGGAATGGACTGAACCTCGGCTCCTATGAGCAGTGGATGATCATCAACCGCTTTGACCAGCAGCATGCTGGAGCGTACACCTGCCGTCCAATCCCTCCACAGAATGTCCAGTCACCATCCCTCTCCCTGGCTCTGGGACGTGAGTACAATCAACCAATCGAGTTGAGGAAAGCAGGAGATCTTTGTCTTCAGGTTGTGCATCTGTAACCACTTTGATACAAATATGCTGATGTCTTTACTTTCTGGATGAGTATTTAAACTTTGAATTGATATAGACAGAGATTTTCATGTAGAAAAATACTTTTATGTTAAACTATTGAAAAAGGTTTTGAAAAAGTTCTCATTTACATTTTGCAATATTTCATCTTCGCTCCCGTTTTATTCTGTTCCCATTGTATCAATTTCTTCCTTATATCTATCATTTTCTCTCCTGTGTAGACACTCCTCACTCCACCTCCATATCAGTGTTCCCAGCAGGGGAGGTGACAGAGGGGGGGTCGGTCACTCTGACCTGCATTAGTGACGCAGCTCCGCCTGTAGAGAGCTTTGCATGGTTCAAAGGTAAAGACCAGCACATAGCATGATGACATGATGCTCTGTGTACACTGACTGTGCAGATATGTGCTAGCTATATTGTAATGCAAATGTTATCGTGCGGCTGTTTTAGTTAAGTTCCTTTAGTAAGAGAGATGAAGAAAATAGTTTTTGCGTAAACCTATTTATGCATATGTCTTTAGATGCGGCCCTTGATGTGAATTTGTGTGTGTGTTTGTTTGCTCTCCAGACATGGACAGTGGCAGCATCCCTGACAGTTTCAGGCCTCAGCTCCACCTGTCCCACCTCAGATACACAGACAGAGGAGAGTACTTCTGCGTAGCTCGTAACTCACTGGGGACAGACCGCTCCACATCACTTCTACTCAATGTCACTTGTAAGTTTTTAGGAGGTCAGACAAAATAAAAAAAAAACTTGCATGCTTAAGTCAGACATAATATTGAGAGCAATAACCCTTTGTGAGCCCTTCTCACTTCTGGATGTGTATTTGTATCTTCAGTCCTGTTGTGTAAATCTGTCAAAGGTTAGTCTGGGTTAAACTGATTAGGCAGCAACTTTATTTGTGAAACTTTGGTCATAATGACAGTAGACATATCACATCATGTGGATTCAGGAGGAAGTGATACAAACGGGTGATTTTTAATAATGAAGGTTTACTTTTGTGTCTAAGAATGCCTCAAACAGCAGGACTTATCATTTAGAGGATTACAGACAGACAGAAAATCAATCTGCAACCATTTTGATTTTCAGAATTAACAGTTTTTTTTCCTACGCTCTGGTTTGCTTTCCTTCATACCCTAAACGAAAAGATCTGCAGGTTGTTTCTACAGTATACGTCCACATGTTTGATAGGCACCAGTGCTGCCTCCAAAGCCGGAATCAATTTTGTTTTTTAAAATAAAAACATGAACATTGTTGGAATAATTCTCCTGTTTTTCTCTCTCTGTGTTTGTGTGTTCAGACTCTCCGAAGAACACTCGTGTGCTAGTGAGTCCTCCAGGTGACATCAGAGAGGGCTCCTCTGTGAACCTGAGCTGTGTCAGCCAAGCCAACCCTCCTGCCAACAGGTATGAGGAATACGTGTCCTCCAGGGTTATCAACATTAGCAGCTTTCTAACAAGTATTAAATGATGCTGATGCTGAACTGAGAGTATATTGTATAATGCTGTTCCTTCATATCACGCTCCTCACAGGTGATTTTGTCTCCGTTTTCATCACTGCATTTGTCATTGACATTTCATTCCGACTTTCACTTTGCTTTAGGGTTTTACAAAAAAGGACTGGGCAATATACAATTTAAAAAAAACATTGTAATAATGATAAATATTTGCTTTAGAAAATCCAGAAAAAAAAGGACCAGAGAATATGGTATCTCAGTCCCACACTCATTTTCAACATCATCATCATCATCATCTTCGCCATCCTCTCTCCTGCAGGTATGCTTGGTATCGTATCCTCGGGGACCAAGTGTTGGCTAAAGGAACGTTCCAGAACCTGACGTTCCCCGCGGCGCGCGCTCACCACGCTGGTCAGTACTACTGTACAGCATCGAGCCGGTTAGGATACCAAACCTCACCTGTTGCTACACTCACTATACTTTGTAAGTAGTGGGTGTGTTGTTTGTGTGTGCATGACATGTTATTTTATTTATTTATTTATTTATTTATGTGGTAAATGCTGCTCTCCTCTCCTCTCCTCTCTTCTCCTCTCCTCCCCTCTCCTCTCCTCTCCTCTCCTCTCCTCATCAATACCTCTTAAGTTTCTCTCCTTCTCCCCCTATCTGTCTTTCCAGCCACCTCTTCTCAGTCTCCACTTGTTCTTCTCTTTGTCCTGTCTCTATCATGGAGATATGGTCTTCCACAAATGACCAAAGTTTTCCCTATGTCAAACATTATTCTAACACATACGCATGTTGTAATTCATATCTAATCATGGGGTTCCTTCCGTAACCTTGCTTCTATCTTCCTCTCCCTCTCTCTTCAGACCCTCCTAAGAACACCTCGGTTCTGGCTCGTCCCTCCAGCGTGGTGGAAGCCGGCCGACCTTTGACCTTGACCTGCAGCAGTCAAGCCAACCCAGCGGTGGATAACTTCACGTGGCACCGCTTGACTCTGGACGGGGGCTCTGTACAATGTTAGCATCGTAAAAATGTGGTTCCGCTCAAGGTTAACATTACAAAATCGTCAATACCTAACGCTCTAACCTGTGGTTAATGTCTGCAGTCAGTACAGTAAGGTGTCGTGCTCTGTGTGCCTCTGGACTGCCTGTTGGTTGTTATCCTCCAACACTCTCTGAAACACTAAGTGGATCTTTTACCCTTCTGTGCAGCGTGGGGCACCAAGTCTGGCCCCGTCTTCACCTTCTCAGAGGTCGGCCCCGGAGAGAGCGGTCAGTACTACTGTGAGGCCAGGAATCGAATCGGAGCCCACAGCTCTCCTGTCCTCACTGTCCGAGTCAGAGGTACGCAATGATTCATGCACGGACACCTTATCTTTCACACTGCGTGTCTTACCCTTGGCAAACCTATGGACTTTAATAGTGGAATATCTTTGTTACAGCCCTAGTGTTGCGGTGCTGCCTGTGCTGTGTTTGTGTTGTTACGTAAAAACATTTCTAACACTATCTATCAGAAGTAGCCGACATGAAAAAAACATTCATGAAGTTGTTATATGCTGAATTACTTAAAAAATCTGAACTGGAAACTATTTCTATGAAAACGTGATGAATTTTGTTAATAGTTCAAGTTTTGACCCCTGCAAGAAGAATAAGCAGGCTTCAGGCTCTCTGCTGTTTAACATAATGACAACCTTTGAGGCAAATAAATGTCTCAATGGAATTTCTGATGTGGTGATTTTAACGAGTTGTGAGGGTGTCAGAGTCGCATTCTGAAGACCCTCAGTGGTTCATCTCTGCTGACAGCTGTTCCATGACGCTCCCCTGTGTTCACAGTAGAAGGTGGTGACTTCTTGTTTCTGAATCACTGCGCTGCTTGTGTCACTTTAAAAGGTGCAATGGAAGAGATGAGGTGTCACTGATAAGTTTAATAAAACACCCCTGGCCCGTTACAAATCCATGTCTCTCATTATCTCGGACAATGGACCATAAAATATGTCTCCCTGAGATTAAAGCGCGAAGGGATGTTTGGATAGGTTTTGAACTGATGAGTGATGAAACCTCCCCTGTCACTATCGCAGCATGAGGTCTGGGCCCTGGTCTTCGTTTTGTATAGCTTCATGGTTTCTGACTGTTTTTTCTATGAGTCATGGTGAGTCATGTAAAGCCCTGTCGCTATGAGGGGAGAGGACGGGGTGATGAGGTGTTGTGGAAAACTACTATTTGAGTCTAGACAGCTGAAGAAGTGGAGTTAGGTTTGGAAATCAGAACTGGAAACACAAGTCTCGAGGTCTAGACGCCTGAGAGATGATGCACAGCACTTTCCCCATTCCTCACTTTCTCTCTTTCTATTTTTGTCTGTTGTTCTGGTTTTTTTTTTAGTTTGCTCCACTTCTATTTTTATTCGCCTCATGTTAACCCTTATTAGCTCTCCTTTCTTCCTGTTTCTTGTCATGCCGATGATCTTTATTGTCCTCCCACTGGCAGGTCGCCTTAAGGTCATCGCCTTAGCATCAGCAGTAGGCGTGTCTGCTGGACTCATCACTCTCACAGTGGCCATAATGATCAGGTGACACACTGTCACTTACTGCTAGGAGGACTACTTAATCATAATAATAACATTTTTGTGTCTATTGTTGCTTATTTTAGAGTTCAACATCAGTTATCTAGTATTTTATGATTTCTTTTAGAAGGATTGAGCATCATAAAGCCAGATTTAAGGCTTATTTTAATTATTTTTGTGGAAGGAGTTGTCACTTGGTTATGGTTTGATAATACTGTCCCTGTGTCTTCACAGTAAGAACATGCACAGAGTAGACATGGAGTCGGGGGAAGTGGCAAACAAGGTAGAGTACTTTTAATTTGTCTGACTGAATGACTCAACATCCTCAGTTTTTCCATTATTAGTGGTGGCCAGTTCAAAATCATGCTTTTAATGAAGCAACATCCCACATTAAAGGGGCACTATGTAGTTTTGGTGAAGAGATTCAAACTCAAACCCAAACAGGAATTCTGGCCGATCGTCCATACGGATCCTGAAAACGCACTTTTTTGAAAACGGGTCTGAGGGTGGAGAAATCCGAAAACGCAGCCCTCCCGTTTTCATGTGTACAGCAAATCCGCATACTTTCCAAAACGATGCCGCCATCGCCCCACCCCTCGACCTCTGAACCCCGCGACGTCGCATAACAACAACAACAACAACAATGGCGGACTACATGCTCGTGTTCGTGCCGCAGAAGATATTGAGCCTTTCTTGCAACTTACATGCCTTGTAGTTGAGTGTGAGTCGCAGAAGCAGTTCGACCTCAATAACGGTCCACACAAACGATTCTGGTTTCCTTGCACTAGCCATTTTCATCTTCTTGTTGTGTTCGGTTTCACAGTCTACTGTCTGTTTGTTTACAGCACGCTCCGTGTCTTCTTCTCCGTTTTTGGTGAATGTCAAGCGCCACCTAGAGGCCTGGAATATGAACTACAGCATTTTCGGTCGTTTTCAGTGGATCCGTGTGGACGCAAATATTCTTGAAATGATGCAGAGGAAGACGGAGTAAAAAAGATAGTTTTTCCCCCGTCTGGACGGCCCCTTGAAGTCGCTTTGTTTATTCAGATTATTTAGTCATGATAACGAAGAGTTTTTTTAATTTAAGTTTGTTTTGGTAAAAAAAAAAAAATTTAGTGTCAGTGAAGATCTTTCTCTTCTGATTAAAATTTCTTCCCCAAAACTGCGCACCTTTAAATTCAGGGTAGTTTTTAAATGATGTGCCTTGCCGTTCATGTCTGTTGATTAAAAATAACCCTCAGCTTTGCAAATTCTCTTTGTCTGTGTGTGTGTGTGTGTGTGTGTGTGTGTGTGTGTGTGTGTGTGACACCAGCGCCCCTCAGTGACAGCTGACACCATGTTCTATGAGTCAGCCCAACAGACCTTTCCATTGAGAAAGGGCAAGATGTCCGACATACCGGTACACAACTCAGTACACTATTTGAGAGTCTGATATAAACTTGGAAATGAACGACAATATATTGCAAATTAACTGAAAGTTGGATGTATCTCTGCCTGTGTGTGTGTGTGTGTGTGTGTGTAGGAGGAGCCAGAGGACCTGAGTGACAGCTCCCACCCCGCCATCGTTCCTCTGAAGGATGCTCCACCAATCACAGAGGTTGAAAGTCACAACCCCACGCCCAACTACATCTCCGTCCACTTCTCCAAACTCCACAGGTACCATCTGAATTTATCTCTGTCACTTTTCTCCACTGAGCAATACGAGACGTTACATTTCAGCGTTAACATGATAGCAACCTGACGTTTCTCTCAAAGTTCAAACCCACAGAAATCCATACATTTGTTCGATGTAAAGATACGTCGCATTAGGTCGCGTGTCGCTTAAACATGTCAACGAGTAATGAAAGGATTTGGCAAATGAGACTGAACATAACATGAATTAAACATAGAAACCTCGTCCATGAACATTTCTACCAGTCAGAATGTAGTTGTAGTGGCAACAAGATAACAGCTCCCATCATCCCATACTACTTATCTCTTTTGTTTTGATTGAAAGATCCCTAGTGGCAGAAATGACATACTGTGCGCTGAACTTCATCGGTCTCTCAGCCTTAGTCCAACACTTCCTCCCATTCTGTCATGTTCTGTCTCCCATCTTCCCCATCTGTCTCCCTACAGAGCTGTTGACCACAGCAGCAGTCTACTGTTTCATGTCCTGTGTGCCACGGATTTAATTTTACAACTGCACTGGCTCTCTTGCTTTCTTCTTTATCTTCCTGTCATCACCCTCTCTACACTTTACACTCTTCTGTCTTCTGTGATATCCAACACCTTCCACGGTTTATGAGAGGACAATAAATTTCTCGTCCCAGTTTTGGACTTTAAAAACATTTCAGTGGTTTCTGATCCCAGTCAGATGTCCAGATGAACTCACATGGTTTCTGTTTGTTGTTGACGTTGGTTCAGTGCGGAGCAGGTGCAGGTCCACAGTCTGCCACTGGGCGGTGACAGAAAGCCAAAGGATTCCCCCAAAGTTGTTTACACGTTACTGCAGCAGGCTCGCCACTGACCGGGAGGGAAAAGGGCAGATCAGGTTTGACTCTTTACTCTCTCAGTGTTGTCATTCACAAACCTTTAAATCTTTAAACTGTGACAAGGAATTCAAATTTTTGGTTGATTGTGGCGACCTCTGTGGACAAAAGTGGTATTAGCAGCACCACTCCCTTCATGAAGATCTGGATCTGGATGGCAATTGTTGAAACAGCTAATCTAATGTACGTCATTGGACAAATAATCAATATACGCCCCTGTGTGCTCGATGAGTCATCAACATTTTAAATGATTTTCCGTCAGGAATGAAATACAGTGTTTCTTAAACTCAGACGTTTGAAGGATGCATAGCCATAAGGTAGTGTGTCTGTTTATGGCTTTGTAATATCAATGACTGTAATATGACGACCCTGTAACACAATCAGATCTGTTTTCGTGTTGTACCAATCCACCAGACTACAGAGCAGCTTCTTTGCTCAGGCTGTGAGAACCCTCAGTTCATCCTCAGCACTCTGCCATGTAAAATAAGTTTAATTTCATGACTTACCCTAACCCACGTAAATCGGGTACTGACTCGTTGACAGGCGTAACAAGCAATAAATATAACATTATGCAGAAACAGCAGTCTTCTCGCTGAGGGTCATAGGAAAGCATCAGTGTTAAATTAGGATAGTTTCATAACCAATTAATGGTGGGAAAGGCAGAATATCTGTATTCTGCACAAAATTCTGACCCGAAACCAAGGAGAGAGACTCAACAATCGACTACCTTTATCCGGAATTCCCTTCCCTACCTTTAAAAACTCCTTGTCATGCATTCAATGATGAATGAAATGTTGTTTTGTAATCTAATAATTTGCATTTTGTTCTCTTCAAAGTTCACTCATGTTTTTGCTCCTGTTATTCTTTCTGCTGAACAACACACCAGCCTGCCTCGCTCTACATACATTCACCCACAGAGGACTGGAAACGGGACGGGAAACGACTCCATGTGGACTCTGTTGATGCCTTACGCTGCTCTGGGTTAGATATGTCTTTAGGGATTCTTCGCCATGAGGACAGCACGTGGTCCTGGTCCTGACTGCGAGTCCAGCTCCCAAACTGTGTTGCATGTGTCTCTCTTTGTTTTTCTATGCATCTTGCCACTGTGTGCTGCCTGAAGAAGCAGAACCGCCTCATGTCAGCGAATGAAAAAGTAACACTGATTGTCATTTTGCTTGCATTCATATCCACAGTACAGGCTCTATTTACTGCTGCTTTTTAGTTGGTAGCTGACATGTAAATTCCCACCCAAAGTTAATGTAGATGACACAATATGACTGGCTGCATCATTTGTATCCCCTGACCACAGATAGGTGACAATAATTTGTACATAAACATACATTTCTCAAATACAAATTACGTATTAGTGGAAAAACATATCGAGAATTGTTTGGCATCTATAAAGCATATGCAGTGTTTGACACATATGAGTTTCACTGTATTCATCAAACTTCTTAATGGTTAGCGGGCTTAGCCAAGCCAGCAATAAGGCAAAATTACATGGTGTGGTATGTGTGTTTGTTACATTAAGAAAAATAAAACTCAAACTGTAACTTGATTGAATGTTGTTTTTTTTTTTTCAAGCATTGGACATGCTGTGATATTAAAAGTGCATGAGAGTGAAGAAAAAGTATGTCAGGTGTGAATTTAGATCAGAAATACAAGTTGACTTTCTCTCACAGTCTTAAAAATTGTTCCAGCCTTTGTAATGACATAGAATCAGTGAAATCGGTATTTTAGCTTTAATAGCTTGATTCATTTCAGTTAAAGGGACTTACAGTGATTGATTTCACTGTGAAATGTATAAATGTCCTCTTTGTTTTCTTGATGTACAACTGATAGTGAACTATTTTTTGACCACAATGACACTGATCAGCACACGAGGGTGTTGCTACATTGTCGGTGTCTCCATCTTTCAGTTATGCCATCTGGAGCCACGGACATGATCTTACAAAATGCGAGGAAATAAAACATCACTGCTCAATTTTGGAACATTTTGTTATGACATCAAATGGGGCTTACAAACCTGCTGGTTAAAAAACAACCACACACTGACTCTACAAATTGCACTTTTTGTATCACAAAAACAACAAAAAACACTCCTCCTTGTAAAATGTTCCTGCCTGAGACACGTGGTGTGGAGGAAAAGTTTTTGTGGCGTCATTATCGTTCTCTTATTGTGACATTTTCTCCCTTCATGTGGAGCCGCAGTGGAAATATTTGATGAGGCAATGTGCTATGAGTTATGATAAGACAGCAATATAAAGGGACATAGTCATACACAGTCATCCATTTGGAGCCACAGTTATTATTCCTTTTTTCTCCAGCGTCAGTGACCTTACCTCAGGTACTGGTGGGGACATGAGTGGAGCTGAGGAAAGAACAAAGTGGAAAACCTGTTGCATGGCGCAGTAACACCACTCTGTGGACAAGGATAGATCACATCACCGGGACCAGAGGTTGAAGAAGTACTGAGGTCCTGAAAATAATACAAATAAAATTACTCATTAGGCAAAATGACATATTCTGGATAATGTATATTATCTTATTAATTGCTTGCTGTGTGTGTGTGTTTATCACTTTAATGTTGAAGCTGTAAATAGGTGATCTGTTGGGGAGCTTGTGATTTTCCCCTCAGCCATCAACTTTTATCTTTATCTTTAGTTTCACATCATAATTTATTTGTTATTAATATTTTGTTCTGAATTAAATATGAAAAGTAACTAGTAACCTTAAAGTCAAATAAATATATCGAAGTAAAAAGTACAACATTTGCCCAGAATTAAAGTGTCTTGAAGTATCTCTTCATATGTACTTACGTACAGTACCTGAGCAAATCTAATTAAGTTATTTCCACCAGTGACAAAGCAAGAACCCCTTATATTTACATGGTGGCTTCTTCTATTTCTTGCACTACTGTGACCTTTAGTTCAGATTCAATGCGTTTTTTATATAAGAAAGTCTCACACAAAATAATGTTCCTAAATCACCACAGGGACCATCTTGAGTTTATAAATCTATGTTGCAAAGTATGAGAAATATCATTCATACATAATTTATCAAGTTAGATAACTAATTCATTGATTCATTTTACACTCTCTCTCATTTATAGATATTCAGTCTGTCAGGTTTCTGGTGTAGGTCCTGGGTACCAGCCACACTTCAGATGACACAGTTTGAAATCATTTATCCGTTGTACGAAGTGTTTCATTGCACCATCGCTCTATTTGTCTGGCAGTGACGCGCGCTGGAATAAAAGGTTTGAGGTCCATCATGTTGTCACATTTCAACATGTCCCTCAGATACTCAGGGACATTTTGAAACACATGGCGGGAGACGCTGAGCGCAAACTGTCAGAAAACTCTGCAGTGAAGCTCCACCTATGGCTTGAGTAACTGTTCAGTGATGAAAACACGGCAGGGTATGGAACAGACACTGTACTGTGTTAACTGCTGTGATGTACTGTATGATCAGTGGGTCGATTGTCCTAATCTTGTCCCCCCTTTCGCCTCTTCCTGTCTGTGTCTGTGGGTTCAGATTCAGACCACATTATTAGGTGCTTCCTCACTTTACTTAACCAGCGCTCTGGATGTGTGACGACGTGATGAGAGGAAGCAGGGAGGGGACATCCTCTCACTTCTGCTTTTCACTGCACAAAATCATCTCCAAGGATTTTATGAAGCATTACGTCAGCTTGCTTGAGTCGGTGAGTACAACTTGCTTTGTTCTCGGGGCTTTAATTCGCGAAGACCGTATTTTAACCTGTATTCTGTGGCATGATGTTGCAGGTTGATTGGAAACATGGAAAGTTGGATTCTGATCATCCTGGTCTTAACGCCAGGTAAGGCAATACATTCTTTAAATCAGTGTTTGGCAAATACGGTTAATCTTATCAAATTCAAATTATTCTCTCAAATTTGGTGAAACTGTAAAAAATGACAACTTTATAATGTAAAACACAAAAGAATGCAAAAAATGGAAAAATCTTAATGTGGATCTCAGACAGTCAGTCTAATTTAACTATATTTTGGATGGGGAAGGGGAAAAGAGGTACAACAACATTTTAATAATTGCGTCTTTTTTTCTTTTTTTCGTCCAAAGGTGTCTGGAGTGGAGACTGGAGGGTGACCCTCAAAAGTCAGTGTGCTTTAAAAGGGGCATCAGTGGTTTTAAAGTGCGAGTACGATTATCCTGGCGGCAGTGTTGTCACTTCAGTTGGCTGGTATAAAGTCCGATATGTGTCTGGCACAGGGAGGTTGTATCCTGTGACAAACCCCCCTTCATCCCCAAACCACTTTAGATATGCAGGCAATCGCTGGAGTGACTGCAGTCTGGAGATCAATGATGTACAACACACTGATGAAGGACAGTACTATTTTGGATTTAAGACAATGTTCAGCAGATGGATGAGTACAACATATTCACACTTGTCTGTAAAAGGTAAGAACGGGGGAAAAATTTAATCACTCAATTATGATTAATAATGAAATAATGATAATAATAATGAATACAATTTTAGTGAAATTAATGTTCTTATTTTCTGCGTCTGTGTCTGATTCAGAGTTGACAGCTTATGTAGAGCCAGGCACTGTGACAGAGGGGACTGATGTCCGTCTGACCTGTGAGTCAGGCTGTGATACACCTGTAAACATAGTCTGGTTCAAAGATGGTGTACCTGTACAAAATCCAGTCTTCCGGGCCAGGAGAGAGGATGCCGGTCGGTACCACTGTGCCATTCCGGGGCAAGAGAGCGTCAGATCTGCCTCTGTGTCTCTGAATGTTCACTGTAAGGACATGAATAACACATTATAAAGCTCACCTTATTATGCAGTCTTCCTGTCTCAAGTATCTCGAAGCCTTTAACCTGTCCTTATCCCAGTTTATTCCAAAGTAAATTCAAAGCTGTTGTCCAACCACTTTGACTACAGGCATGGTTTTTTGCTGTTCTGAAGGGTTAAAAGCTGAAATTTGAAGCACTCGTTTTTTTACGGAAATATTCAGGTGCCTGGTAAAAAGGTGCTTTTTGTGACCTCAAACTAGACCTGCTCGAGAACTTGGTTCTTTATTTCTTTATTTACACTAACTTCATGCATGTAAAGTGGTCAAAACAAGTGCTATTCAGCACATCAGCCTATTCAAAGAGCAAAACATAAAACTACCTACACTTTAGGGCTTTAAAAATGGATATAAACAACATTACTGGTTTTGAAATGCCCTTGGCTCCATGATGCTTCAGGCATCCCTTTAAGTGGCTCAGGAGAGAGGAGAAAGAAGAGAGAGTGGGTCATTTGTTGGCACAACAACTTATTAGCGGTTGCGGAATCTAAGCAGGCATAGATGCTCTGCTCAAATGATTGATGATTGAACTCTGTGAGGCTAAACATCTGAATCTTCTCTCGATCAGACGCTCCAGAGAAAGTCACACTGTCGATGAGTCCATCAGGAGACATCGCCAAAGGAAGTTCGATGACTTTCTCCTGCAGCAGTGATGCCAGCCCACCTGTAAGGCAAACAGGATACAGTCTGTATAAAGATGGAAACCTTATCAGGTCAGGACAGAGTCACACCATCTCCGATGTCCAGCCCGGCCACAGCGGAATGTACTACTGTCAGGCCTGGAATAATATCAGCAGGAGGGGCAACGACCTCATGAAGTCTGCTGAGGTACACCTTGACGTCCATTGTAAGTATGTTGACATGTCACACTGTTACAGGACACAAGCACACTGCTTAGACGCATGGGTCAGCAGGTTCTCATGCTGCGTTCACGAGGGGTCAGAAAGTTGGTCATGCAACAACGGGGAAACTCTCTATACCTGATTTGATGAACGGCTACTCTAATTATTACTGTAAGTGCTGAAAAAAAATGTCATACTGATCAGAACACATGAATATGATCGACACATAATGTTGACCTCTTTAAAGGGACAGTTCACCCCATTTTAAAATTACATATTTTTTGGGACCTGTAGTGTAATTTACCCATCTGGATTTTAATTATCTACAATGATCTCCCTTATCACAGGTCACAGCCTTAGCTTTGAGGAGTTTAACCAAACAGGAATTTTTTTTAATCTGAAGTTTGGTCTGAAGAGGTGAAATTAACTGAATTTTCATTAGATAAAAGCAAAAATAAGACAAAAGCCAGAAGGAAAATTTGACAAAATAACAAAATTGATTGTTCCTCTTTCTTAAAGGATCTTCTTACTTCCTTTATCTCTATTGTGACCCTTCAGATTTATCCCATGAGGGACCCTCTTTCCTTTTGGAATAAAACGCATTTTTCTTTTCTTTTTTTTTTTTTTTTTTTAATTTTTTCAGACCAGCCAGTGAACATCTCTGTCTCAATGAGTCCACCGAATGTTGTTGCGGGCAGCGGTGTGAATCTGACCTGCAGTGGTGCTGCTAACCCTGCAGCAGAAACCTACACCTGGTACAGGAGAACAGCTTCTTCCACATCCGTGCTTCAGGTGGGCTCAGGACAGGTGCTGTCTATCCCCTCTGTGGAGGCGTCCCACTCTGGACTCTACAGCTGCCAGGCCGGAAACCAAGTGGGAGAAAACAACTCAACTGAGGTGCTGCTAGCCATGAAGGAGGAACAGCATGGTTTGTGTCACTTTACTGTCAAAAACAATGATTTGTTCATCTGGAACATTTAATCTATCATCTTTATTTTGTATTTAAAGGCTCATTTTCCCAGTCTAAACATACAGTCTGTGTGTCCTCAGGCAGCCAGTCCCTCCCGATCACAGCTGGAATTGGAGTCTCTCTTTTTGTGACACTTGTGTTAGCTCTTCTTTTGCTCTGGTGAGTCAATGAATAATGGAGAATGCGTGTGACTGAATGACTCATAACGTCTTTTTTACTGTTACAGCATGTACATTTTTAATGTGTTTTATCCGCATGTTGTGCAACTTTTTTCCTTGTGTTTTCACAGTGTGTACAACTGTGTCATCTCAATTTCCATTTGCGTCCACTTAATTTATACTGAATATGCAATCACTTTTAAAAGATGTCTTGCTTTTTCATGTTAGCGTCATTAGCATCTCTTCAAAAGACTGCAAAATTGTAAAAGTTTTGCAATATTTTAATTTAGTTATGATGGTTTATAAGCTCTATTTTCCCTTACACTATCATTTTCTACAGCTCAACTCTAACATAGGGAAATGTTCAGTGACAATCTGAGTGTTCTGAGCAGCAGTTTATAGAAGTGACAAGGTGCTGTGTTTCCCATTATTACAGAGCAACTTCTCTAAAATCTCAAAGATTGAGCAACAATGTTTGTGTAAGATTTTCTGATGATTTATTGTGGTTTGCGTTGTCCTGGTAGGAGGAAACTGAGAACCCACGCAGAGGAAAAAGTGAGTACATCTTTTGTCAGTTGTTAGATGTAGTCAGTTTTTGTTAAATTTAATTTTCTAAATGAGTCCCAGCAATAATTTATAAGGTAAATCAATAACTCACATTGGTTTTCCTGTGGTGTTGTCATGTACGGAATTGTTCTTTCTACCCTGAACTTCTCATAATTTTATAATATCAAAACAACAATGTTAGTGGAGCCCAAATATCCCGATTGGCTCATAGAGTAAGAATAAATAAATAAACAAAAAAACTGTGAAATTAAAAACCTAATCTGACTTTCGTTGGTTCACCTCCAGAAGACTGTGTCTGACTCCAGGCTCAGTGAGAGAGGCTCGAGCTCAACAGCCACTGAAGATCAATCCGACAGTATTTATGTCAACATCCACACATTACCATGCTCTCCTCCACCTGCCACTGACGTCACTCCTCACAATGTAATTATCGTGCACACTCGTGAATTTTTTACATCTCCACTTGTAGTAATCAAATATCTGCAGAGTTTTGAACAAACCGACCCCTCCTTTCTCCCCTCAGGCACCAATGTCTTGTGAAGATGAGGTTACCTACTCAACAGTGACCATCAAACCCAGAAACCCTCTTCCTCCACATCACGGTGACAGCAACAGAGCGCTGCAGGACTCCCGGTAGGTTCACTGTCCAAACGTTGACCTGATCACAGCACCATAGTGTCACTGTACTTCACAACTTTAGTCTTTGTTAAAGCAAATATTTAAGTTCCAAAATAATTTATGAGTACAATGTAAAAAGTGAGGTTAGTTAGTGAGGTCATGTTTGCAAATCCCTCATATCATGACCTGAACCACTAAAGATGTTTTTGACTGGCCTCTGAATCTCTGAAGGTATGTGAAGACTTTCATATTTCACTTTCTCTCAGAGACAGTAATTAGGATTAACAGCAATCTATTTCTTTTTTTTCCAAGTTTTGTTTTTGCCCAGAGCTGATATGCATTACACACATTTTTGCTACAATACAATCACCCTGAATTTTTCAAAAAATAAAATTCAAGCAAATTTCATCAATTAGTTAATTTTTCAATTGTTGTCTGTATATGTACATCTTCCAAAATCACTAACATCTTTCCTTTTAGCAAACTCTGTGTACACAAACAATGTTCTCAATTCTGGTGTTCATGTGTAGAGACCCTGGTGATACTACGAGAAAAGTTTCATGTTGTGTCGAGCCTTCTTAGTGTTTTAATAATAGCGATTTTGATGCTATCGCTAAAGTGCTCCAAGCACTCCCATTGAAAATGAGTTGAGTTCAAAAACGAAAATACAGTAAATCTTAAAAGTGCCTTTATAGTCATAATTATGCTTTTACACAAAGGTTTGACTCATATACATTCACAAAAAAAGCCTAAGTTGCATTTTGGCGAGAGTTTCACTTTAACAAAAAATAAATCATTGGCTAAAGCTTCTGTATGTAGAGTAAAGCATCAATGCTGCTGTCACCATGTCACCAGCAGGTCAGTCACAGGAGGTACACATGATGCAGGAACCCTAGAGGATACTGACAATTCTTAGACTGGAGTTTGATTAAAATGAACAAATACTGTAATTTACCCCTCAGGTCTGAAGCCAGAGAGAATGACGAGCCTGTTATCTACACTACAGTGGCTAAATCCAGGTGATGGAAACCTTTAACTCCTTTGAGTGCACTCCCATCACTATCAAGATGAGTCTTGATGAGTCATTCAGTCTGCTGAATGTCATGTGGCATGTTCCCCTCAAGGTACTTATGAATCACACAGCAGGTGCAATAGTGTTAAAACAATCTTCTTTCATAAGTGTTTTTTATTCTCGGTATTTATCATGTTAATTTATAGTATTGTGTCTTTTAGTTTTTATATTTAGTTCTGTACAGTTCTCGTACTGATACCAATTTAGGTACTAATATTTTGTTAAACTACAGGGATTGTTGGAAAAGTCTTTCTTTGTGTTGTACCTATACCACGGTATTCTTGACTGCAGTCTGTACAGTTTACGATTAAGAAAAATAAATGTGATATTGTTACACCATGTCTGTGAGCAAATTGTTTTCAATCAACAACTTTTACATTTCACAGTATTTATTTCTCTTTTTCACATCATAACTACTATAAATGTACATACATTCATTTTATTGTAGAAAGGAAATGACAGTGAGTAATACGGGACTTTATGTGTGCACATTGCAGTTCGTTGTGATCATCCTTCATTTCATCCTAGATTCAGTGATATCTACAGTGATTCTATATTATATTTCAATAATGTGTCTTGATGGTCATATTATATATATTGTGTTTGCTTATTGTTTGTCATGTTGGCCATTTGCCTGAAGAACAAGAACATGTTCTTCTACAGTCCAGAAAAATATTGAAAGCTTTCATCTAGGATGCTCTCCATTTGTCCTTAAAGAAATATTCTAAATTATTCTATGTGTGTTAATATGATGGGAAAACAATACTCTTATTTATATGTAAGAACATTTCTTGTCAAAGCAACATGCACTTGTATAACATCCTCTTTGTTTCCTGATGCCACTGTAATCAGCATTCAAAGTTTGTGCTGAAATATTTTTTTTTTGTTTGTTTTTGTTAAAAATGACTGTAGGAGCATAAAAGACATATGAACATATAATACTACACACTCATGTCAGTTAATATGATGAGACGTCATCAGCATATGAAATCTGGAAATCAATATGTGCAGCAATAATAGATATGTTTTCTGACTTGATGACTTTGGTTGATATTGCACTCTTGGCATTAAGATTACTGGGTCATGACGACATACGTAACGTCTCCAATAAACATCTACATAAACAACACAGTGACTAATATTTACAAGACAACAACAAAATACTGTTCAATAAAAACATTATCTTCATCAGTTCATGTGAGAATAAAGTCAAAACTTGTATGAATGATTATTTTTCATACAAAAGTCAGGCTAACGCAAAACAGACATGACATGTATCACATAAGTTGAGTTTAATGATAAAATTGTATCTTTAAGTTGGATGTGTGCTGTAATTCTTCAAAATAAAGCTCACCAGATAATATTTTAGTTATGAATCAGCATAACCGACAAATATTTGAAGTCAATGAGGTTGAGTATGTACACCATTTTTAGTGATCATCATTACAAATAAAGGGTGCTGTCTGCGCACATTGTGGACCGCTGTGCATACTGGCTGGAGTAAATCCAGCCTGGTTCGTCCATGCTGAAGATGAACCTGAATCTTTGTGTTTAATTAAATGTATTGCTGTTGAGCTCATAGGTTACAGTGGTTATCTCAGACTGGATTTCTGGTGACATTGCAGTAGTAGTAGTAACAGCATGCAGCTAAAAAATACAAGAGAAGAAGAAAAATTCATCTCAGAAAAATAATCTCATTATAATTTACAAAACTAGCTTCTTAGATCCAGTACAGTGATTTGTTCATGATTTCACTTTTTCCCTTTTATCAATATCTAACTTCATAATAACAAAGCTAGTCGAGTTCAGTACATCTTAACAGCTAAGTTTAAAAATTCACATCTCTTAAAGAGCCCTGCCTGTGAATCTCTGCATAGATACTGGGTATCTATTAGCAAATATGGTGTTAGAAGATGTTAAACAATGTGGGAAAGTTCAGGAAGTGGTTATATCCTCACAAAAAAAAAATCTTTCGCTAAGAAGTTGAATCTGGAACGTCGATATGAGGTGAACATCACAGCCTTTCATCCCCGTGTTGAACAGTCCTCGCTGTCATCTACGAGGTTCTTTTAATATTTTCATCGAAGAGCAGAAAAAGAACGAACATAGGAACAGGAATCTCATGTCCGGGCCATTTTATGAACCCCTGGTGAGTTGTGATAGTTCTGGAGAAGACAGATGAGAGCAGAAATTGTTGACTATAAAGTCACTGCTTTGGAAATTCCTTAAAGCCTTAAAACATGAATACAGACTGCTTACATTGTATGCGGGCCAGTGTCCATATAAAGGTGGTGAGTGGTTTATAGATGAGTTACTGTTCTGTTCCAGTACTTATTGGCACTCCATTCATTTGATGACAGAGGCACTGATATATGTATATTTTCTTGGTTTGTATTATGGCACGAGGACAACACAACAACTCAGGAGAAATATAAATAAAAAGTATGCAGTCTCTCACCCTCATGGCTGTCGATATCCAGGGCAGAAATCTGGACACTCTGGTGTAGACACCAGGCTTCTTTGCCATGGCACAGCCTGTTCCCCAGCTCACCACCCCCAACAGACGATATCGACTGGTCTTAGACAGGCAGTCGTCTGCCACAAAAGGACCACCGCTGTCTCCCTGAGACCACAGAGGATTAAAGCAGTTCATAAACACATAACAACCATACATTTTAGTAAAGCATAAACAGATTTCAGTCAACAAGAATGCAAAAACACATCAAACAACCAGCTATATGCACTGGGCACACTCAGATTATAGGCAGAAAAAACAAGCATCACTTGAAACAAAGTTGACAGACACAAGGACATATCAGAGACTGGAGGTCCATAATTAGAATCCCACACACTTAAACACACCAGCACACTGACCTGGCAGGCATCAGTGCCTCCTTTGTCAAAGCCGGCACAGAACATACTGGTGGTGATCTGATTGTCATAGTAATCAGGAGCGTTACAGACAGCGTCACTGATGATGGGAACATTTGCTTCCTGGAGAACATCTGCTAGATGACCTGCAAAGAAAAAAAGCTGTTACTTATCAAGATGTAGCAACTGTTATCTGTCCTTTAAAAAAAGAGAAAAAGAAAATACTCCAGAAAAAAAGCACAATTGTCTGTCACCAATGTTAGTGTAAAAACTCAAGGAATCCAAATAATGTAATCCAACATGTAATTTTCTGCAGTAAATAACATAACAGCTGTAATAAAATGTACTACTCACCGTAGTATCCTACATTTCCCCAGCCTGTAATTGTTCCCATCTGGCCGTCTATCAGTCTTTGGCCATATGCTGGCAGGCAAACAGGCTGGATGTACTCTACGAACACGTGCATCAAGTTATAAGTTAAAACATGTACATAATAATACTACACTTTAAAGTAAACATGTACCATCCTCCAAAGTTTAATCATACAAAATGCAGATGAAACCACCGAAGCATGTGTCAGGACTCAGAGAGAACAAGTGGTGAAATCAGTGAAACAAACGAGAAAATGAGAGCAAATAAATGAGTTCTAGTCTTATATATATATAGGATTTTGACCACTGAAAATAGTTGGAAAATGGAGCGAATGCGTCTACCAGGGCAAGCGCTTTAGGAAGTGACATGTTGCTTAGCGTGTTCACTGAAATAATCAGAAGTTTGCTAATTCGCATCGCTTTCAGTCAGGAAGCAGTGGGAGTCAAGGTGAAAATAATGAACAAAATACAGATAAAACAGGCGAATGAACAGGTCATTTAACATCAGAACATGAATAAACAGGACACCATACAGAGAGCCACTTCATCTTGAACTCAGTAGACTTGATGCTCTAGTTGTAATTATGAATACCAAACACTAGATGTCAGACATGACCTACTGAAACAGCTTTTGTTTTCAGAGCTTCTACACATTTCTTCTACTTTAGTATAGAACTTGATATTAAGAAGGCTAACCTCTGTCTTTCTCAAACATATAATGCCAATGCCAAGTTACACCTGTATTCCTCCCCCTTACAGTAGAAGACAGATGACTCTTTCATATCATGAATGTGTATATATTTTGCTAAAGGAGTCATGGCATGCCAGGACAGAAAGAGAGGTCAGGGACAATAAGAGTTACATCCTCTTCAGCGATGATACTGTTTGTTATAAAAATTAAGAAAATAACTTTGGTCCCTCTGAATTGAATCTGGGAAACAGGAAACCTAAAGCAGGCAAATTATCAGAATGACTGACTCTCTGTGTCTCTTTGACGCTCTCCATTTCTTTGCCAAACTCCATCATCACTGTAATCGTGCAATCAAACACTCCTGTGTGTGTAGGTGAGCGAGTTTGATGAATATGTGTGTATGACTTTGTGTGTCCTACCATTGAAAGCGAGGGGCTGGGTGAGAGCCAGAACAGCAATGTCCCTGCTGTTGTCATCGATGTTAGCATCTACAAAGGGCAGGTAGCTGCTGTGGTAAACAATGGTCTTCACCTCCGCCACGTTGGCGTTGACCGGTTTATTATAGATGGAGCCTAGCAGTACACGCCAGCGGTTGACAAAACGATATCGCCTAGTGAGTAAAACAAGTTAAACAATCTGATGATCAGACTTTCCGGATTCATACTGTATATTACTACATACACAGTCAGATGAAAGAATCACATGAATAGTTGATCATTTTAGCTGTGTTTTGAGTTTGTAATAGTCACACAAAAATGACAAAATAAAAAGAACCTAAAAATTCCACTTATTCTAGGCATGATTTCTACACTTCTGAAATAATCACATTTAAAATATGGTTTCTGTATTAATGAAGGCTTATTTACTCACTCAGGGAAGCAGTGAGCTGCAGAGACAATCCAGCGGTCTGAGATGATGGATCCTCCACACTGATGAACTCCATCGTACTGCAAGCTGACCTGCCAAGGCCAGCTGCCCTGCCTGGCATCCACACCACCCACTATACGATCTGCTGCAAAACTACGCCTGCCACAGTCTGCAGAGGAGAGACAGGTTGAACCACAAGGAGAGACGAATATGTTTACCGTTTACTGTGGAGAAAATATACAGGAGAAACAGAGCAAAGACCATGCAAGAGGGAGAATGGGTGGGTGATGTAGTGTAAATTAATTAAATCAAAAGTTGTAAGAAGCTACAAAACATCCAATAGAGTATGAAGCACGAATAACAAAGGTCCTGCTCATACGTGCCAATAACATTCATCTTGGGTGATCTGATCACAAGTGGGCAGCTCTAAGTACAGGTTAGAATGCACCCAAGATGCATCAAGATCAGATCGCGCAGACCACATTCTGAGGTGGTCTGCGCCGCAAATTGTCACATTCTTTTTGCAGTGTGTTCGTCAGTGTGTCCTGTCTCACACTAAAGGACCACCTTTTCGATGTCCTCTGTGAGTAGTCTACACACACACAGTCTCTTTCCATTTGGCTCACTGTAATGCAAATGACATGTTTGGCCTCTGTTACCTTTCACGGTTAGCAGCAGATGTTTGTGAACACACTGTCTGTTTTAACTGATATCATAACTGATATCACAGACTGCAATATACTCAACTCAGACTCCCTAAAAATGTAAAATTGGTGAAAAAAATCCAGTGACTATCTTAAAAATCTATTTTATCCACAATATTATGAGTTGTTGAGTTAGAAGAAACTTTATAAACTTTGTGAAATGCTGTCAATGACAAATTCTTAATCTCTTTGTAACTTTAATTTAACATACACTACAATACATATAGCTGTTTTTTTCTGTGTCTGTTCGTCCCAGCAATGTATGTGTTAATTGCAAATACAGCGGGAGAGTGAGAGAGGAAGTAATCTCAAGAGAAGGATACTGAGTTGCATTTTAATGCCCAGTGTGAACTGACATACTGGGAACGATCCACTTGTGATTGGATCACCCAAGCTCATGTTAATGCAAAGTGCGAACAGGCTCAACCTATATAGGAGGATGACGAGCCCAGCATGTGAAAAAGATGAGAGGTGGGTGTAAGGTATCAGGGTATAAAGTGTGCCAGTGTGTCAGACAGAATGAGTCACATCTTACCTTGGCACAGCAGTGTGAGAACCTCCCTGCTCTCACAGTCACTGCAACAAAGACATACAGAATTAGTACCAGCGCGACAGAGAAAACCTCCAAGTGACTGTTCAGCTTCCTCTATGTTAACCGAGTAGATGGGTGAAAGAAAAGACAGGAAGAGCAACAGAGAGGACAGTGTAGGAGAAGGTTAGACTGCAGTGAGACAGGTGCACGGTCAAACAGACAGACAGGTATCTGTTACCATGGAAACAATGAGTCTTTGATTTTCTTGCCGTAGCTGAGCTCTTCCTGTCTGACACAGAAGAACTCCCCTCCATCACCACTGGCCTCTGGTACCGATGAGACTGAGTAATTCACCACACTAAAACAAACACATACACACTTTAGTTCTGTGTCGTGGTATGCTGCATTAAAACATTGATATATAACTGTTAAAATATCTCACCTGACAAAACCCACTTCTTCACAGCTGATGCTAGCTAGAAGCTCATCGGCTGAGGAGGAACACACCTGTCGCCACCTCCTCTGGGTGGAGTCAAAGACTCTGAGTCGTTGGTCAGCAGAATTCACCTGGACTGCAAGGAAAGATATGGAGTTACTTTTTAAAATACTTCTGCCTAAGTGTGACATATATTTCTTGTTTCTCTTCTTGCTGTGATCGTGATGAAAATGTGTTTATCTTTCTATGAGCCCAGAGATTGCTGGTTTGCTTGTCTGTGACTATTCTGATCCTATTTAACATCATGCTGCCTAGAAAACCACAACTTTTTACTTTCTCCTCTTTGAGTTGAGCCTGCTCTTATTGGCTGTGCAGCTGCTAAATAATACAACACCAAAAATACAAATACTATAGAGAAAGTCAAACATCAGCTATATTTTTTGTCACTCAAGTAACTTTAGTATAATCCCAACAATGTAATAAAAATAAAAATAAGCCAAAAAACAGACTGTCATTCCCTCATGTGCAACCATACGCATCTAATGCACACTGCGCATGGCCAACTACTAATTGCAACTAGAAGAGACTTGAGACTTGACTTGGACTTGCAAAAACTGACTTATTCCTTGGATTTGAAAGCACCACTCTGTCGTTTCTTACTCACCATCATATAGTCCTGTATCTTCTTCCATTGTGCAATAAGTAACTACAAAACAGTAATAAAAAAAAAAACATCAGGCCATTTGCTAAGTCAATGGAAGGTATGCCAAATAATAAAGGACTTTTAAAAAAAAAATGTATTAGTGAATATCAGAATGTACACTCATTGAAATAAAAAACAACAGATTACAGTTATCCTATGTTTTACAAAAACATGTGTCTACATGTGTATGTGTGAAAGTATGTGGCCTGACCTACGGCCCAGACGGCTGCTCCAATGGCTCCCAAGGTCATCAACATAACACACACCCCTATCACACGGCAAGGGGTCAACACACAGGTGAGAGAGATCCCCCTGCTCCCTGCAGACACACATGCACACAAACATACATAAATCCATGAGTGTACACTACTCATTGGGCAGTACAAAAAGACACACATGTATGCTGACATGGCAGAGCACATAAACAGCAGCAGCCTATTACATTTCATAACATGCCACAGACACAGGCAGTTGAGGACACTGAAGTTTACTCTGCTGTTACTGATAAATAAATGGAATAAAAACTACACCGATCAAATCAGTAATCAAATTACTTTAGAAGGACTTAAATGTGAATACCATTGATAATCAAGTTTAAATGCCATGTTCTGCCTGCAAACCTTGGGTCCTGGTATTTATGTGGGTTTTCAGTGACACACACCACCCACCCAAACACCACTGTAGACTAAGAACAGATTGCTCACCCCTATACACTGTCAACTATATATATATATATATATATATATATATATATATATATATATATATAGATATAGATATATATATATATATATATATATATATATATATATATATATATATATATATATATATATATATATATATATATATAGATAGATAGATAGATAGATAGATAGATATATCTATATAGATATATCTATATATATCTATAGATATGCATATTTTACTAAATAACACATAGCAAATGTTTAGACTAGCGTCGTTTAATTTGGGCTCTTTTATGGACTCTTCAGCCACCCCATAACAAACATGCGCAAAATGACTGGTTCCAGCTGACTGTTCCCCGATGTGAAGGGACATACAGCACATTTCCTGGCAAAGAGTGAAAAGTACAAATGACACTGATTAGATCAATAGTCTAAAGTCTAGCATTTCTCCACAAAGCAAGAACAAACTCTTAAGCTTGGTTGTGATGCCATGTCACGCACATACCAGCTACGCTCTGAGCAGAGTTTGTCAGCTTGACCCTTAATACACAATTTTCAGTTGTGTAATTATTAACATTAATAAATTAATTGAGCTGTGCCAGTTCCAGGGTCCTCATACTATGCATGTTGATTCATTGTCACAACAATTACTGGCACAGAGACGTATTTATATTCCTAATATTATTTCCACCTGTCCTGTTCCTGCTCCGACAAGTCTGTTGATAAAAGTCTACTTGTATTATATTTCATTCTGTTGTCTGCTGCTGTTTTCTTTGTTTTCTTTCGCTTCGCTTTAATTAGTGTGAAGGAGAATGTTAACAAAAACTGCAAATATTGCAGAATATACAAAAATCATCTCTTTATGTCAATTGGCACTCTGCCATGCATGTCTGTAATCATAAAGCACAGCCCAGCCCAGCTCATTTCACTTCCCACCGTCGACCATTGAACACCCATGGTCATCTTCATTGTCATCATCAAAGTTAGATCAACAGTGCAGACAAAAGCAGGAGGGTAGGGTACACCTCTTGACACAGACACGTTAAATCAGTCAGCAAAGTATTCAATCTTAACTAAAGGAAACATCACACCATGTTATCCGTTGCTTTAAATTTTTGTGGTCACCATCTACAACGTTACATGAATGAAAAAAGCTCAGAGCCCATTGGTCTGTCATACTCAAATCAAAAGTCCCAGTTAGCCATGACAGTGAGACAGGTGAACCAACATGCAAAATATTATGACCCTAAAACTGAAGAAGCTAAGGGAAATCCAGCCATCACTAATTACAGCATCAACAAATCTGTATAGCTTCTAATACACATAATTTTTTCTCCATGTATCACAAGTCATTTTTCACAGCACACGTGAGTGACTTTTCATTTCTTTCATTTCAGCAGGAAAAGCATCTGTTGCTCATATCATTAAAAATGACCTCACAACACTTAAGCCATGGCAATGAACATGATACAAAATAGTTAAGTCCCCAACTTGGAATCAGCCATTATTATTTTATTAATTACACCTGTGTGTCTCCAGTTATGACATGTCATGGTGTTTAATGTAAAAAGACCTGCTGGACTTACAAAATAAACCTGGTCGACATGAGATTCTTTTGGTGAAAATGTGTTCTAGGAATCACTTTAAAAGTAGACTCAAGTCTCTGTCATTTTGTATCATATCTGAAAGTAATTGTGTCTGTTTATCAAAAGTAGTGGTAATAACTGGAGAAAAAAAATATGTCCATGCTGAAAGGGCAAGTGTAACCAAAGTACATTAGGAGCCTGTGTTGGTCGTTATTTTTTCCATCAATGTGCGAGGAAACCCCTGGAGATACTGTAAGCATATGAGTGCTTCCTATCAAATCAGAAATAACATTCTACATGCCTAATTTCCTTCCTGTCACTGTCTCATTTTCCCTACTTTCTCACATCTCTAGCTTTCTCACAAAGTAATCATAGTTAAAACAGTATTATGCAACTATTACACCTTCAAATAACAGTCTCAAAATCATTTTGATTGTACACTGACTTGAAAAGGGAGAGAGGTGCCTCTGTCATTCCCACAAAATGACTGTTTCTGTGTGTGTTGTTTTTTTTGTTTTCAAACCCCTGTTCTATATAACCTTGGCGGGATCTCCCACAGCTGCTTGCACTACATCAAATACCCCAAATGGGGATTATTGGTGGGCAGTTCCAGAATAAGTACCAGAGTGGGCAACAGATCTAGGATCAGCAGCATCATTGGACATCATGACAGAGGTAAGGAGACCAAAGGACACTGACAGAGGAGGTTAAGAAGAGATGGATGGCAGAAGAGAGGTCAGACAAGAGTAAATCTTGGACTGGCTTTAAGTTGTTGCTGCTGGATTATTAAGTCATATTAGCTGGCTTGCTACGACTTCTATTGTTGCACTGTTCTTGATGTTTGGTCGTGTTGGTTGTCAATCTTATGTCATACACAGTTTTTGATCTTACATAATTCAATCATAACAAATGGATGTGTATAAGCGTCTGTATTTATGACAGCTGTATTAGTGAAGTGAAGTGAAGTGTAGGGGCACCAAATCAAAAAAAATGTCAACTATTTTAAATATAAATACTTATGGGAAGGTGTGCTGCTAGGCAATAAGTCTGGATCGCATCCAGGTCAATTTGAAAATAGGTATTTCTAATTTTTTTCAGGACAATAGAGCCTGTTGGGAAGCTGCATCTGGATGTAGAACCAAAAAGACCCTCCACAGTTACCTACCTAAAGTCAATTTCCTCCACTTATACATAAACTCTTGTTTCTTGATGTGTGGAAGTACATGACTCTAGGAACAAGTGTTGTAAAGAACAAGTTACACTACTCGGTCCCACAGTTGCCGACTTTCTATGTCACTATCAAGAAAGTTGATAGCTGTGTAGACCTGGTGATCCAGTGCCCTTAACCTCCGTCTCAGCTATCTCCTCACATCTGCTCCCTCCTTCAACACTACAACCTCCGCTTGATCGACTCCAGAGGCTCCTCCCCCCTTACCTTTCCTCACCGCTCTCTGTAACCATCTCTATCCTTCCTCTTGGGTCGTTTAATTGGTGAAAAAGGTCAAAGAGACAAAGAAAATTTTTAGTGAGAAACTAAAGGAGTGAACATAATGATTTTACTGATCAATGCCACCAGACATACTTTATCATCAGAAGGAAATTCCGGGCTTGTGACTGTGTTTTCTAGGAAATACCCCAACTTTCCTGCTCTCTTCCCTGCAGAACAGCACTCTTCATCACACTGCAGGAGAGAACAAGCACTCTATTGTGTCCACTTGTACCTGAGACCACCTTCTCCTGTGTGTGTTATAAGGCAGGGTTCTCTGAAATCACTGTGGTTTTACCATATGTGCTCTGCAGTACGCCACTGGATGGTTCAGATTTGTCATAATAATATGATTACAGCAGAACTGTGTTACGCTATGTTCAGAGATTTTAACAGAGTTCTCCACAGTGAGACAGAATTGTGGAATTACACTAAGTTTATAGTATACTTAATTTTGAAACATATGATCTATTAATGACACTTTCTCTGAGCCATACAGTCACAATACCATTAAATACAACTGAGACTTTTGTTAATTTTATAAACAACAAAATTACTGTTGTTAAATTAGCCCCACAAACATTTTTTGATAAAACTAGTACAATGCATCATTGCTATTGTACGTGAAAATTTCACAGTACGTGACTGAATAATTTGTTTCCGTGGTTTGTTGCCACTGTGGTATATAAAGCTGGCACGAGAGGTAAGAATGAATCATCACATACTCTTTGTGTGACTCATCCACATAAACATACTGATACATTTTATTTGGGGTTATTTCTGTCCTCATCCATGTGTCACTTGACCAGCCAGGGGCAGCACAATGGAAAAGGTTTACAG
This sequence comes from Sparus aurata, assembly GCF_900880675.1. Classification (NCBI taxonomy): domain Eukaryota; kingdom Metazoa; phylum Chordata; class Actinopteri; order Spariformes; family Sparidae; genus Sparus; species Sparus aurata. The sequence continues at coordinate 13,306,738 of NC_044203.1, read as the reverse complement.
TGCCATTACTCCTTCTCCTGGATGTTGGGAAGAATACCCTTAAATTTGCACACATTATGCCCTCCCACGGTAATGCCTCACTGCTGGGTAAGAAACAGCAGCAGCTGTGTACCAGATGAGATATGTGGTTGTCCACGCCCTCCCCAAACCAACATCAAGAGAATAAAGTGAAAATGCACAGACAACATGTCCAGTATAAAGAAAAATGTTAATATTCAAACAACATGTACAACTTCCTTTCCTTTTATCTTTAAGTAACTACAAAAGTGGACCTTGGTGGAGGCCCTATACTGAGTGCCATTTTAGTTTGTTCAGATTTTGTTGTCCTCGTTCCTAGCTGTACAGTATGTCCATGCAGCACACTGAGGGTGATGTAAAAAAATGTAGTCAAATTCCTTTCAGTATACACGTACTTGACCAATAGAGGCAATTCTGATTACGATTTTTTTCTCTCCACAGTGGCTGATTGAGGCTTAATGCTGAAGCCTTAAAAGATAATATTCGTTCTCTGAGAGTGCTGAAGCTTTGTTTATTGGTCTCCACTTCGTCCACATTCGCCAGGTTTTCTACTAAATGGTAGTTACACAACCTCATTTATTTTTTAGCGTCAAATTTTCTTTTGTCTAAGGAGAACACGTTTTTCTAGACTGTTTAATTCATAAACGTTTAGAAAAAGCCTTTCCAAAAGGCAAAAAAACTGAAAATACTTTCCATTTAGACTCAATATAGTGAAACCTCTGCAAACTAGTATCATTTTATGTTTAAGTCAGCCATGAAAAAGTCATCCCTGACCTTGAAAATAGTTGTTTGACACAATAATCCCAACTCAAGGTCCATGTACTAGATGACTGCAGAGTCAGCATCATCTGTATTATCCTTTGTCCTCCTAGAGTCACTGACATTTGGACTTTGGGGAAACAGATTCCGAAACTACTGTCAAAACAGGAAGCTCAGATTGTTATATATCTGGTCCATCAAAAACAGGGCTGAGCTTAATTCAACATACATTCAGTCCAATTTAAATAGGAAAGGAGGTTTCAAGAGTTTTCAGTACTGAAGGATATCCCTTTCCTGATTTGACCTGAAGTGATCGTCGGGGTGGTAAGGGTGCGACAAAGCACACACACAGATGAAGACATAACAGAAGCTATGAATCATACGTAGTGGTTGTCATGGCGGAAAAGTAAAAATAAACACAATCACACTGTGCAGTGAATACTAGCCTGATTAGAAATGCACCCTGCCCTGTGTGACCGGAGTGTTTACGTATGATTGTTCATATTTGTGCTTCTATACTTGTCCACACATGTATGGTGTACATGTATAAGGTAAACACTGCCTGTTACAGAAAATAGATGTCCTACCTAATTTAAGCTCAATCATGCACAAAGCTCCACCACATGTGCCACTCCTTGACTAGACTGTGTTTCTGTGTAATTACACACACTAAAGACACAGCCTGATTCATTGCACATGGGTGGACTCCCTTCAGTCAGGCAAAGGAAACAACAAAACCAAACGCGAGCTGACAACGTTCAGACACCGAAAGTTAGTTACCGCGCAACAAGGGCACAATGACGGAGAAGACCCGTTGATGAGAGCAGCAGAAGATGTGGAGACAATGTCGGTTTTCAACTTAAGACTTCACTTAATGGGAGACTACTGGCTTCATTATACTGGAACTCAACTTGTCGCTGCAATGTAAGGTGAGTACTTATAATGGTGTCTAGCAGGGTCATGAGGTACAACTATATAAAGAGTGAATGTATTGTCTCTCCAAAGTTTCAAGATTGAACATTTTGTAAAAAAAAAAAAAAAAAAAAAGCTTGCGGTCCAAAAGGACGACCCCACAGCATATTTAGACTCATCGCAGTTCATGTGGACAGAAATGCTTTCTAGCAACAGTAAAACACAGCAAGTAATCTTATCTTTACTTCTATATAACAGTATCATATAATTCCAGCAGTAAACTCATTAGGAGCCATAAAACATCAACACAACAGCACTGCCTTACAGCTGATGCCAAGTCACAGGACGACAGATGTGGATTCTCTGCTTTCCCTTTAAATACAGGCTTCACTCAGCGTGTGTGCCGGAGGAATAAGGTAGGAGAGCTTCGTGTTGACGGTAATGAGGACACAGTGGGCTGTTTGTTTTTGACCACCAGGACAGTGTGCTGTTGTTGTTATGTTATGTGTTGGAAATAAGTGTAATTTGGTGTAAAGGGCAGTGGTTATCTCTGGGCCCCAGTTATCAACATTACTATCACACTTCTATTTAAGTAAGCACTTAATCTTATTGGGTAAAAAAATATCACAAACAATCTAAGTGTAGGTTTTCCAAGCTGAAAGCCAAACCTCATAATAAGAGAACATTAGAGAGACAGCCTGCCAGTTTTAAACAAACCAGTTAATGTTTAACTGCCAAGTGGACTGATGTCTGGTCCCAAATACAGAAAGCAGGCAGCGTGAGCGGAAGAATGGCCAGCACAGCATTTTAATCCATGCATGTGAGTGTGAAGGGGCTGTAAAGAAGAGGGATGGGTGAGGAGAATGAGCGTATGCGATTGGTGCACTCACCCATCTTCCCCTCTGTCCCAACTTTCTCAGCATACATCTGTACAGTAGGAGGCCGAGGGCAACAATAGACGATGATGTTTCCTTCCTTCCTTCCTTCCTTCCTTCCTTCCTTCCTTTCTTCCTTCCTCTTCTCCTTGACTCCACAGGGTAAGTGGTCCAATCCCTTGGCCGTCACCTTTGCCTGGTAATATAATATTAAGGCTCTTAAGTGACACCGTATTGTAGGTAAAGCATAATTGACATAGCTTGTTAAACAAAGGTATGAGATCATTTTTGAAAAGTGATATTAAAATGAGACCTCTAACCTCTCTCTCTCTCTCTCTCTATCTATATATCTATATATATATATAGATATATAGATGTGTATATAATGGCCTATCGCAGATATATCGTATCAGCATAATGTTTTCCGATATGTGCTGATATAGAAGCTTATTTTCATATGACATTATAATGCAGATAAAGACGCTTGAGTTTATTTGGAATGATTCAATTCCCAGTGAAGTACATTGTTTCAGTGCAGCTGTGTTGTTTTAGATGATAAAGTTTATTGTTAAATATCCTGCCTTCATTACATTTGTGTACATATTTGTCTCATGTGTTTGATTCAGATGTTGATCAAAAGATGTGTGTATTGGCCAAATATCCAAATCATTTTTTTCCCTGCCTAATATTAGTATGGGTATTGGCTCCAAACATCCAGGATCAGTTAGGGTCTAATCATAATACTACACATGCTCACTACAGTTTAACTTAAAATGCTGCATATATTTTTTAATATTCACTGTAAAATACCAAAGGTTACATCACGTTTGCTTCACAGCAGTATTTCACTTTGTGTTAAGTTGACTCTCTCTCTCACACACACACACACACACACACACACACAAGCCTTTTCATACTCAAGACCCACCCAGTTAAGGGCCCACCCATCCAGGTCTACTTAAAATATTCTCTTTGTTAAAGTAATTATTTAAAATAAATAAATAAATAAAAAACAGAGAAATTACTTTGTTAACTAACGGAGTAGCTTTTCCTAATACTGGTATCTATATTTTCTATGTGAACAAGCTCCTTGTGCCACTTTGTAGAAATGACTTGTTACAGAACTAACTACCCTGCAAACAGGAGGACATGAAGTCATACAGGACCACACGGAGCACAAAAATATAAAGATATTTCAAACTAGGCTAAGATAAAAAAAAAATACATGAGATAAAAACTAGGTTTTATTTCACAGTGTATTATTATACGCTGCGGTTTATAATATCTAAAATTCGATATTGGCATAGATAAGGTTAAACATGCTAAATAGATCAAAGGGCATAAAAAGGTTCAAACTGTAGACTGTTGTTAAAACTTACTAAAAAAAAGTATATATATAAAGCTGTACAGCCTAATGCGGTGTTATAATAGACTAATTGAATGACACCATAATAAAGATAGCTAATAATTAGCGTAAAACTACAGGACTAAACTACCTTCAAGTTAAATTCGCCCTCCAGAAAGTGACTCACCTGTCGTTTCTTGCAGCAGGTGGAGCCCTGGCCTTCTCCTTTTGTGCCTAATATTGTGTTTTTCTTCTTTTTATTCTTTTCAGTCCGCTTTGAAAAATACAAACTGCATAAAGCTTCTGCCTCGGGGTCAGGCGACAACACTCTTTAAACGTCACCACAGATAAATCCAAGCTTTCAGTAAATCCTTTTTTTGCTCTCTTCACAGGTTACTGACCCCAAAGAAAGAAAGACAGAAAAAAAGAGCAGAAAGGTTCTCAGCGACCGTTTCTATCAACCAAAACCACCGGCGCCTGCTTCTAACAGAAAAGAGAGAAACATTTGGAGAACTGGACTGAGCGAGAAGAAGTCGGCGATAGTTTCTCTAAAGTTTGTCTGTGCTGTGTGGTCGTCCTGTGAGCGGCCAGCTGCGCAGGCGAAAGGGGCACGAGTGACGTCAGCAGCCCGTCTCTAATTGGACAGAAGGGGCACGAGAGCTCTCAACCAGGATGTCTGACCATGCATACCTGCTGCTGCAGGTGAACACACTGTCTCACAGGCCTCACAATGACACACAACCTCATACTTACATAATTAAACCGATTTAAGGAAGTCGGCCATAGTTTTGGTGTGTCAAGCATGTGAGATGTCTGACATCCCTTGATGTCTCATTTCCCTTCTACCACACACACACTGTACTGTAGACACATACCAAGTTCAAGTTGTAATGCAACTTTATTTGTTTATTCTATTTTGCAGCATAAAATGAAAAAAAAAAACATGAAATAACATCAGCAGCTGCATCAGTGAACAGGCATCATCATCAGGACAGCAGCAAAATCAATTTAGTGATGATCATTCTGCCATCACTCTGAATTTTAAAATACATCCATGAAATCATCCAGCGGCAGCAGCATAGTCAGAATCAGCATGACAGTTAATCAGACAAACAAGCACAATGTATGACAACACAATGTTTTTTCGTTGGTTTTTTATGTATAGTTTCCTTTCATGTCAACACCCCAGTTCCTTGTGGGCAGATGAAAAGAGGAAGTTGAACAATCTGACCTTTAAGTGTCATTCTGGAAGAAGAGACACACGCACATCACTGACTCAACTTAAGAGCCGAGGACGGCAGTCTGTTTGACGGAGATCAAAGAGTCACAGAGAGGGGTGAGGAAGGTGAAGCCAAAGAAGCCAAAGAGATGAAGATGGGTGGTGGAGCTGTACAGAGCTGCTGGCTGCTGCTCACGCTCTCTCTGAAAGGTAAGAGCTCGTATGAGAGCGCCAGCAGTGTTGATAGTGGGATCCGCATTTAGTCCTTGCCCAACATCTGACTGTTATTTCAACACTGATTGGACGGAATTAACTGAAGGTATTGAGCTTGACAGTTCAGTCAGAGGGTGAAATCATAAAAAACATAAAGCTGATCATGTTTTTAATCTGAATAATATTGTTTTAATACTGAAAATGAGATGATGTATTGATGTTGATGTATCAAAGTTTAAAAGTGATATAATCAACTAATTCCTGAGCAGATAATGTGCCATTTTAATGTAACTTCTGTTGGTGATGATATAGTAAATTGCTAATGTACATTTCCTCTGCCCTTCAGGTATTCTTGCTGGTGATTGGTCAGTTCATCTCCCCTCCGGTCCTATCTGCGCTGTGGTTGGCTCCACAGTGGTTCTCCCTTGTTCCTATGACTACCCTCAAAGCTCTAATGAAACCCAGGAGAGGGGACGGCCTCCTGCTCAGGTAACTCAATAAAGAGGGCATTGTTAGCAGTTGCGATGTATCCTGCAGTGTGTCTTCAACCAGAGGACCTCCTCTGCTACAAATAAAACAGAACATTATCAGAACAACTAGAAACGTGCAGCTGAAAAGGGTTTAGTTCTAATTAACTGATTTAACTATTTGCAGTTAAAGTATTGGGAGTGGTTTGAGCATCTACAGTCAGCTTCTTGTTTATTTTTTTCTCTTTTAGGGTGGAGGAGGAGAAGAAGTACAGCAGTACAGAGTTTTGTCTGAGATGTGGTGTCTCGAAGACAGCCGCTGTATCACACCAAGGTATTGTTTAAGACACACAGAAACACACAACCAGACCTGTGACTCATTTGAGCAAAGTGCTCACAGCAAAGCTTAGACAAACTATCTAAGTCTGTCTGTGTGTGTGTGTGTGTGTGTGTGTGTGTGTGTGTGTGTGTGTGTGTGTGTGTGTGTGTCTGTCCATCTCAGATATGTCTTCCACAGCGCCGGTGTCTTGCAGGATCCATCCTATGAGGACAGGGTGGAGTACCTGGGACAACCAGGAAGTAAAAACTGCTCTTTGAGGATTTCTGATGTGAGAGAATCGGACAGCGGAGCATATGTGTTCTACCTCATCACCAGCCACCCGACACAGAAGATGCCAGAGCAGATCGGTGTACAGCTGTTGGTGGCAGGTGAGAATTTTTCATCCACACGTGATATGTATATTACAGGTGATCACCACCATCGTCTTAACAAGCATCGTTCCCTTTAGCACAATAATCAGTCAATAAGTCATGATTTGTAGAGTTTCTAAATGTTCAAGAAAACTTTCAACAAAGCAAAAATTTTGAAATGGTAACAACTCTTCATAACACAAACAGTGTAACTGGAAAAATACACTGTAGAAAGTAGATCGGATTTTTACACACACAGTTCACAATCACATGAGAATTTTAAGGAAAGGGGCTCGAGGCTTGAGTCAGTGTGCACTGACAAACAACAGTAGACAAACCGCAAAGTCCATCTATCTGTCCTCCCTCTACATTGTGACTGTTTTTGACTGTCTTCATGCATCTCCATCACTGTTGCACTCTTACTTACAGCCTGTCTGTATCTCCTTGCCTGTCTAGTAGTTGCTGCCCAGTTGTAATAAATAAACCATTACCAATTGATGGTAAATTGTTCAAGAAAATAACATAAAATTAAGAATATATTTCACCTTTGCTAAACTGTATCACTTTAAAGCATAGATAACATCTAACAATGTTTCAGCACCAGTGTATTAAGTGTTAACCATTTCCTTTATGCAAGCCTCTGTTTAACACTTCATGCTATTTATGAGAAGTTGAACTGAAACTGACCACTGACTGCATATAAATACTGAACTTGACATAATAATTAGTTATGTGATGTGAAAGCAAACTCACTGCCAAACATGTAGGGACAAACTGAGACTCGATATTGCTGACAAGTTTATAAAGGGAGATTTAGCGCAATTAAATGTATTAGAGCAAGTTAACAAGCAATCATGTTTGTGTGTGCAGGGTGGTGGGTGTGTTGTTCCACCACAAAGTGTCTTAAGGCTTATGGAACGACTGAGAAATGTCTGTGTGAAGTCACTCTCTTGTTTTCTTGTTAGTCCTCTCTGTTGCCAGGTGTGCTGTGTCTGTGTCAAAAGCCAATTAAACAAAGGAAAAATATCCAACATATAACAGAGTCTCTGAAGTTAACTGGCAGACACCTCACTATTCTAAAATCCTGGCCGAGGTCCTAACAAGAAGGGACCATACAATTGTTGGCTTCAGCTAAAACAACTAAATCCTGCATAAAATATTATGACATAAAAGCTCTGTGTGTCGATATTTTTTAGCCGAGCAGTTAATACAGCATATGATTTTGCCCTGCCAAAATACTCACAGGTACTGAACTACAGGTCAAAGGATAAATGTTGTCTACTTGAGAATCTATAAGTAACCTTACCACATTATGTAGGTCAGATAAACATTCTTCAGCCCATAACAGGGAAAACATGCGCAGCTCAAGAGTTGAAAGAAGTTAAAAAAATAAAATAAATAAAATGCACATGAAATAAATACTATATGAACAATATATACTTTATTTTCTAACCCTTGTTTTCTACAGACTCGTCCAGCGCTGTCAAAGTGTCAGGGAGTCCCTCAAGCGACATCACTGAGGGAGCAGCCTTACGTCTGGCCTGCTGCAGCCCTGCGTCCGGTCCACAGGCCAGCTTCAGATGGTACAAGAGCACAAGCGCCAGTCCGACACACACTGGACAGGTGTTGAACATCAGTGAGGTCACAGCTGATGACTCCGACAGCTACTACTGTCAGATGCGAACTGGGGACAGAGTGCAGAACTCTACAATGCTGTACATTGATGTAGAGTGTAAGTGAAGATTCATCCTGATGGAGATTCATAATATGTCATATAGAATGATGTATTTTTTCCAAATCTACAGCCCTTATGACAGGATGAAGACACATCTACAGAGTCTTTCACTCATCTGTTCATTTATTCTCTCAATTTGTTCTGTCATACATGTAGCTAAAAAAGCAAAAGTATAACAAGAAATAAGAAATCAGTTATTTAACCCATTACTGTGCATGACATGAACATAGGTTGAGCATGGTGCTTTTTTTTTTTTTCTTGTAACTGACCTTTGATCTCCTTCCTCTCTAGACTCTCCTCGAAACACAGCTGTCTTGGTCTCTGGAGAGCTACAGGACACGCTTCCTGTGACTCTGACCTGCAGCAGTGATGCTAACCCACCAGTCCACACCTACACCTGGTACCATGGTGCAGCGTGTCTCCCTACAGCGGACAAAAGCTTTCATCCGGCGACACAATCTCAAGCTACACCCACAGGAAGAGGCCGGACAATCAGCAGTGCTAGCATCACCGCTGAGGAATCTGGACTGCACTGCTGTGTGTCACGAAACATACATGGCTCAGAGACAAACAGTGTAACGCTCAAAGATTCCAGAGGTAGGTTAATGAAGAGTCTGTCAGAGTTTTAACATTGTCAGTCCCATGTGTAAATGAAGAGAAATTTGGGGTTCATTGTCTTTCTCAATAACATTTCGCAGGTAGACGGGGGGGCGCATGGGGGGTACATTTGGTCATTTTTCCATCCCCTCTCTGAATACCAACTGGCTACAGCCACTACATTTTTATGTTTTTTAAAAGGGGTTCCCAAACATTTTCTCTTGGAGGGCCAGAACTGCAACTAAATGGTGGACCACTCGCCAAAAGCAAATACGTGATATGTTTTTGTTTTTTTGCGTGTATTGTTAAAATGCAAAATCGTACCATACAGATGTGCAGAGAGTGGAAAAAAAAGATTCTGTTAATGCAAGTTTGAACCTGAATTCTTTTACTGTCGGATGAAAGAACAGTGGAAAAAGTGTTTTCTTGTGGCTTCTGTAGCAGGATTACACGTTTACTTAAGTGTATAACTTCCTCCACAAATTGTTATGCTTTAATTACAAAGAAAGCTATTTTCTCACATATTTCTCTCAAAATATAAAAAAGCTTAAACAATGAATCATTTTAAAATGTTCTTTTTCTTACAATTGTTATTTATCTTTTTTTTTTTTTTTTTAAAGAAATATCTGGTGGGCCACATCAAGCCTTATAGTGGGCCATCTTGCGCCAGTCGGCCACACTTTGAGCAGCACTGTTCTATTATTAATGACTGTCCAGTCATTATTTACTTTAAATATTTGCATTTCCTTCAGTTATAAACCACAAATCATCCCAGACATTATTGCATTGTATTAAATTCAGATCAGCAAACAGCAAACAGATGAACCAGGTCAAGCCATTTGACATATAAAAACATGTTGCCTGATATTGTTTGACCAGCAGTAAACTCTCATCCATTTTTGTCCACCACAGCAGCGACCCTGTCTGACTCTTTAGGAGGCAAAATGGTGCTAGTCGGAGTCACCATCGGTGTTCTACTGTTGATTATCGCCATAGTGGCGATTATCTTGACAAGGTGAGTTCTCCTCTTACAGTGTATTTATTATACACTTTTCAGTATCAATGATCCTAGAACGTAGATGTCCTTCAAACTAGGACACTGAGAACATATCCCACACATCACATTTTAGAACCATAATTTGTTAAAAAAAAAAAAAAAAACTGTGCACAGAGAAACGTTAACCAACTACCAACAAACAGTTCATCAGCACCTGCAGTTGAAACTAACTGCTGCTGACAACATTTTAACCCAGGAGCAAAAATGCACAGTACATTACTGTATACTAAGGCTTAGTTAGCATTAGCCAAAAACAAAAACTGTTATTGGTCATTAAAGAAAATGTGTCATCAGCATACATTGTAAAATCAGAGAATACATACTTCTATCCTAGTAGGAAGCCAAAATAAATGTTTGAACCTGATAAGCATCATAATACTGTATGTCTCCCTTAAAAAAATAAACTACATACAGCATCACATACATAAATGACAGTGTTACATACATGAAAACAATATTTATTCAATTTACAGAAAAATAAACCATGCTAAAAATGAATTTTTACAAAATGGTTAACGAATGTCAGTGTTTTCTGATGAATCCTTTTTATGTCCTTTCAGGAAACGGAAATCATCCAGACACCAGTCGTATGTCCTCACAGAGACAACTGCTACACCACCTTAAGGACTCAACAAGACCATGACTCACTGTAAAACCACCAAACACAAGTGACCTTTTTAACATATTCAAGTAACTGAAGACAGGCAGATTTCGTTTTTTAAAAAATAACCTTTCTTGTGCAGTAACCTTCCCAACTCATCTTGCCAAGTAAACCTATTGAAGAAATTAAGTACTGCATCACATGCATGAGCCATGAATGAAACAGAAGAGAAAAACTGTGAGTCAAAAACTGTTGAGTGTCGTCCAAAGTCACACAAACTGCAAGAACTGTAATACTTTTACTGGAGTTTAACAGCACATCACAGAGTGCGCTAAGTACTGTATATAAGTACTGTATATAAGAACTGTATATGTCATGTGATGTCTGCAAACAGAAAACATTGAGGAGGAAGCTTGTTTGTGATGATGACAAGCATGAAAATGAGGATGGAAATTACAGCCATAATGACCTAATTAAGAGCTGTTAGCGGTTGGAGCTGGCTCTGTGTGGTTTCAAGTAAACTCTTCAATGTGATAAGGCTGGAACAGATACTGACCAGAGCCTGAGGAGAAGTGGAGGAGGATGGAAACCAGCAGGACAGTGACTCTGACACCAGGACATCCATTTACAAAATGTACCAAGATATCAACTCTTGGTCCCGTTTGTCTATTTTTAGAATCCTGCTTTTGCCTGATGTATCACATGTAGCTGAGTAAAGAGGTGCATATGTATTTATACATGCTAATTAAGTAAACAAGGAAGTAAACTGTTTCATTTGTGTGTATCACCCCATTAGCGGTTTTGTTTTGTTGTCACTGTACAGTTTTAACATTTAATTGCTGTTTTAATGGGAAATAGAGATCATTATAGGCGCATGTGCAACTGCTGTGAGCTACAGTGGACAGTTCACTATATCATCTGAGATTTGATCTAAGTGCAGCATTTATTCATTATGCAGCAGGTGGGAGATGTGTTTAAAGGTTTTCATTAGAAGATTTATGGATCACTTATTACTACCATACTGACCAAAGTTCTGCCATCTCTATCTGCGTGAGGCAGACCAGTCTACAGTGTTAAACAAAAAGCCTGACCTATAAACCTTATAATGCTGTATGTTGTTTCTGTTGCAATTAAAAACACTTAACATTAGTGTTAATACAAAGATGTTAGTGAATACTACTAACTACATTGGTTGACTGAGGTAAACAAAGTGTGGACAAGTGTACAATAACATAATGTACATGAGTATTTTAAACTCAAGGGGGCAGCATTGCCTGGTTTGAGTCTGCAGTACAAGTAGTGAACCATTTACGCCACTGGTGAATGTTCAACAACAAAACTTTCAGGAGAACCACAGCTCATAGTAATAATGCAGTTGTTTTATTTTATTATCACTCCTGCAATCATAGCAAGAGAGGTTCTATTTAAAAGAGATTAAATGAGCTAAATTTGGTAATTTTGTGTTTTGTTTTGTTTTTGTTTTTGCTTTGTTTTTTGTGTTGATGAAATAAACATCAGTAATGTTTTCTTTACAGTGTCACAATTAACTACTCATCTGTCCGCATTGTTGCAGAAAGTCATGAGAGGGATGGGGCGTTCACAAAGACGGGGTCAGGAATTCAACCTGCATGCATTCATGCTGGCAGACTTGCTCCTCAACATCCTTAGGCAAACTGCCAAGACATGTAATTGATGTCATGAAACATCATCCTGCCTCTCTTGTTTCTTTTAAAACTACATTTCCTTCTTGGCAACCTTGTGTTTTTGAGCTGTTTGGGCAGTGCAGATTTTTATAATCCTGGCTGTTCTTCTGAAGCATAACAGGGCAACATCTAAGATTTTGTGAGAGAGCTACGTCCTTCCTACATGTTTGTCCACAGCAACTACAACTACATTTTGTCCTCCTTTTACCATTAAATAGGGAAAGTTTGGACATTGAACATTTCATGACATTTATAATAAAATGAAGCATGTGCAATGTTGTGCTCAAGCCCAGATATTGAAAAAATGACACGCAATGTTTGTTTTAATTCCTCTTTTATAAAATAAGCCCTTTTAAAAAGCAGATTTGGGTCTAACTCCAGACTATGTGACAAAAACTCTCTCTTTGAATTTCTAACCCCTCCATAGAGTCAGGCCAGCTTGCAACGTTTTATCATTCCCATTGGATGAGTCAATATGACAGATAGTAACAGCTCAGTGTATCTATGTATCAAGTACGATCTACCTCCTGACCTCCCTTGGCCTTGCAAAGGAACAGTCAAAGGTGAGATGCATCCATAGAGGGGAACAGCAGTACCTGTCCTGAGCCCACCTGGAACTGAAACTGGGAAGAGTGGCCCTATACCAGGTGACTGCTGCAGGGTTAGCATGAAGAATAATCTGTGTATCTGTCTGTGACAATAATATCCTTAAAACAATGAAAGGGGGTAAACTCATCAGAAAAGTCTAGACCAAAGGTTTGTATTCAGATGGTAAAACAATGTTAGAACCACATAGAAATGTATATCAAAGCAGTATATAAAGTACTATGAATTTGAATGGATTTAAAAAAAACTCTTGCCTTTTCAAAGTAAAATAAGAGACAAACCCAAAAAATGGAAAAGGAAAGATTGAAGAGAATAGAAGAGCATATCACTGAGCCACTGAGTACTGGGGGGAGCTTTCTGCGGGCATACACTGAAGAAGAGGATGGCATCTTTCTTCTTCAATAAGGAAGTGAAAGCTAGAATATCTATTAGGTTGGAAATTATGTTCGCCATATATTTAAGGAGTGCGACCAAAAGGCAAGCAGTAATGGACAAGAGAAACAGCATTTATAACAGTGCAATCTGAATTTAAAAATGTGATTTAAAACTTTGTCAAAAAACGTAAAATAAAAACTAATCTGTCCTTATTTGGCTTCAGGATCCGAAGCACCAGCGCTGCAATCATCATCATTGACACAAAACACAAAAGATCTCAGAAGATCAATTGCCCATTAGCAATAGTTTGCATGGTAACAGGCTCATCTAAAAATACCTAACTGAGCATGTTAGCATGCTGATGTCAGAATTCAACTAAAATCACTGCACTTAAGTAGCCTACAGCCTCACAGAGCTGCTAGCATGGCTGAAGAGCAGCAAAGCTAAACGTAATCTTTCTCTTTTGACTTCATAAAATCTACTGTCTCACTGTCTGACAAAAAACACCAGACAATAACTAAATGGCACTGAGCATTCAATAAGAACAAGTGCAGGAGGTGAGGCCAACTCAGGTGTGATGACAGCAGGTCAAGCTGCTTGTCCTTCAAAAAGAGGGAACTTATTTAACAGTAAAATTCTGTCAATCAAGTATTTAAAGCATATTCTTCATAGACTGAGGGACTGTAGGAAAAGTAAGGATGACGGGAGGGGGGTGAGGGAGGGAGGGATAACAGATTTGTGTATGTGAGTGAGAGTGAGTGAAAGTAAATGGGGCGGCAAGAAAAGCCTTGCGTGATGAGCTGACGTTTCTACCAGAAGCTATTATTGGTTCAGGCCAGGCCTGCCCAACCTGTTTGTTTCTCATTCGGAGGAATCCATCTCCTTCGGGTGTCTAGTTGTTTCTTAACATCCCACCTGGTTAAAGCGCGACGGATGGAGTGAGACAGAGAGGTGAGAGCAGAGTCGGCATTGTGTGGAGACGGCCTCTTCACTGTTTATTGAGACGCTGTCAGTAGAAATATTAGGTCAGACAGTTTGGACAAGGTGTCGAGGCATCTGTCGGAGGATAAGGTCTATTTTTAAAGGAGCAACGTCATAGCCTTCAAATAAGGAAGCAGCCTGCAGAGCTGCTGAGGAGTTTCTACAACATTTTACGGTCCGTGTTACTAATCAACAAGTTTGTCTTTCTTGTCTTAGATATCTTTGATGTCTCCCAAAATACTGCCATCTTTTTCATGTGAAGCAGTGACACGTTCCATCTTTTAATGTAAAAAAGCTCTATTTTTAAATCTGAAGGAAGCAGAGCCACAAGGACTCTTGTACGTTTACATCTAATCTAATTTACTTATGTTGTATGACAAATAAAGTTACAACTCCTTACAGATAAACTTTTGGAAAAAAGAAGACTGAGTGGAGGCAAAAATGGAGACGAGGAGGAAAGGAGAGATGGGGAAGACGGGGAAGGTTTCACGGATCTTTTTGCTGCTGCTGGTTCTGCTCAAAATAACCACACCCTCCTCTGGTAATTAACCGCATCTATGATCTCAAGATATTTGACCTAATCAAGACATGTTTTCACTTACACGTTAAAATACAACACCCACAGACTGACAATAGTAAAGAAATCATAGCAGGAAAATGAACTAGTCAAACTGGTCACTGCAGCAGGCAGGAAGGCTTCACCTTGACCGTCTGCATTTTTGCAGCTTGTAAGACTTCCAGTGGAAAGAAGAAATCTTCGTGTGAAAGATGAGTTTCAAGTCATTAGAATATTCAAATGTTTATGGAGGCAGTGGAGGGAGTTTGCCTAAGGTCAGATATTAGTTACACGTAGATGCTACTTCCTGATCAACACTGCACAACATGATGGGTGGATATCGGTACATACAATCACAACCCAACTCAACAGTTATCTGAGTAATGCTGTGCAATGTGTGTTGTGGCAATTGTTACATAATACATTTCTCAATATCTATTGTACCCTAAACAAGTTGTATGTAAATGTTTCTTGATGAGATTGGGTTTTGTTGAAATACAGATAATAAACCCGATTCATATTCAGTTTTGACGAATGGAAAGTGGGCTAAGGGCAGCTAGCTTTATACCAGCTAGTAAATACGCTTTTCATTATCTGTAAATTTCTTTATTGTTATGGTTATTAGCGATGCAATCCAATCATCTCCACTTTTTGCTCTTTCCTCGTCTTTCTCTCCTATGAACACACACACCGGCAATGCGCAATCGCTGTTCCAGCTCAAAACAGCACCACTGCTTCAGCACCGAACCCTGCTGCTCTCAGTTATCGCACACGTCCAGCTAACCTCACAGTGGCTGTGGGAGAATCTGCAGAGTTTCGCTGTGGAGTGCCTAAGTCTTCTCCAAACATCACATTCACCATCTATAGGAGTCACGGCAACTACAGTCTCATCTGTCCTTCTGGCCACCTAGAAGATATCCCCCAGGTGATGTGGTCGCGCTCTGGCTCTATATTTACCCTCATGCTAAACTGTCTTTCCTCTTCCCCTCAGTAAAATCATATCACAGTAAAGTACACGCAAAGACACAAAGTTAAGGAAGTGGACACCATTTCATACCAGCTATCAAATGTGATGTGCAAAGGAACTAAAACATAAAACATCATCACACTTTTTTTAACTTAAAGGTGCAATATGTAAGAATTTTAGTTGTAAATTACAAATTTATCATCATAATGTGAGGAACTAACATTTTTGATATTATGATGTTGATATATTGCGTTGCAGAGATGTGTCCTAGCAGTGTCCTGCAGTGTAAACCCCAATATTCCTCCGGTGCTCCGGGCTCCCCATCTTGGCCACTAGATGCGAGGCTGAAGTTAAATAGCTCATGGCAGCTACAGTTAGCAGCAGTTAGTTATTACTCTGGTGATATGATGCCCCCCAGTTTGTTTATAAATAATTGGATTTAGCAGGTGGCCAATTCTTACATATTGCCCCTTTAAAATAACAGCCTAAGAATCATTATGATGTTATAGTGTCTTGTAATAGTGTGAATGGTGTCTCAGCAATTCTGCCCATCCATCCATCCATCCGTCCATCCATCCATCCATCCATCCATTCCTTGCTGTCTCTCTCCTCAGGCTCTCTATGGAAGTTGTGATATGACGGACGAAGAGTCAGTGGCTGTGTGGACCCTCAAGGGAACTTCATTCTCTGACAATGGAGCAAGCTTTATTTGTCAGCAGTCAAACAATCCCGATGCAGCTACTGCCACCCTACACGTTTATGGTAAAGGATCATCACACAGTAATCTTGCCTAATCCCTTTAAACATCTAATAACCCAAGTTCCAGGCAGGGTTTTGGCCTGTTTTTTTGTACATGTTACTGGTATTTATCATTAAAAGAGGGGTGAAGCATATGACTTTTTCTTTTTAGTCTTCCCCCCTCACTGTTACCTTTGCTCCTAGATGACGGCACCAGCTATGCAACTCTCATTGGCTGTGTCATTGGGGGCTTCTTCGGCATGCTGTTGGTGGCTGGTTTATCATTTCTAATGCTGCGCAGATCTGAGACCCTCCAGAAGTGCTTTTGTGAGTACACTGCTTGGGTTCACAAATGTAAAAAATGCACAATTTCATTTACAGTTGGAAAAAATTGATAGGTTGTGTGATGTCCTTGTGTTTTCAGGGGGGGGAGATACGGAAGATGATTTGAACACAATGGTAACCAAGGAGTAAAAGGACACAGACAGCAGGGGGAGACTGTGTTGTTGCTGATGTTGCTTTGTTAAACATATCCAGGGTTTGGCTCCATTCACCTTCTAACTGGGAATAGAAAAGGAAATTAGCAGGTTTCTATTTTAAAGTCATTTCACTGATCTAAGTGAGGTGAAAACTGGATGGAACCTAAATCTAATCTAAGGAGGGATCCAGTCTGACCCCCAACACATTCCTTCCTCCTTCTGCCCTCAAGACCCTACACACATTACTCATAGCCTCAAGTTGTATAATATATCAAGCACTACAAATAATTCACAGAAAAAAATTAAGTCAGGTCTCTCTCCCCACTTATATCAATATGCACTGCCTTTATTGTATATAAATGAAATGTAAAATTATTGGTGTTAGTGAATTGTTTAAATGCTCATTAGTTTTTGGCCACATGTAGTAAACAAGTTAATAATGTCCTGCTGCAGCCGGAGCACCAATAAGATCACAGAGGTCATGTCCTTGGTATTTTTTTCTGGGTCTTTAATATCTTAATATACATAATGTGGTAATAATCATAATAACTTATAACATCTATCATGCCATTGAAATAAGCAGTTATATATATTTTAAAATGGCATATATATATATAGTGAATTAAACTTTAGTTAATACCAACAAACTATTGAAGGTCAAACACTTACTGATGGAGGTCCCAGTTGCGCTTGTTTAGCATGTTAGTCAGCTATACTGTCACAGCTTGTCCACTTGAGGGAAGCACTTACTCCACAGATAATAAGCAGGACAGTTGTCTTAACACAACAGAGACAAATATTCACTGGATTAAAAAAATTTGTTTTTGTCAACTAACTAAATTAAAACGAAAATATTGCTATTCCTTTATTTGGGATGAGGTGAGGTAGATGTCATTATGTTGTCAGGCTGAGTGTTTGTACAGATTTGCATTGAGAAGTAAATTGTCCTGATGCGGTTTGATGTGGTTGTACAGTCATGGTCTTTGCATAAAGGCAAAGTAAAGTAGCTTTTATTTCAACTGTTACCAAAGGTAAACTCAGGGATGTTTGTGTTTTCATGCTGGTACTGATATTTGTGCGCTCCATTCCGTCCTTAAATTTCGTGGTATATTTCTTAGTTATGATGATGTACTTTGCTCTTGTTTATTGTTCATTCTTATTGTTGAGACTTGCAAATCAGAGCTTGCTGTCAGTGTATGGCCTTTGAAAAAAACATTAAAGTTACATGATGTCAAAAAGAGTGTGCTTACAATTTTTGATAGTTACGATTATATCAGCTACGGACACATCTCCTGAGCGTGGCTCTCCCTTTGGGTGTGCTTTGTAGATCACTCCGTACAGTCCCAGATGACTGATGGTAACAGGAGAGCAAAAGATGAAATAAACATCGTCATCAGTTGTTTATTTTTGTACCCCCTCAGTATTGAGCTGCAGCAGAATGATTTTGCACTGGTGCTGCTACTGTAAAGAATTATATAATAAATAGTTTAGTAATTTTAAACGGTCCCTGATTCTTTAGATGGATTCGCTGCAAAAACGTGCACTGCCATAGGAAACAATAGTTAAAAGTGTAACAGGGACACATAAAGTAGAAATGTAAGGGTGACAGCATAGAATGAGAACTTATGAGTGTCTCTTGCTGCCCCCTGGTGGGGAACTCATTACATATCTGCTGGTGTCTCAAACATTGCCTCCAGTATTTTTGATGTTGCTGTCCTTTATACTTGTCCTGTCCTTATGTTGTTCTAATGTTAGACTGAGGCACAAAGTACCAGAAAAAATAGGAGTAATTATCAACTCCAAAGGAGGTAATGGACTTTTTGACAGTGGCCCTGAGAGCAGTGGAATCTAAGAAAACACATGCATATAGACAAAACACAAGGGAATTAGACTTATATGAGAAAACCTTCACAGCTTTAAAAAAAAAAACACAACCAAATTAAGAAGCGCTGCAAGTAGATGACAGACACAGGCGGCGGGACATGCCAAGGTTTTGGTTGACTGTCTGTTTTGCCTAGAAGGGGTTCTTATCTGCAAGTAGGTCCATCTGCAAAATTCACAATGGCCATATGACACACCTGCTACACGATACACTCATGAAAATGGTTAGGTGTTGGTACCACAATACTTGGTTAGGGTTAGGAAATGATCTTGCTGAGCAGTAACGTATCAGCCATGATAAGCCCTGTGTGAATTCTCTAAATTCTGAGGAAAGGTGCCTCAGTGCTTTACACACAAATGGGAAGGGTGTTTACAATCTTTTCCTCAACATGTTTCCTTGACCTTGATGAAAACGTCGTGAGGTCAAGGAAAGACGTAATATTATTGATGAAGGTGTTTTCATGAAGGACAAGTTCACCCAAAAATGAAAACTCAGTCATCTCCTCGCCTACATGCCGATGGAAAGTCAGCTGAAGTTTCCTATTCCACAAAAGGGTTATTTTTGGAGCAGCATTGCGGTTTTCTCCTCTACAGCTGAAGTGGATGGGGACATGATTTAAAGGTGCATTATGTAGAAATGAATTTTCTGTTCTATTCAAAACATATTGTGAGCAGCATTTACCCAGAATAATCCCCAACTGCTGATTACTGTAGGTACCATCAGCGAGTCAGCCTAGTTAACTGTGCAGCCAGCTGTGCAAACTGGAAGGTCGGATGAGCAGGGCTGTGTTGGTGTTTACACTGTTAGCACAGGAGCTATGAATCAGTACGGGCCTTGGGCTAGCTGGTTTACATGCTAACTTCAGCAGGTATCTCTGCAACACAATAGGCAGAAGTCATGATGTCAAATTTTTTTATTTCTTCACATTCCATTGATAATCTTAGTTAAATGTTGCATGTTTCCACAAAAGTTCTTACATATTACACCTTTGAAACCAAAAAAAGACTCCATACTGCTCGTCCAGTGTAATCCCAGTCTCAGTCCCTGAGATCCCAGCTGATTTCAAAAGACAATATTTACCACCTTGAAGCAAAGTCCAGCTTCTGCTACTGCTTCTGGTGGGGTGCGTGCTAACACTTTTAGCTTAGCAGCTACAGCGAAGTTTTTATCATAAATAAAGTGTGTATAGGGATGAGTAGATAATGACTGAATTTTAATTTTTGTGCAGCTATCCTTTAATTTTCTTGCGTTTTGTCCATTTGCACGAGTTCTTTTAAGTTGCAGTGCGCTGAACACTGATTATCTGCAGCACAAAGGCTTCTCTTGTTTTCAGTCTCCTCTTCACATTTGAACTCAATTAAATGTGCACGCCAAAATGTAATACGACAACTGGTATTTTGGCATTTAACTTTCTCTGACTATCATCTCCATTCCCCTGACTGCGTGTTGTGACACCTGATTGAGCACCATGGAGAGCCAGCAAGACACACACACACTCAGGGCATCAGCAGGAGAGAATTCTGCCCCGTCTTTGAGTTGATACAACAGAGGCAGTATGGAGCAATGTGTTGACTCAGCTGCTCAGCTACACCTCGGTTCACTTCATGATTTCTGTCATACTCCAGTGTCTTTCTTTCCAGTCTAACAGTGATCAGCATACAGTAGGAGTCAGTCAGGTCACGTTTTCTCTAGTGTCCTATGTCCCTTCTTAGCTCTGGTTGGGGAAAAAAGCTCCATCTTGTAACCTCGTCTAAATACACACTCTTGTCACGTGAGAACCCACCACTGACTGTCAAGGCTCAACATGACTTTGCACGAATGCAGACATTAAACATTTTTTCATAGGATTTTTCAGGTCTGAGTGAAGCTCTCTTATCTGCAGACTGACAGGATCTATCTCACTGCTTTGTCAGCTAACCTGTTCTCAGACCTTTAGGTTGGCTGTTTATGGACAAACACACTAAATACCATCATAACAGAGACGAGTGTGTCTCCATATGTGTGTCCACTGATAACCTACATTGTTCAGTGTGTGTTCTCAAGATGACCTTTAACTGACAATGGCTCAGCTCATCCTGCTACACCTATCAGTACCTGAGTAAAGTCTGGTTAGACTATTATACTTAAGGTTAAATAGTGACAAGTTGATCATATTGAGTCAAGCTAACAATAGATTTTACAACTTTTGGAATCGTTTTAACTGGCCTACAACCAACCTCTATCAAGGATGATTTATTTTTTTATTTACCAAAGACAAAGGCAAAAAAGCCAGAGTGCACTGACGTAAAACAACAGCTAAATTGCCAGCAGTTTGTCACCCTGCTTTGAAGGTTTTATGTCACCTTCCTGATTGATCATTACCTGAAAAGGCCATAGATAATGAACATTTTGGAGGGGCACTGGGCCATATTTCTAGGATAAGACAACAACATTTTTGCTAACCTGTTGGCTTCTGGTAACGTTTGTATTCAACAACTTCCCCCTTACATTACCGTTCTACCATTATACATTAAAATTACAATAATTCTAAAATCAACACATGTCTTGGATACATTTATGTAAGCCTGGCAGTGAAATGCGTTTCCAGGATGGAGTTAAATGCTAATGTTAGCCGGTGACTTGAACTATGGCCCTGAGTCCCTCCAGATTTCCACTGTCCATCATCATCCACATTTTAGGACTTGCAACCCGTAACACAGCAGCAGAACATATTTCCAGCATTCGACCCTGAGCATGTGCTCAGAGAAAATGGCCGTTTTGAATTTTGCAATGCATTTTAAACAAGATTCGACCCCCAAAACAGAGCTCCTCCTCATTGGCACCAAATCCACTCTATGCAATACTGGACCCATCTCACTCACCATCGACAGCTCGATCATCTTTCCCTCCCCCCTGGCACGCAACCTTGGCGTTATCCTGGACCCCACCCTCTCCTTTGATCCCCATGTCAGCTCCACTGTCAAGACCTCCTACTTCCACCTCTGCCGCATTGCCAAAATCAGACACTGCCTCTCCCCCCCTGCTGCTGAATCCCTCATCCACGCCTTCATCTCCTCACGTCTCGACTACTGCAACTCCCTCCTCACTGGCATCACCTCTCATTCCCTCCATAGACTTCAAACGGTCCAAAACTCTGCTGCTAGCCTCCTCACTCACACCCGGTCCCGTGAACACATCACCCCTGTTCTCTACACCCTTCACTGGCTCCCTATCAAACAACGCATTGACTTCAAAATACTCCTCCTGAACTTCAAAGCTCTCCATCACCTGGCCCCACCCTACCTGTCTGACCTCCTTATCCCCCACCGCCCCTACCGAGCCCGCCGATCCTCCTCCACTCTCACTCTGACTATACCACCATCCAAACTCAAAACCTTTGGACACAGAGCCTTCTCCAGAACTGCACCCTGACTTTGGAACTCTCTCCCCCAACCCATCCGTGACTCTCCCTCACTTACCACATTTAAATCCCGCCTAAAAACCTACCTCTTCTCACAAGCCTAAGATCTCCCCTACCCATAACTACATTCATTCCTGCCCTCTCCCCCTGACCCGCCCCTCTACACTCTCCTTCCACTCTCCTCACACATCAGCCCACACCCCCTCCACTGCTCTTCAATCCACCCCCCCACCTCTTGACTATTGTTGTACCTGTTTTTGTCTGTTTCCCTGTACCAGCGTTATCTACTCCACGAATATCTACTCCATGAATTATTAATTATTATTATTACTGTCAAATGTTAAACTTTCACTTTCCCTTCTTTAAAGGGTTAAGGTCATCCTGCTGTTAGAGGCTCCACAAGCGACATACAATAGTCAATAGTTTTGTTGGGCAATTTTACATATATATATTTAAACAATGATGTTGTATTTTGCCCGATAATGTCGTCATGAAATTGCTCTTTTTTTCTCCTTAGAAACTACAAGTACTCTCCATATCAGTTTCTCTGGGCAGTTCAAAATAGCCCTTAATAAACTGCATTACCCAGGGGACACTATGTGACGCTCACCTGTCCCACTTCTCTCCTTTACGCTTTTCTTTGTTACATTAGCCTTACAACAATGTTTGCCTGGCTCCAAAAGTGGCACGAAGACAAAACAAACAATAAACACTAAAACTGTGGGCATCCCAGCCCCTGCACTGAAGCTAGTGTACATAATCAGCTATTCTAAACTCTAATGACTGAAATGATTGTCCCAATGTTTAGAAAATATATGTCAACATCAGCATTACCACCAATTATTTGCTGTAGTCCTTCAGACTTTAATACTTCATAATTTGCTGAAACTGGCCGATACACACGCCAACATGTGAATGTGGGCCCTTTCACCACTTCAAGCGCTGCCGGGCCGTATCCATATACTGAAAGAAATACCTCACATAGCATCCGCCCTCTATATTCCCTAGCTTCTCTAATTCTATCAGTGACGTGCTATTGACATGGAACAAAGTGACCTTTATTTAACCTCACAGAGACAATTTTACAGGCAACTGGTGCTTCATGCAGACAGACACCAGCAACAACATATGGATACAGTGAGGCCATAAAGCCCATTACAATAGATGAGGTAACTGGGCATTGAGATTTTGGCCTTATTTGCTATCATGCAAGCATAAATGCCATTAAATGATCTCAAGTAATCTATTAAATTAAGTCCACACACCTTCATTTGAAAAATAATAAAGGTAATGAATTGTTTCTCTCTTAAAATTTCTGTCTCTGCCTTGTCATCACCAGCTGCCACTCTATCTGCTGTCAAATTATTGTGCTATAGCTTACACACACACACACACACACACACACACACACACACACACACACCTTGAACTACAGTGTGTGTGTGTGTGTGTGTGTTAGTGTGTGTGTGTGTGTGTGTGTGTGTGTGTGTGTGTGTGTGTGTGTGCGCGTGTCTTTCTCTATCTCTTGCGTCCTCACAGTATTATCATTTGTTAAGAGGCTGATGCATGCCTCAGCTTTGTCAGTGTGTGACAGGAAAATGTATAAATAGTCCCAGATCACCACTGTGACACATGCACTCACATATTTCTGCACACATGTATTGTGTGTATATATAGGGGGTAAAGCTGACAGATCTACAGGGGTACTCAGACATGCATTGAGACTGTGCTGCTACACTAAAATTATTTCTACATTAAGACTGTTTCCAGAATATGATCCTTCTTATCTAGTCAAGATCTCAATAGAGTTGTTAATGCCCTCTTCTTTACTCCTGTCTTAGCCAAAGCTCACTACATATCCTGTAGCTGGTGCCACAGCTAGACTTGTACTTAGAGCTTTGAAAACATCACTCTGGTAATAGCGTCACTTCAACAGCTACCAGTTTAAATTGATTTTATGATTTGATTGGTTATTTTCAAATTTCTTCATGATCTGCACCTATAGCTTCATAGCTGCTAATAGCTATACGGGACCTGTTAATCCCGTATTTGCCAGGTTGTAACTGGAAAATGCCAATTGGTTATTCACATGATATAAACCTGTTTTGATCATTAAGCCCAATATCATTTAACAATTCTGGTTTGCTGGATACTGGAGTCTCCATTTATAGTGACAAACAGGCAGATCTGCAATATATGTGCTTCTCTCATCTCTGAAAAATCCGTATCAGACACAGTGTTTAAATAAATACTTGTATTACATTTGCTGAATTTAGAAGAAGAAGAATTTTTTCAGTGTTTCACAGAGTTTCTCATAACTCAACAAATTACAAAATTTAGAGAGTTTATCAGGGAGTCTGGTGAGTTGATCTCCCTCTTAATCTCCTTGCTGTTTGTTCACTTCAGCTGTTGTTGCTCTTTTGACCTATGGTATGTCAGCGTTCACGTTTGCTGTCTGATGTGATGCAAAACGTTTTCAAATTGTTGAGCATTTTTGTCAATAACGATTAGATTTTTTTTTCTTCACCTTTTTCACAAGGCTCTCAGAATTTCTTACATGTCAGCATGTATATAAAGTTTAGGTGCAATTCCAGTGTTTCTTCACCTATTGCTTCTACATCATGATGTTCTCTCCTTTTTGGCATCATAAGTCATTGGTGTTTTGTATTTACAGTTGTTTTAATGTTTGTTGTTTTTTTTTCTATCTGTATTCTATTTTTTTACTGGCACAAGCACCTTGTAACCTGAAGTAAGAAAGGTGGACATTTCATTAAATAGAATTAAATTAATATAAGCAACAGCAAGTTATAACTCCCAATCGAAAAGTTGTTCACTTCAAGCAAAGTTTTGTTGTAAAGTAAAATTGCCTCCCTCCTGCCCATGCTGTGCAAAACAAGGAAAGCGCCTGACAACCATAGGACCAACAGAGTAAGATGTGTTCCACAGGGAGAGTAGCACTGGGAGACACCTGGGGTACCTGACAGAGCCGCAGAGAGCTGAGGGTCAACAGTGAAGCCAGTCCAAGGACAGAAATAAAGCACTGTACAACACACTCACTCCTCCTCCTGTCTTTGTCGCATCTGAAATCTATACGCTTTACAAAGAAGAAAAAATGATTTTTGTTTTGCTGTATCTGTAAAGTTGACATGATTTCACCTTTAACATTATACTGTTTCCTCTCTTCCTTTGTTCCATGACCAACCTGATTATTCTCCTTTCAAGACTTTTCATGTTACTGTTGTGTAAAAGCAGTTTGATGGTGAATCACAAGCAGTGGGAACATTTGAATCTCTGCCTTTGCGTAAGATCACAGGTATAGCAATTGTATCAACTTCAGGTGAAAGTGGCTTTGAAGAGGCAAATTACAAATGGCTTTCACACCATCATGCGCACACGCTGATGTTTATGAAATAACACTGCTGCTGTTCTCCGACACGTACGTAAACGCGTCACCCCTGCAACCATCATACATTTCCATTGGTCACGTCCACACACCAAAGTTTATATCCCAAACAAATAGGAGGAGCAGGAGCTACTTATTCAGGTGAAATAGAAAATACACACTTTTGACCAGGCAGTGTCTTGGAACATTCACACACACTCCTCTACTCCTGAACCCTCAGCACAGGTAAGAACAGGTACTGTACGTTTGGAGCAAGGCAGGTTGGGAGTCCGGGTTAGAGGTCAAGGTCACCTTTCTGTGAAAATGTTGATTGAATGGGTTGTGTTTCTTGTGTTATTAAGATTTGTGCTGAAGGTTTTAGCTTCAGAGTAAGTGTTTGGCACTTTTGAAGATTGAAGGAAATACATGTGGTAGGTAGTGGAATTTACTGAAAGACGAGCTTTTAAATTACTTTGGAGATATGAAAAATCAAGAAAATCAAATGTCACATGTTCTTTTGATGATGAGTGATCATTATTTTCTTTCCTTCTTGGGGCTGTACTGAAACATTTAAGAAGCCCAGCACTGCAGTGATTCACATAATAAGAGACTAAAGAATGCAGGGCATGTCGACAGAACAGTACAATGTGACGGGCACTAACTAGAATGGTTGAAATTATTATGTAAAATCAATTTAAACCCAAGCAAAAAAAGTCTATCCTTTTCACTTCCTTCTGTTGCTGCGGTGTCATCTGACACATGATTTGAAAGACAGAGGCTTGTCGACAGTTTGACCTTGACTAATGTCATGCTAACTGCAATGACATTCTTTGACAGAGGACAGAGACCACGATCGAAGATAAGTGAACAAAAACTTCATGATTGAGAGTCTCTGTGTTATCGTTGTTTTCAGTTCATGTCTGTTTCTTGAAAAGGCCGTGCAAACTGTATATCACTGCAACAAGTTACGTGAAGATACTGAAAAATCCTATGTTTGATTTTCTTGTCAAATGATTTCGAACATGCACAAAAAACACCAAACTTGTTTTATCTATTGATAAGTTCACTTTGCTTTTGCTCTACCAGGTTTAAATACAAGGCAGGGATGTTTAAAAAAAAAAGTACTAATGAATGGAAAACAAATTTGAGTCAGAGGGAAGCAGATTGACAGAGAGGAAAGAAACTGAATTTACAACGTGCAGTGACTCTTACCTTCATGGAGGCTCAAGGGTGTCCAAGGCCAGTTAGAGGTGACATTGAGGATGTCAAAAAGTAACTTTGTATGTAACGTGAAAACACATTTTCAATCATGCAGTTAGTTATTAGCATTAAGAGGACGGTATTTTAAGTCAACTCAACGTTTTATTTAAGAGTTAAATGTTATGTTATGCCTTCAAAAAAAGGGTTAGACACCACACTGTTGGCTTCTACGTAATACATTTGCCAATTTACTGAAACATTAATGCTCATTTCATGACTTTACATATGTATCTGTTTTGAAATGCATATTATAGAACCCATGAATATATCCAGGAAGCAGTTTTTTCCCCTGATTCGGATGCTACATAAGACATAAAAAGTGCAAATAAAGTTAAAAGTCAGAGAAACATAACCACAGTCTGATCTTTAGATACTGTAAAACACAAGACAGTGTTAAGCCCAGTGTGAGGCAGTCTTCTGGAGTCTGAGTGGAGTTGAAGGAAAGTTGTCTGGAGACCTGCTGCGTTTTGCCCCAAGAAAGAAATGATCTGCTGTTTACTCTATAAACACCCAGAATGCATCCCTGCTGACGAGACACTGACCTCTCACACAACAAGAACATTCTGCCTGAGGAGAGGGAGAGCGGTGTGTGCTTCGTTGTGTATTTGCATGTGTGTGTGATCATTTATTCTCTCTCACGGTCATGATCTTCTGTCTCTATCTGTTTCACTTTCTATCTGACTCTTAGTTGTGTTCAAGATGGGACATCTCACTGCTGTGACTGTTATGGCAGGTAAATAAATGAGAAAAGAGAGATTTTGCACAAATGTACATATATCATTTAATGTGATTTCATTCAGTGTTTCCTGCAGAAACAGAGTTGGCCTTTCATCAAGAAAAAAAAATGCCCATTGATTGTTTATTAATGTCAATGTCATGGATCACTCTCTTTTCTCTAGCAGCCTATGTTGGCTGTCAATTACAGAAAGATATTATGACATGGGATATGATATGGTACAATATGATGAGATGCAATGCAATACATTACAAAACAGTGCAATATGATACAATATGATACGATATGATACGATGTGATACGATGTGATACGATACAAGATGAAATGAAAAGATACGATGCGATACAACACAATGCGATGCGTTCAGTTATGATATGATATGAAATGATACAGTGCGATACAATAAAACGCGACAAAATACAACACAAAAGATATGATACTTTACAGTATAATACATTATGACACAACACAATATAATTCAAATGATAAAATGCAATACAATATGATTTTATTGCCAGTTGACACTGGCAATAATGTTGTGTCCTTAGGCAGAAATGCACACAAAACTTAAATATACAGTGACACATATTGCACTATTCAAGTATGTACAGCATCTTCACAAAACACAGACTGTACAAAAACAAAGCGTTTAAAATATTAAAACTCTAAGAAATGCAAGTCTGTGAATTTCTTACATATATGAGTAAGATGTTTATGATTATTAAGCCATGTGAGTTTGATTGCTCGGCCATACGGATAGTTCACTGCAGTTTACACCAGGCGAGGCATGAACTGATGAATACATTAAAGCAGATCTTGCGTACCTACAAATCTCTTTCACATCATAGTGGCAAAATGTAACAAAAAATTTCAGATATTTGGTTTTTTTGAGAGAATTTATGACAGTACAAAGGCTCTCTTGTTCAGAAAGCTCTCCGTGACCTTGAAACCCAAATTCAACTAGATTTTCTAAGAAAAAAAAATGACTGCATGACTGAACAGCTCTGATTAAACTTAATTTCATCTGCCTGACTTTCTTGCAGTGTTCTTCACCCTGTTCATGGAAACTGAAGCAAGTAAGGCCCAAACTCGTTTTGGTCTGATACTGCTTTGTTGAGAAACTGGTTTAGGTTTAGTTTTTTGTCTCCATAACAATGGCCTGATAAAACCACTTCTTAAACAAAACAGCAAACCTCTGAATGTCTTTGTAGCGGGAAGTTGTTTGCTGAAGAAGGCGGCTGAATTTGAATAAATCTCTCATAAGACTGCTAATTTCTAGCTAACTTCTTGATCCATTTTTTCTGAGTAAGCTGAAGTGAGACTGTATAATAGTTTGAAGGTTGCCACTAATATTTATTTTCCTTTTTTATTTCTCCTCTTCTTGTGTTTGGTCTGCAGATCCATTTGTGTACAGTAAGTATAGACACTCTTATCCCCTAATTCTTATAATCTACCGTATGCAGTCTATCATCTCACTCGTTTGTGACATTATTTATAAAAAGATTAGTGCAGATGATCATACGTTCACCTAGATTATTATTGCAATCCTCATATGCCTGATGGCCAGGGGTCAACCACTGCAAGTGTGACTGTAAAATAGCAAATATGAAACAAGCATTTTTAAATTAAGCATGAATCAAATATTTGTTGATTCTATAATCAATTGTAGGATGAGTTTAGTTTGGAACTTCATTTTGGTCAAGTGTACCAGAACACTCTTAACCTCTAACATTGCTGTCTAACAGATTATGAAAGGCTACGAATCGGAGGCCTGATCTGTGCCTGCTTGTTGGTGGCTGGAGGTCTCGGCGTCATACTTTGTAAGTCCTGAGTCCACACAGATGAATTAGCCAGAATGGTAAATCCACGAAGTGAGTTGAGATTGAAATAAAAGACATTAGGTATTCATATTGAGCAATGCAGACGAGTAAAACATTTTGCGTGCATGATTTCTTTTTAAATCCCAGATCAAAATCTCAGAGCTGCCACTGAGAGCAGTAATAAAGCCATTTATAGTATATAGTAGAGTACTGAAGTGATTGTAACCTCAGTAACACATCTTACTTTGCCTTCACAGACAACAAGTGCTCCAGGAAGGAGAAGTAAGTTCTCTCTTATAACTAACTAGTGAAACTGTGTGTGCGTCTTCGGCTGAATTTTAACATCTGCCTTGCTCCCCCCTTTGATTGTCCTTCTTGCTTTCTTGTCTAACTGCCGCCCCACCCTCCTCTCTCACCTTTTAGAAAAGGGGAGGACGACAGCAGTGAAATCTGATATCGTACCTGACAATCCGGTTTGGCCCAGGAAGAAGAGCTGACACGCAAGAGGGTGGAGAGACTGAGCGCGTTGTGGGGGGTTTGGAGTAGAGACACCAGCCCAGGTGATTATACCTGTACAGACCTGTGGGAAGAACTACCATTTATTTAAAACAACAGCTAAGTTCTGCTGAAATTGTCATGAAAATGTCATGAGTAAGACAAAATAAATGAAGCCCCCGTCATGTGATTCGGTTTTGAAATGTTATCCAAGTATATGTAAATCAGGGTTGTCCCTCTGTCTCACACATGTTGCTTAGTTCCAGCCATCACCACAATGTTGCATCATTGGGAACATAATGTTGTGGTTTTGTTTTTGTGTGTGCATGTTTTGCTGTATGTATAACTGTAGATTTAGATGATCCACGTGGTCAGCCATTTCAATACTGACAAGTCTAGAGAAAAGTTAGAAACCTTTGGTGTGCACATCCAAAATGAAAAATAAAAGTCATCATGCTAAACCAAATTTTAAAATGTTGGTGCTTTTCTTCACAAATATAAGGTGCCTGGTTTAACTCCATGACCTTTAATGACCTACACCTCTACTACTTATATGTACCGTAAGTCACGTTATTATGGTTGTATTACTTGCAACCTGATTGTTGCCTTGTTGTGTTATGCATGAACGTGTGAACAACACATAACTTAGCTCACAGCGTGGAAGTAAATCTCCCTAACCCGACACTCTTTCACATCTTCGTTCACGACAAACAAACATTAATGCTCCACTCCTCCTCCCGGCTTCGCGTCCTGACTCTGGATCAGCTTCCACGCCCCGCTCGCCTCCAGCAGTCGATTCGTCAGCAGCCAGCCCGACAGCAGAAACCGACCCGGGATCAGGATTCACACAAGACTCCAGCCTCTTTGACTCAGCCCCTTTTTTCCAAAACCAAGCCAACCTGTTGAGTGTCACAGTGGTGTAGGCAGGGTGTTGGCGCACTGTGTGGAGAAAAGTCGCTAGTTCTGAGTCAGATATCCGCCTTCTTGTGAGAAATTTCCTGGTTTTTTTTTCTTGCCGCTTCTAAACTCAACGTCTCAAGAGGTAAGTGTTAAACAAAAGAAGCTCGTACGTTAGATTCTCTCCTAAAGTGTTATCTTCATGTGAGGACATTTGTTTGCGGAGTTTAAGTTTCCCAAATAGGCTCATGGAGCATCTTTTAAGGCAACTGCAGCCCAGTTTAGCTATCGTAAGCCGAATATAATGACGCATTCTCTGCTAGCATCTAAACAGGTTAGCTTTTTTTTTTTTTTTTTTTTGTAAAACAGTTTTTAATCACTGTGCGTCTTATTAACTTACTCACACAGTTATTTTAAAAAGCAAAAGAGGTAAAAAAAAATCTATAAACGTACATTTTTGGTGGGTAAAGTCAACCTTTTTTCCTCTAAAATGTGAAAGTAACGTACGACGCACAATCCGTCACGAGCCAATAATGTTATCCGGTTTGCATTTCTCCTCGCGCTCGCCGGTGCCAGGACAATGGGACGGCACGCGCCCCCGGACCAACGTGCGTAACAGCCCAGGATAGTCTTCCTTCACGCGCCTTCATCACACGTGTTGTGAAAAAAGCAACCTGTAGGCTTACCTGACGGGAAAGACAAAGACGGCACTGCGTCAATTTGCACATTTAGTCATTTGTCGCTGGTATGTGTTCATGATTGATGCTAATTGTCCGCTTTAATAACACTAAAATTTAAAAAAGCAGTAGATCGCAGAGTGGAGATAAGTGTCACGGGTCAAATGATTCAAACCCACGAAATAGCACCTGGAGATAGCTATTTATGACTTTTCTCTGTGTGTGTGTGTGTGTGTGTGTGTGTGTGTGTGAAAGGGCCAGCTGATAAGTGGTGGTAACAGTTTGTCACTAAGTGGCACAAGGACAGTTTTGGGACAAGGACAGATACAGGAGTGGCCAAATTCTGCAGTAAAATGCAAAGCAGATACTGAAATGTTGCTCATTTGTAGGATAAGTCTCAATCAAAATAGTCTGGTCTGAATTGTGAAGAAGGCTAATGTCAACAAGTAATTGGTCATCGAATTGCCATCCAAATGATTGTACTATTGATTCGTTATTGACTAATTCATTCAGTACTGGTAAGAGGGGGATTTCTTAACATTTTTGCACCGTTTTTGGTGGCTGGAAAAATGGTCTTGAGCAATTAACTGATTATAACATGATAGAGATGTATAAACAATTCAAAATGGCTGTCTTATTCAACTTTACATTGTCAGTGTGTTTCTGTGACTTAAAGAGACTAGGTGCAAGAAGTTTTAGTGTCTGCTTCACTGCAAATGGGAATTTCACACCAGAGTGAGACCCTTGTACAGAGAGAAGTCTATTGTGCAAGAGGCACCGTATGACTGTAGGCCAGAGTGAACTGCAGTTGTAAAATATGTTGAGGTTTCACAGGTTTTGGGATGACCATAGACATGCCACAAAGCCAACTAACCCACTCTTTGGCAGGCTTTCCTCAAACTGCCTGTCTTGCAACAAGTTGATGTCCCTGATGTGTTCTGTGAGAGTTCAAATGTTAGAGATGAGCGAAGACCAAAACTAGTAATAACAGTTTAATAGATAATTGTATTCTGAATTCAAATATATTTGATAATTAAGATTATACTTAGCAGTTTAACAGAACATACTGTACTGTTCAGTCTTGTTTGCATATTTGGTTCAAATATAAATAATGTTAGTAGTAACCTTGTGGACCACTGACATTCCTGAGAAGATCAATATGTTTGCCCTGCAATAGAGTAAGGCTGTAACCAATGATTATTTCCATTATTGATTCCTCTGCTGATTATTTTCCTGATCAATTGATAAACAATGGTTATCATCATACAACAGGGCCCCAAATGTACTGTCTCAAACTTGCTTCTTTTGTCCAACCAACAGCCCAAAACCCCCAAAAGTCTTTTGATGAATATGCTTTCTTTGCAACAAATACTTGATGTAATATGTTCAAACCGTCCCCAAATTTATTTCTGGATATTTTAGTACTCTGACATACTGTGAGAATGGTTTCAGCTAAGACTAACAAATATGGAAACTGACTGACAAATGCACAGAGAGGGAAACATCCAGCTTACATTTGCCTACGGCAGATTATTTACTGTATGTTGAATTAATTTGAATTAACTTCAATGCCTCTCATATGGAGCACAGACTTTCACAGAGAGTCAGGTGAGGCAGAGAGAGATGGGAGAGTTTACAGGGTGAGAGACAGAGATGGAGAGACGGTGAACGAAGGCGGTGATAAGACAGCGTTGTCGCTCCTTTCTCAGGTGAAACAGACTTAGCCTGCTATCCTCACCTCTCCTCACATGACCACGATTCTTAAAAAAGACAATGAGAGCGGGTGAGGAGAACACAGAGGAGAGAGGTGGAGGGGAGAAAGGGAGAGACACTTTCTCCTCATCTTTCTTCTCATCACTTTGGTGGCTGACAAACACAAATTTAGAAACCTCAACAAGAATACATTGATTTTATACCAGGGGATGTGACTGTGACCTTCAGTGCATTCTCTACCAAACTACAAAGCTCAGCAGGGACACAGCTGATCATTAAGGGCAGGTACATTTACAGTTCATAGAAAATGTTAACACAGTTTAATACAAAACACCAAGTCTTTCACAATGTTTAGTAAAGCAGCTATAAATCTCTCTCTATATAATCTACATCTATAAAATATGTGGAAGGTGAGATGAGAAGAGAGAGCTCCATCCTCTCATTGCCTGATTCATGACTGCAGGGTGAGGAGCGAGCAGCCTGTTGCTAGCCGCTCACTGCTAGCCTTGTGGTTACCATGAGTAACTCATGGCTCTAGTATGCTCCACTCCCTCTCTCACCCTCCGCCCATCTCTCTCTTTGTGTCCCTTCTTCTCATTCCCTCTCATTCCCAACTGCACTCTCTCCCCTCTTCCTGCCTCCCTCTCTCATTTCCCCCAGGATTGAGTTTTTCTTCCTCCTCTCTTGCTCGCTTTTTTCCCCCCAACTTTATGTCTTGTTTTTGGATTTTCCTTTTTTTTCTCTCTCTCTTTGCCTTTCGTCATGAGAGGACTGCCTCCACTGATACCCCTCCCTCTTTATTTTTATCATTTTCTTTTTTGCATTTTGCAGTGGAGTCAACGTTTCACTAACATCTGTTGAAAGTCATCTTTGGTCAGAAGCTGTTAGATGTTATCACTCACTATTCAGCAGCCACAGAGACAAAGAAGTCTTCTTTTAATTGATCTAAAAACCCATCTGAGCTTGTGTGAAATATCAATCACATTTTTGAGAGAAACATCACAAGTCTTTCTGAGATAAAAGCAAACTATTCATCACCGAGTGCAAAGCAGGTTAAAACTGTTTTGTGTGTAGTCCCGAACACCCAAGACTTTCCTGTATGTGTGTTTGTTGTGTGTGTTTGTGTGCGTCATAAAGGATGTGCTGCACGCTGGAATCCAGTGCTGCTAATTTAGGAATAAAAAATGCCACTGAGAATAGGCAGCTGTCTTTGAAGTGCAGTACAGGAACACACACACACACACACATAAACACACACCGGGGTCCAGCATTCAAACAGGTGGGTGTGTGTGTGTTTGAAGGGGGGTTGGAAAATAGAAACAGGGACTAAGTCACACATATATGTGGTGCATACCACGTCCCACAACACACACAGGCCTTTTGGTAATAAATCAGAGCAAATTTATTCTGTTTCTATGGAACAAGGAAGTGTTAAGATGCATTAAGGAGACATAGAATATGCAGTTATACAAATACACGGTGTAAAATATTGGAATGGATAAGTTGTGTGTGTTTTACACACATACACCTCGTGTTTTATACCACTAGTTGATCTGAATAGGATAAGAAGTTTTAAGATTGAATGAGTATCAACTGGGCTGTTGTAGTAGAGCTATTGCTTCCTTTTGCAAGAGTATTTGTTTCCTCTGAAGGACTTGACTCTGCGGGTTTGTGTATGTGTGCACGTACGCGGTGTCTGTTTGTGTGTGTCTCACCGAACGTAGTCACTCACAAGGGAGTAAACACTTGTCACACATTCAGAGCCAACTGGTGGCCTTTGTGCGCTGTTGGCTGACATGTTGGAGGCAGTGTGTCACAGTCAGAAATACAGATCGATGGAGAGTCTTTTCTTTTACATATTTTGCTCACAATTATCGCTTATAGTATTTTTTTATTCTTTAGATGTGGGAGTTAAAGAAGGACTCTTGGGTGGCCATTTGTCAACAGATAGTTTTGTCTTGCTTGACCACATTTGAAATAAGTGTCTCTGATACAGTTTCAATGGAGGTAAATTGATTTTCTTTTGTGGTGCTTGCCCCAGTAAGTAGTAAATATAAATCAGGGTCACCCTGATACACAGATTTCTATGTGATAGCAGAAATAGTATCTGTTAAAGCAAAATTATAGCAAAATTGAAATATTTAAACCGAGCGAGTAAATATTAGGTCCCTGATTGAACACTACGTAGCTACATTTAAGAGTTCCAACTCTTTTGACAGCCCTGCAGCCTATTGTGTAACCCTGTTGATGAATAAGAGCGAAGAAGACGAGTGGGATGGTAAACGATAATAATGAATGAGCGTGAGACTCATGGGATGGGCAAAGAGCCTAAAAAAAGCCTGTGTTCCAGAGAGTTTGTAAGGGAAGGGATGAGTGGAAAAGACTCAACAAAAGGAGAGGACAGGGGACGGGTGAAGGAGCAAGGACGTGCAGAAGTGTGTCCGAAAAAAGAAGTAGTAGGGAGGAGGTTTAAAGAGGACTGGAGAGGAGACAGCAGCTCAACATAGGCAGAAGAGCAGTGTGAAGTAGTAGCTTTAAACAAACGGGCGATTCTGAAAGCTTTTCACATAAGCGTGAAAAGTATGAGACAGAGAAGATAGCTTGAAAGAAGCAGAGCGTAGAGACACAGTAAGAGACAAAAATGTGGAGTCCCGAAGACAGGAAGAGAAGAGGAAAAAGAGATACAGGAGGAGCTGGAAACAACAGTCGGAGGGACAGTCGGAGACAGGCAGAATAGTGTGACAGAGCCAGAACAGAAAAGTCTTTATCCCTGGACCAGGCAGAGCTGGAGAACAGGCTCCACAGGGAATTTGTACTGAGGCTATAATAAACTACTCTTTACATGAGTTAAGTCTCAGAAATTATTTGGCTATATTTGTAATCATGCTTTCTTTGGTATCAGCACGTATCAGACTTTGCTACATCTGAATGTGATTCTTGTTTGTCTTGTAAAAGTTCGCGTGGAGAGTGAAACTGTAACAACATTATTTGACTGATAAAAGATTATTCCACAACTATTTTAATTATCTTCTAAATTCTTAAATGACCTTTAAAGCAAAAAATCTCAAACAGTTGCAGGTTCCAGCCTCTCCAATGTAAGGAGGTGTTGGCTTTTATTGGTCTAATGTCACTATACTGAATTAGAGCTGCAACGACTAGCCCATTAGTCGGTCAAAAGATAAATAAATTGCCACTTAGGATAGTTGAGCAATCATTTCAGTCATTTTTCAAGATAAAATGTCCAGCTCCAGCTCCTGCTTCTTAAATGTGTTCCATGTCATCTTTGGGTTTTGGGGAAAAAATGACAAAAGAAGCAATTTTATGATGAGCCCTTTTCCTTATTTATTTACATTTGATAAATAAAGTATTCCATGAATTAAATAATAATGTAAACAATCCTCAATTACATGCCTGTATTAAATATGTTTTAGACTATTATTTTGACAAGACCCACTATGTGTTACCTTTGGCGCTGGTTTCGGGGTTAGGCTAATCTGCGGATTCATCATCGATGGACGGACAGCAACAAAAATCATTTGTTGCGAGCCTAGACTGTGTAAGGGGTCAAAGAGCCATTGATATTTGAGATTGAATGGTCTCAGCTTTTCAGGCATACAATATACGCTGTACTTTACTCTTCCACAGGGTGCTGTGACTTTGTCTGACACACCTCCAGCGCTCACCTCTTGGCTCCACCTTACACCAACATTTGCTTTAGAAAATGATCTTCAGATAGGAGGAGGGAGCTGCAACCTCTTTGTCTCTTCACCCCTTCACTCTCTTTCTCTCGTCTGCCTCCACTTTCTCTCTCCCCTGTCTCACCCTCAGCGTGTTCTTCTCTTTCCCTGTCCTCCTCTCTCCTGTTTCTGTCTTTGCCCTGCGTCTCCTCCTCCTCACTCTCCTCACAGTGTGTCTCTTTCCTGAGGTAAACCGTTCTCTGGTGGTTGTTGGCCTCGTTCCCATCCTCAACATTCCCCCTGCCTCGCCTGGGGTTGCTGTGGAGAGGCACCAGGAGAGAAGCACTCATCCTGCTCCTCTCCTTCTCTCCCAATGCCAAACTCCAAATACCAACAGCAGAGGAGGGGGACACATTGTTTCACTTAGATCCTCCTTTATTGGGATCTCCAAGACTCAAAGGTCACAGTTGTTTGAGTGTCCTTAGATACTTTACAAACCAAACTATCAAAAACTAATTAATCCTAGATTTCATTCTGTCAGTCTTGTCTTCAGATCTTGAAGCTGACCTGCACTGATTCCATATAAATAAACAAAAGCTAAGTTTACAGTCAGTGTAAGGGCTGAACAAGATGGGAAAAAATAA
Source organism: Sparus aurata (assembly GCF_900880675.1). Lineage (NCBI taxonomy): Eukaryota > Metazoa > Chordata > Actinopteri > Spariformes > Sparidae > Sparus > Sparus aurata. Next base: position 13,269,261 of record NC_044203.1, on the reverse strand, counting down.
AGAATTTTGTGATTATTTTGACAGAAACTGGAATTTTTGATTTCAGTATTATTTTGATTAATTCTTAAGCCCTAGTCAGTATTGCTTACCACAAAGCACTGTTTGTGTCCTTAATGCATTTTTTCTAACATATATAGCATTTGCAAGGGCACAATCTGAACCTTGCATCCACGTTCACTTGATAGTTTTCTTTTTCACTGCTTTTGTGTGTGGATTGCTGTGTATCTTCATGTATTACTGCCTTTGCTGGTCTGTTTATCACATGTATGTGTATCTTCATGCATGTGCACGAGACAAACCAAACAGGGAAGAACTTTGTGGTCAAAACTTCCATGTCAAAACTTGACATGTGCACAGGTGTGTTTGCTCTTCATTGAGGAACGCTGAGAGCAGAAAAAGTGCAGTAAGTGGAAAATCACTGCGGTGTCATTTAAGGTGTGTCTCCTGCCGGTGCACATGGTGCCTCTGCTGCTGCTTCAACATGGCAGCTAACAATGTAGACACACAGGAGCTCAGTTTGTGGGATGAAACTGCTGTCATCAACAAATTTACAGGCAGTCTTGGGGAGTAACGAATTACATGTAACGACGTTACGTAATTTAATTACAAAATTTACGTAATTGTAATCCGTTACATTACTGGGAGAAAATATGTAATTAAATTACAGTTGCTTTTGGAAATTTCAATGATTACAACTTAAGTTACATATGAAAAATCGTATCCCTGTACTACAAAGGTGGCTCTCTTTTAACCCGGCTAGATCACCATGGTAACTTATGGTTAGCTCATAACCTGGTCCCGACCAGGTTCTGTTCAGACTTTCAGCTTAAAATCGGCTATAAAAGCGCCGCTGTTTCACGATTTAACTCATTTACAGCTGGCGTCACCTTTACTTTGAAAGTCCAGTGGAGCTGGATCAGAACATTTGTACGGAGGGAGAGATCGCGCTGATCCGCTGCTGTTTACTTTCTCTCTGAGCGTCTCCGCCTACAGATGTTCAGCTGAGGGGATACGCTGCTCAGCTGTTGATCCGACTTGCGTCAGAAGGTCATTTATTTACTTTTATATACAGTCAGTCACCACTGAAAGAAGTTGTGCGCTCGCAGCAGGACAGATAATTTAACTTAATGTGGCCATGAATAAATTAATTGTTTCGCCTGTTATGTGTTGCCCAAACGCAAATCTTGAGTAGGTCTTCTCTGTTTTTCCACATTTAAAAAGGTCTTTGTACAGAGACAACATGAGATTTGCTTGTAGCTACAGCACCTAAAAAACCCACTGTAACCTATTTTCATACGCACACCAGCCTCGCTTTCAATAAAACACACACTGGCATTTTATAATTGCGATCAGTGAAATATATGAAAACAATATAAAACACAGTTTAAAACAACAGTTGTTGTTGCTCTAAAGCTTCATATTTAAAAGCAGCTCAATGTAGAGCTGTCAGAAATTAAAATCAGCCTCCTCTTGTCATATTTGCAGCAACACTGTTGCTTCAGGCTGTGATCAGGCTTTTTTGTATCGCTCATACTCTCTCCATTAAAACAACCTGCTCCTCTTGGCTGAAATCAGCCCGTTGTCGCTCCGTTTAGTGAGGAAGTGAGCCTCCTTCGCAGGTCAGGCCTAAGGTTAGACTCATAATATATGGTTAAACCTTTGAACTGAAAGGTTTATCACACTATAGGTCTTAAAATGTGAAAATGGTTAGCAGTTGAGAGATTTCATTCAAAATTAAGAAAAGTAATCAAAATGTAATCAAATGTAATTAGTTACATTACTTTGAGAAAGTAATTGAAATAGTTACACTACTATTACATTTTCAACAGGGTAACTTGTAATTGTAACCAACTACATTTCCAAAGTAATCTTCCCAACACTGTTTACAGGTTTATTGAGGTAGGTATGAGTGAGGATGAATTCTGAGAGAACTCTGGAATTATTTTGTCTGCGTTTTTTTTTTATGATTAGAAGGCACTGGAAAAATAAAAAATATCTCTATTGACTTATGAAACTTTGAAAAGCTTACCCTTTATGCAATAATGTACACTAGAACTGAGATTACAGCGACATCACAGACAGGAATAGCTTTAAAACGGTGAGTGCTCTTTGATAAAATTCTCATGGATTTTTTTGCCGAGTGGAATCTAATTTAAAGAAATAGAAAATCTGGACAGTTGCAGCATGTGCACATGGATGCATGCTGTACATACAATACATTATGTATGTTCAAATAAGCATGGAGAAAAAAACAAAAGATAACATTAAAACGAGTAAAAAGGAGATCGAAGCTTTGACTCTTTGACTTAGCAACAGTGTAACGTATTACCCAGAAAGAACAAGCTCTCCTGTGAAGGCTCCATTAGAGCACTTTGTACCCATCAACATCAGCTCAAGTTTCTGTGCGTGTCTGAGTATGAAAGAGAATGACAGAGACCACTTTATGCCCGTCTAAATACGATCACATTTCTCTGTGGTTGCGGATGCATGTGCTGTAGGAGTGATTACCTGTTTTCTGTGCCTTTACGTCCTTGGAGTGCCCCTCGGAAAACACAGAGAGGTTAAATGTTGCATCATGTTGTATCTGTTGACTCAGTCAGCTGGTACGAGCCAGTTTGGAGTACAGTAATCAGTTTTCTTACATGAACACACCCATTTAAAATTAGATTATTTTTGCCTGCGGGACTTGAGATAATGTTATTTACCCTTTGTGATTACAACTAGAGCCCCGTTCAAATCGACCGCTAATGCACCACAGTTAGTAGGCTGTATGGTCAGCCCACAAGCAAGCATTAGTCAGAGGAAAAAATACACATTTTTTTTTTAGTTAATCAGTTTAATATGTTTATTGCTTTAGCCTTACTAATTAACTAGAATGTAAGGCTGCATCGAAAATGTTGTTCATCAATCTAATTACCGTCTTAATTGTCAGTGATATTGTTGTTGATATCTGTGTCTGTTTTAACTTCTGCAGGTAAACAAGCTCAAGCCTGAAGATGTCAAAGATCTCTGCTTTGGTGTTAATGACACGTAAGTTCAACTCTTCAACGTTTTTTAATTTCATCACAGCTTTCCTTTAAAAAGAAATCCTCAAGGACTCAACTAAATTAGTAACTTCCTCTTTTTAAAACCAGTCAACCAGAGAGTCACTAAGTGTGATAAATGTCACGTCAGTAAGGACTCATGGCCTCTTCCTCTTTTCAGAGGAAACTCTGCCTGAAGCTCTGTCTTCTATCACCACATTGCTCAAGTATTTATATTGTTTTGACACTTAGTAACATGTCTGAGCTCGACAGAAGACAGCAGGGTCGATGAGTGGTTACAGAGATCATCCTGTCGCTGGCTGTCTTGGTGCCCCTTCACTTTAAAATTTTAACCTGTCAGGACGTCGGATGTGATCGAGTGTCTTGTAGAAATATACTGTAAGAAAGAAAATCACAAACACTGTGAGTACGATGGCAAATGAGGTGCTCTATAACCACAGTAGTGACAAGGTGAGGGTAAGAACATCCACAGCTCTGTCAGGTGTTGTATAAGAGAAAAGATTCGGTGAATAAGGAGGGGGAGAGATGTAACAGAGTTGTATGTAACATTTGTAAACAGATCTGGATTTCCAACAAACACAGGAAAGATTTAAGAGCTTTTTAAGAGGCGTTTTAAACAGTTTCCTTTGTAAACCGTTCTACATAACAGACGTGGAATTGTATTTGTCTTTCCTTTAAAATAAAAACAGTGGAAAGCTAGTACAACATAAAGTGCACAAAACTAATATATATGAATGTAAGTCATTAAAAAGCCAGTATAATTGACTATTTCTGTACAGTTATCCTGTTATTCTTCATTTTCTTAATTGGAATTTGACTGGGTTGTGTAAATACTGAGGGTGAATTCAAGGTTTCAAAGCCAAGGGAAAGAAGCAACATGCTCTACAAATTGAAAATAGCATGCTTCTCTTCTCTCCTTCACTTGCTTTAAAAACAAAGCACATCTAGCAGGCTAGTCAGATCAAGGTCTGTGGGATAGGAGGCGGTGGTGCTCAGAATACTTTTGTCCACAGGGGCAGCCAGAATTTTAAAAATGAAATTTTCCATTGCTTTTAACTATTTGTGGTATTATAACTGCCCAGACCACACAAATCTGCTCTTCCTTAATGAACCCAAAGCAATAAAATATTTAATTTACTTTTCCACCCGCATGATCCCCAGCCATAAACAAAATGAGAAGCCTCAGGCTGTGTTGCACTGTTGTAAAGTTTGTGTCTCTGTCTGAACTCTTACAGTTGTGTCGCTGGTGTTTGCAGAAGAACAGCACTGTAAGTACACTACGGTGAATAGTTGAATAATATGGTAAAAAAATTGATCTGATCTAACAAGAAAGGAGAACCATAAAACCATAAAAAAAGTGTCAACTTTATTATTTAGCATTTTTGCTTAAAATCAGTTGTGATCTTTGAAAAGTATTGATTTGATGATGGTCAGGCATGTCAATCATTAGCGAGAGAATCAAACTAGGCCATTGTGTTTGCTCATCCCACTTCGTACTGTTGACTTTATTGTGTCACTGTTTGAGATGTGGATGTGTCTGTAAACCTTATTTATCCGCTGTTTCAACTGACGCTCTTCATTTATGTTCCTGCAGCTGAAGATGACCCCTTTACCTTTGGTAATTTCTCCTTTTATAACTTATTTTGACTATCAATTATACATTCATGTAACTAGGAGGATGATCCGTATCATTGGCATCAAATATGTTTTTTTAAATTTATTTTCAAGTGGTAACCATGACTTCTTTGTGTAGACTACCACAGACTGCGTGTCGGAGGCCTGATTCTAGCTGCTGTCCTTTGTCTCATCGGCATCACCATCCTGTTCAGTAAGATGCAAATTACACACACACCCCCCCTTATCCACACAGTCATAAACAGGCTCAGACAATGCTCAAATACATGCAGGCATCATAAAGACAGTCAATGCTTGTTTTCTCTTGTTCCAGGTGGCCACTGCAGGTGCAAGTTCAACCAGGACAAGAGGTGATTCTTCATACAGTTGCACGTGAAAAACATCTGCAATTAATTGCACTGCAAACTTTAAACCAGGAACACTTAACATTAAATATCATATTGTAAAATCAGTATTTATTAGCTCTCAATAGAGATGTTCCGATACCATTTTGACTTTCCCGATACCGATTCTGATACCTGGGCTTTTGGTATTGGCCAATGCAGAGTACCAATCCAATACCAGTGCAAAAAAACAAAACAAAAGAAGGGTTTTTTTCTCTTTTAACAGCTGTATTTTCAACTAACCCTCTATGGACGTGATATGATTGTTATCATTGTTTTATGGCCTGGCTCGGGATAAACCTTGTAGGGAATGATCACCATACAACATCCTTTTATCACCTATTTTAACTGTCAGTCATAACCGCAAAAGAACAAAGAAAGAAATCTAGGAATACATAATTCCTTTAAAAACTGTTAAAATGCAGCCACTTTATAGATAGAACAGTTTAAAAGAGTAGTGAAATGGAAAATCTAGGAATAAATATTTCCCTTACTCACTTACGTACTCACGGAACTCGTTTGCTTGCACCGCAGCACTTTGTTTTGCAGATGTTGACGGCGATACTGTGTCGACCCAGTGCAGACTCAGCAAAGACATGGGACACGCGTCAGAGGTCCAAATGTCAGAAGTAGGGCTGATTGTCTGCACAGCTTTCGACCTACATGAAATGTGTTCCCTCACTGTCTCATAAAGTTTGGGAAGAGCAGTTTCATTATGCTCTTTGCATGATGCGTCTTCAAATGCTTTGTAAGGTTGCAGGTGTTGAAGCTGGCAACACTTGTGCCACCCCTCGAAATTACAGCCCTGCAAACTGAACATGTCACTGTTTTACTGGTATGGTTATCCAGAGTAAGATATTGTTGTTAGCTTCCTCTGTTGGCTTTAAGAGCAGTGAAAAATTATTTATTTCGTTAAGCAGAAAGGAGCTAACTGGGAAGTAGCAGGGTCCTGTTTCTAATTTACATGGAATTATATCGGTGCATAGACTCATGTACTTATGGATACCTGCATTTTCAGCAGTATCAATGGCATCGGAACAACTCTGGTTCTAAAGCTGGTGTAGCTTTCGTTATCAAAATAATGGTATGTGAACATTTTACAAGGAGTATCCATTTATCAACTGTTTCCCTTCCTCTGTGTCATCTTTGCAGGAGGAGGACAGGAAGCAATGCTCAGCAGATGCTCTCCGACCAAGGTAATGTTAGTTCACCCACCAACTGTTGCTAGTGTGAGATCCTATCTAAAAACTATATGGAGAACATGCTCCAATAGTGAAAATGAAAACAGCTGGAAGAATTAAAGTTACAGGGCCAATTATTCATCAGTTCCCTGTACTGGTGAAACATTTCTGTTTACCCACAAAGGAAGCTGGGTTAGTAGTTATGGTTTTACTGTAAATGTCAACAGAACAGATGACCACATACTACGTATTCTAAACAAACAATACTGCGTGTATAGCAGACATATGTATCATGTCAATGTAGACTCATGCCTAGCAGGATACACGGCTTCAAATATTAAGATTTCATCACCAAGTTGTCGTCCTGCCAAGGTCTTAAGTTATATTTACTCTGTCCATCTGTTTCATTGTCTCACACACACACACAGTGTCAGTATGCACTGTATGGAAAGCTCCCATAGTGCTGGACTCAGACACCATGGACCTCGCTGTTAAACAGGTGGTGGGACTCTGGGTGGCAGGCAGGCAGAGAAGGAGGGAGATGAAGGGTGGTTTTACAGGCAACTCCTATTTCAAGTTGCTGCACAGCCATTAAATGTGCTCTTGTGTGTCTGAAAAGTACACACAAACCAAACATGGAACAGCTATAGTGAGATATATGGACAAGTGGATAAAGAACATACATGCAAGCATCAACAGTGTTTGCTAATGTCATGAGAAGTAATCCGAATTTCAAGAAGACTTTGAACATTTAGAGTTTGATTGGTTAAAACATTTAAAGTTTGACTCAACCACAAGAAGGCTTCATTGTTGGCTGCTCCAGGATCGTGTTGATGCCTGATGGAGGATCTCTACTGTACGATCCAACATCTCCCATAATGCTAGTATCTTTTTTTATCAGACCCTTCTTGCAAGGGGAACACCTACAATGTAAACTTTCTCTTATGAATGTGTAGTTGCAGAGCTCGAGCTCTGATGACGCTGACGATTTCTGATGTTACTGGGAGACAAAGCTTGTTTGATTACAACAGCTATGATGTACACAAAATACACAGGAGGCCCATATGGAAAAACACTGTGTGAGGCAACTCAGCAGGGGCCCACAGGGACATGCTGCACTGAAAGGCAATTTCCACTTGCATGAGTACTTACACACTAACACACATATGATTTCTTTCTCATTATCTGAGCAAGAGCATTAGTTTGTTAATTCATTCATTCAGTCATTGCAATACAGTGATATTGAATATGAGCCGCGCTTCTCGTGACAGAATCCCCTGATACTATTTTGATTGTTGTCAAGGCCTAATATAACATCTGATGTCTATTTTCTCACAATGCTGCCTTTCAGAATATGCTGTATCCGTGGACTGGGAATGCAAATAATGAAGTGAAATGTTAATTCTAAAACTGAAAAAAAAATGAATATTCTAATCATGTTGTAGTGGTCTGAAAAACAAAACACAAACAGAAGCTCATTACAACATTTCCAAAAAATGATATGGAGTTACTAAGGAAATAGTGATGTTAAGGAAAAGTCAGTTTAATTACCTGGTGATGAATGTTCTGTCAAAATATCATATATTATAATGTATAAATAAAGCTTTAAATAGCAGTGTGACCACAGGTGGAATCACATCATCAATTAAATGAATTATCCTAAGTTTCTGTTTTGGAGAATGTTATCTAAAAGCAACGTATGGTAATATATTCTGTGTTTGTATAACCCAGTGTATTATGTCACTGAACACATTTTGAGCCAGAGAGTAAACTCGAGTACTTGTCTGTCTTTTCACCCACAGGTCGTTCCTGTGACTGCTAGATCTCAACCAGAACACACGCTGACTTCCCAAACCTGCAGCCAGCAGGTAACACGGAGGAGCAGCAGCGGGATTTGATACATCCAACAAGAGGCTTTTGTTTTATTGTTAGACATCAACAGAGAGTAGTCCGTGTGTACCTGCTGTGAGGTGTGACGCTTTCTGCCTGATAACTGAGCTACTGATCTGCAGCCTGCACACGTTCACAGACTCGGACCCACAAACACTTTTACACACAATTTCAGTCACTTTCATGTCAGTCAATCGATTTTTTTTTTATTTTTTTTTGCGTATTTAGAAGTTTAAAAGGATTTGACTTGAAGAAGCAGACATATTCAATCGAGAATTCCTTCTGTAACTGGCCGTGAATTGTTTTCATTCATTGTTGATAGTTTTGTTTGGCTGGGCTGAAAGTGACTTCACACAACGGTAACACAAACCTATCACCAAAAACCTCCTGAAGTGTCCACCTACATACTGTAGGTTGTGTCGATGCCTCGCACTACTTCTGCTGTCTGTACTGTATTCATGTAGATGTTAGTCGCTTACTGTGTCCAACCTAACCCACAGTCTTTGCTTTCATGTCATGTATATGAAATCCACATAGTCTTGAGTGTTTAGAGCGGCATTGATGATTCATGATAATCTGTTAATACCCATGTTTAGCTTTATGGAGGAAAGTAGTGGATTGCACTGTCGAGAGATACAGAAAGACTCTGTCATGTTTCTATAAAATAATTATTGAAACAAACAAAAAAAGTTATGGTGTTTCATTTGTGTGTGTGTGTGTGTGTGTGTGTGTGTGTATGTGTGCAATATCTGTTTTTTATGAGATTCTAACAGTATGAGAGTATGAAATATGACAAAATTGCTCTAACTTTTTTCATTTTTACATGATAAATACTTTCAACAGGCACTTCAACTGGAATAAATAATGCATTTATGTTTCAATATCAGCTCTGACCTCCTGCAAATAAATCACGAGAAAATTTTTAAAAAATGTATCATACAGATGTTAAGTAATTCAGGAAACCTGGCTTTGTGTTATAAAAAGCACAGGTGTTTTTACTAATGAGCTGACTAGACCTTTGCTTAGCTTAATAAACAGTACTGCAAATGATGTGATATCACCAAACTATGTAATTTGAACTGAACAATTGAAACTACTGTCTCTTTGGATGACCATATGCAACCTACAACTTCATTTTGACAGTTTTCAAGTCTAACCAGGCACAACAAGTGAAAACATTTGTATAAGAATTGCACAGAAGTTTGTGAGCTTTAATTTGGTCAATTTGGAGCATAAGTGCAAGTTTCTGTCTCAAAAGTCGAAAACATTAAACATCTTGGGTGTTTGAAAGCCTGGGGGCAATATGAGTGAGCAGAGTAAAAATCAAACAATAAAAAGAAAAGAATAAAAAGGATATATACCTAAACGTGGATATAAACCACATGTGGATGAGGCGTCATAACAGGAAACACACAAGTGTTATTAAAAACCATCCTGCGCGCTCTGTTATGACATGTCAGTGTCCGCCATGAGAGCCATTTCTGCGCCTGTGAAAGGCTCTGGCTCCCTCTAGTGGACATTGTCACATGCATTTTTTTTTTTTCTCCCCCCCCCCCCCAATTCTATTTTCCATTTTAATTCAGTGGGCCCTGCAACTGTGATCATTCTCTTTCCTCAGCTAATACATATAGAGAGAGATTCAAATAGAGCGAGAGGTGGTCGGCAGCAATGCACTTCATGACATGTGCAGAGAGCAGCACGACTTGACTGATGGCTTGTCCAGGAGGATCTTGGCACTGAAGTAACCCACATTACCATAACAGCCAAAAAGAGTGTTTTTATTTTGAGACTTGTGGTTTTTTTTTTTTATGTCAGCCCGTATGTTGTGAGGGGCCCAGCCTCGCCTCCATTGGCCCCTCCCTCTTCATTTATTGGCCCACTATAATGAGGGCGACGGCAGCATCAAGGCAGCCATTGGTAGCCGGAATGGACCGGAAATTAGAAGAACTCGCATTAAAAATAAAAGAATAAAATATTAAACATTGATGATCATGTGCATGGGACGTGTTGATGTAACTTTGAAAGTGGATTTTAAAGATTATAAGTTGGTCTCATTACACTTACAATATTTTGTATCGGTTTGTTGCGTGCAGTAGATGGGAGCACTTTACAGAGACAAAGACTTGCAACAGCAGCATTATTTGCATGCAGCAAACAGCAAATTATTTTATTCTCGAGATATGTTATCTTTTTTCTATCTTTTGACTCTCTGTATATTTTCTTTGTATTTCATGATAATGAAATGTGTCTTTGCTTTAGTTTTATATGTGGGAGACTGAGAATGAAGTGTTAAGGTTTATCCTAGCAGCAGCCCTACTGACTACTGAGCTCTGAAATGTTCTTGTAACAGCGCAAACGTGTATTCACTATACACTATATATATGCTATAATTCAAGTATGTATTAAGGTTTAAGGTACATTTTTTGCAACTTGATATTCTATTCCACTACATCTCAGACTTAAATATATCACTTTTTACTTAGAACATACATTTAATTACTATTTACTTACTTTTCATATTCAGAAAAAAAAAAAATTAATTGAAATATATGCTATTCCTATTAACATTATAATTATTATTATCACTATTAGTAGTTGTTGTTGTAGTACTGATAATGGTTATTATGTATAAATTAGGATAAAGATAGGTCATTGTTGATCCCCAGAGGTATCTATACTCAGGCAGGTGCACACATCCACACCCAAGGGGTGCTTGAGCCCCTGCCCTTTTTGCCTCCTATTATAAAGCGCCCTTTTTGTGTGTGTTTTTAATGAATGAATACATTCTTGTTGTGCATAGGGATAAGAAATAAACAACGGTATAAAAACGCCACCGTAAGGTTATCTACCATACATATTTCGTACGTAATATGGTGTTGTGTGAGTGTGTTGAGCCTATAAAGCCGCTTCTCTGTCCGCTGCGGCTCCGTTCTGTCTCTCACGGAGAGAGAGACAGAGAGAGAGAGAGAGAGAGAGAGAAGCCGCTGCCTCATCAGAACTCCACCATGCACGTAGATGAGACGTGACAGTGGAACGACTTGTAACTTTGTGAGTTATAAATCCATGAACATAACTTCCTTGTGGGGGCTAACAAGTCGCCTTCCACTTATTCAACGTGCGTTGAGTCATATTTCAGAAACGCGCCCAATTGTGCTTGTTAAGCTAACTGCTTGTTAATGAAAGATAAGAATAATCAAATATTACAGCTGTCTGTATCGGCTGTTTATCTGCCTCCAATCTTAAACTTCTTCCAGATATTGAGTTTACTGTGACTTTGCTGTTGTAAACATTGCTGTTCCTACTTACAGTCACAGAAGTCGTTTCTTGGGTTTGTCACATTTTTAGACGTGTTGCCTGTATTTCTAGTTTGCACTTGCCCTCTGATAAATAGCCAAATAATAAACCAGCGTTGTATTGCTTTTTAAGAATTGCAGCTGAATTGCATGTCTTCCAAACCTCAGTATTATGATAATGTGAATAAAATCATGTTGACAGTACTTTATTGACACAAAAGAAATGGCAATTGTGTATCACTCACAGCTACACAGGATACACAGCTAAGTAGTTAGCTTTCTATAAGTACTTTTTTCAAATTAATTTTACATTAATTAATCTACATATTATGTCATTAAGGCCTGAAAAAATGGGCACATACTGCCCTTTTCTGACTGTGAGCCCCTGCCCCTCTATAATCATGTGCACGTCCCTGACTATACTCACAAGATACCTGGCAGTAAAGTAATTAAGTTTATCTCCAGCTGCTAGCTGTACAATTAAGTGATGAACACATGAATGCATCAGTTATAATAATCCAGTGATATAGATATTATCCTGAAAATAACTATTCTGCACAATGAGTAGGTATACTTTTAGCACTCTACTTTTTCGGTAGCGTTCAGTATATTTTTACGCTTTATACTTTTTATACTTTAGATTGCAGAATGTATTTCTACATTAGTGTTGGTACTTTTACTTTAAAAGATACAGAGATCTGAGTACTCTCAGCATTGCACATAGGCTACTGTAGGTGGCAACGTACTCATCCTGTAAAAGCCAAGACACTAACCCAACGTCCCATCCCAACAAACTATTGAGTCTATGTCTAAAGGGATAATGGATATAGCCTACTTCCAAATTAATGTGTATGTATAGTCATCTGTTGTTTTTTCGCTATATGTATTATTCATAGTGTTGCTCCAGGAAATGCATATCATGGGCCGACGTGCTTTTAATCTGAAATCCATCACCGGACGTTCACTATTCTTTCTGCGTCACTTTACGCTATTGAGAATATTTGATCAATCCGCCACACTTGGGGCAATTCGTGTTGTAGCAGCAGGGGCTCAATATAGAGAATTGCGTGGACATTTAAAATTGAACGCTTTGGAAGAAAATTCGTGAGACACCCGCTCAAAAAAAAAGGGATATTTGTGTTTTTGAAAGCTCAGAGACCAAGCTGTTGAGTTATGGACCCCAACAAGTCTGCGAGCGGTCCTCCGACGGACTGGTCCGGTGAGAAGTCCTCCATGGGCCAGTCTCCCCCTCCGCCGCCTTACCACGACAACCCGGTGTACCCTCAGCCCGGCCAAGCGTACCCACCACAGGGGCAGGTGAGCATCCCAGCAGCGGGCCTCAAAACTCAAAACAAATGTAGTAGTTTTAAAGCAGATGAGGACATTTGTTATTTATTTCCATTAAACTCTGAAATATGAAAGCAAGATAATGACAACGCAAATTTCTCTGAGGAGTTTTCTTAATTTACCTTCATAATGTCAAGTAGTCTCAAAGCAATTTAAACCGCATCACATTCATTTATCAGTTTAATTATTGCCGACTCCACCCTTGTTGAAAAAATAATAATACAACCACCCTGCTTTGTTTTATGGCAACGTCATATTTGTATAAACTAAGTAGTTAACATGTTGGTCTTGGAGAGGATTTTGAAATGTATTATTAACTATTGTTCCCCGGCAGATAAGTGTGAGTGAGTTCATTTATTTAATAATAATTCACTAAACCTCAGTTATTGTTTAGCTCAGTTTGTTTTGTCATGTGTGTATGACTGTAGGATATAAATATCCAAGTTTAAGTGAAATTAATGTGCTTTTCTTTTTCATACTTGATAAAGAAATCAGCAGTAATTCCTGTAACTCTGATGTCATGACCTGTTAAATGTAATTCTGATGGGAAAGGCAACCAGAGCCACCACTGCGATCACCCCACCCTAAAGTATTAAATTCATTTTCACTTCTTTTGTGCTCACGCACACATCACCCGCAAAGACTTGTTTTTGCCAAGTCTGATGCTACCACTTCCTTCTCGCCTGTGGCCAAATTAAAGTTTCGTTTCACATGAAGCCTCACCTGTTGCCAAACATGACTTCCCGCTAGACTTGTGGCATCAGTTGTGTTTGTCTTCACCATGCCTGTTTCCTTTGACCTGATAATGACTCTGAATTGTATTTCACATGTGCGTCCTGCAGGGCTATGGATCCCCGCCACAGTATGGAGGCGCCCCATATGGCCAACAGCCTTATGGCCAACAGCCATATGGGCAGCAGCCATATGGGCAGCAGCCGTACCCCGGGGGTCAGCAGTACCCAGGACAGCCAGTCGCCGTTGCTGTCCAGCCCACAGTGTACGTGACTCAGGGCCCTCTGGCTAACCCTGTCAACGACTACCTGGGCTACTCCATCTTTACCATGCTGTGCTGCTGCCTGCCGCTTGGAATTGCTGCCCTCATCTACTCCATCTCAGTGAGTTTGAGTCACAAGCATTTATATTCTTTATGGGCTGGTGCACAGCCATGGATACACTCTTCTCCCAACTCGGATCCAAGTCATTTCATTCTGAGTGCGTGCCAATGAAGAGTCAATCCTCCAGCTGGACAAGGCATAAAGAAGCGCTAACCAAAAAGTCAAAATATTCCAAACATTTTCTGTCGATCACTTTTTAAATTACAAACGGCACTTAATGGATTATTGCAGGGATGGAGATTTGTGTTAAAATTCCAGTAGCAAGGATGCTGTCACAAAATGCATTATGCAGATTGTGAAAGATTAGATTATGGATAGGAAGATCTTCTGTTGTTAACATTGATCAAAGGTGAAAAAAAATGACACTCGCTGATGCTAGATATCGCATTAGAGCGCCAGCATCTCTGACCGGAACAATGTGTGCGTCATTCACTCAGTTAATTTGGAAATGAAAGAAAGAGCCATCTGACCACAAACTGGTCACGAAAACCCGAATCAAACTGTGAAACTAGGGACTGCCGAATATGAATCAAGATTCTGTTAGTGCATAACGTGCAGTGTTTCCCACTTAGAATGTCTTCAGAAACAGAGAGAGTGTGACAGGATGCCACTTCATCTTTACATAGGAAATAGTTGTTTGCTGCTTTATTAATGCTCAGCATCTCATGTATTTAACCTTTAAAGAGCCTGGAAAGTAAATATACACATTATTATTTTGGCCTCATGATTTGAGACATAGGTGGTGTTCAGTTCCAATTTCAGCATTTAATGAATTCAACAGTAATTGACAGGTTTAGGGAAGTATATGCGATCTTCAGGAAGGGGTGGAGGTCTGTGAGAGGATGTGAACAAAAAACAGATGTTTTTGTTCCTCTATGTTGTAACCGCTGAGAAACAATCTGGCTTGAATTGCTTCTATACATTGCATTGTCTCAAACGCCTCCTTGCTGTTCCAAGGATAAGATGGTTACAGAAACTTTCATTTACCCTTCTTCTTTAAAACCTGTTTTAATGTGAAGTTTTCGCTTGGTTTTCATCTGTTTATCTGTGTTTCTTGTGTGGCTCTCTGGTGTCTTTTTGAAACGTAGTCGTAATACATTCTCTTCTGCTGGTTTGAGAGTCTAATGTCATCTTACAGACATCAAAGTATCAAGTCTCCAACACTCTCACAGTGGGGAAAATGAATTATGTAATACGAAAGATTACTCTGCTCTGTGTTGTGAAACTTTAGATACAACTAAATCACGTTACTTCACTCTTTAGTATATATGTAGTCATGTTTTTGTAATCTGAGGTAACTCAAAAAGTTAATGGGTTTGTTTTTGCCCTGTATCTCATTAGAGAGGTGTAGCAGGAAAGTATGCACTTCTTTAAGAGAAAGAGTTGGTCGATTGTTTCCATGTGGTTGGTGTTTACTTGTCAGGGTGGAAAAACTCTTGTGCCACTTCCTACACCCTTCTTCAACTGATTGAAAGCCAAAGTTAACATTTATTTGGCCCTAAAACATTTAAGTACCCTGATTGAGAGTTTTACATACACATGGAAAGTTGTCGTTTTTTAAGTTTTAAGGGTGCTATGAAAAGCCTTTGATATGGTAAATCTCCCATGTGGTTTGGCTTGTTTCTGCACGGTGTGTTAAATTGTTAAAATAAAAACTAGCAAATGTAACATATACTGCAGAAAAACATTCAACTTGCCTAATCCTTGATACATACTTAAGACTAGGAGAGATAACATTTGGTATGTTTGCTCGTGTATACACACAGACATACTGCATGTAAAGTGTGTGTGTGTGCGCGTGTGTGTGTGTGTGCTGGTGTGTGTGTGCTGGTGGCATACTACTGACCGTTGCATACCTTCTATAGCAGTAAACTTTATTTTTAGACTTACTCCACATTTAGCATGCAGTGTTTACCTTGAAAGCAACACACAGAAAGGCATCCCACAGCCAGACTGTTGACATGGCTGCTGTTTCTTTGTCTCTGTCGTCCGACACAGAGGGTCTCTGTTGTTCCTACAGAATGTACGAGCTCATCCCTCTTCTGGTCTTTGTCGTCCATTAAATATGCCATCTATTCTTCAGTTATGGCCACTAGGTTATTTGACTGGTGCCTGTCTGCGACATGAGACTGACTGCGGTGGCTGTAATTTAGAGTATTCACTCAGCCAGCAGCCTTCTCTAATTTGGCCTTCCAAGCTGTATAGTAAACAGATACTGTATGAGGCCCAAAGATGCAGGACTGAGCAGAGTAAACACGATGTAGTGTAAGGTAAACAAGCGTCAGTAATCGCCTACTTTGTTTGTGTGTACCTAGAGCTCGGCAATATGGCCTCAAGGTAATATTGTGATATGATATGTATCTCAGTATTTTAAAAAATCTCCTCAGAAGTACTTCATGAATGCTAGGAGTGGGTCTGCAAAATCAAATATCACGATATGTTTGAAAAAAATACCTCCATATTGATATTGTGACAGTATTGTAAAAATGACTGTTGATACTTTAACAAAATATAAATGCAATCAGATTTTTGATAATGATCATCACTTATGTGGATATCATGACTAAGAAAGTTGTAATGTGTCAATACTTTATGAAACATTTATTCAAAAGTTTGGAATCTCCTACAACGAAGGTTTAGTTCTGTAGAGTCAGATGACTGAGATGAATGTTCCATTACTATTTTTGAAAGGCAAGACAGTTTTAGAAAACAATGGTTATTTGGCGAAAAATGGTTTCAACACTGTGGTAATAGGGACATTGACTAAATGGAAGTTTTTATCATTTAGATATTATTATTTTGTGGCCAGACCATTTAAAATGTAAATAGCACATCTGGTGTCTGAGTTATACTGTCTTATCTATGTTGAAAAAAAATGCCATTACTGTTGTAAAATATCAAGATAAGAGGTGATTCCAAACCAAATACATTATTATTACAAAGCAATGTACAAATCTGTTACATCTGCACAGTAAGCACACTCCACTCCAGTTGATGTAGATTTTATAAAAAGCCTTTTCATAAAAATGGAACTGCACAGGGCCTGTTTGCACCTCTGAATGGGAGCAAAGACCAACTGTTTAGAAAATATGAACTTCAGCACATAGACTGTGATTCAAGTACATGTCAACAAACTTCACTCAATATGTTAATGTTGACCAATTTGTCCAGTCTATACCAGTTAAAACAAATTATCTAATGTTAGGCAGTTTTAGTAATGCAAGGTTTTTGATATACACCGACACTGATGTACACTGTATGTGATAAGCCAAAATAGGTTGAGTTTACATTTTTGAGAATGTTTTAGCTGCTTGCAGGTCCTGTTTGCATTGTTACCATGGACAACATTCACAGGATTATTGTTGATACTGAAGGAAAAGTCTGAATAAGGAAATGATGATGACAGTGCCAACAAACATTTAAATTATATTATGTCCTGCGTGTGTCCTGGATGGACAGTAGAGATAGCATAATCAATGGAAAAATTGACTTGTTAACCTGATTGTGACACTGTCCCCCTCCCTTTTCTCATCTACTGCAAATAGTGTAAAGTACAGTGCATTTGGAAAGGTCTGATCTCACTGGAACTTCTTACTGTCAAAGCAATAACCCTATGAAAACAGTATATTATATCACCCAAAGTAATGTGGAAAATGTTTTAAATGAAATTCCTCTATGACCTTCACCTACATACCTGCAAACACACTTTTTCTAGGGTTTCTACTGAAGTTCAAAGACGTCTCATTTTGTTGTTATGCACAAGAAAGGGTTAGGGCAACTGGAAAGATGGACTTTACCTGATTGTGACACTGTCCACCTCCCTTTTCCCATCCACTGCATACAGTGTTAAGTACAGTGCATTTGGAAAAGTCTGATCTACAACAGGATAAAGACATTGTTTAATGAAAAATGTGCCTTTTTTGGTGCTTATTAGATATCTAATATCAGCCAGCCATATAATAATAACTTCCTGATCAAAGATTTGTGAAAACTATTAACTATTTTATGAATAATCATCATACACTGATCCATAGCTTTTTGTCTGTCTGATGTCACCCAAGTTGCCCCAAGTCTTTAAAACACTATCTATACAAACAGTCAAACACAACATACAATTTCACTCTGTCACTGCAACCTGGCAACCCACAGCCCGATTTAAAGGGCATAAGAGTGGTGTGCGCAGCTGCTAATTTAACTCTAGTTTTGTTGTAATGTTAGCTGTTGGCGAACAAAAGAAATCCAAATACTTTTCCCCAGCCCCGCCCTCGTCATAAAAGTCCTGTATTTTGCAACCTTAACGTTGGCAGGTATGTACCTGTCAGGAACACATTCTCACTTCCCCTGATAAATCATTTGTCCATGAAAATTATGTCATGTGCATGTGTAGTCATACATTTTGTACACTGCTTTCACTACATGATTTGATGTGAAACCCATAGGCATTTAGTCATCACTGTTGTTAAAGAGTTTAAAAAAACTTGCAAGTGTTGGTGTACATTTTGCTTGAGCTTTTCTGAGATAAGCCTGGTGGAAAAACCCTATTATGACCTCATTTGTGGCCATGTTTACTTTTAGTCTGGATAGCGTGCCTACCCAATCTTCTAAGTTTCTCTCTTAACAGTAACACTTTTAATCCTAGATTCCACCTACTACCCAGGTAGTCCTGTTTCCTATTCTTGTATCTCTGATACAATCTTTCCACCCCATGAAGGCATATTTGTAAACTTATGATCCATAACTTTCTCTACGTCTGATCTTATGGAGAAACTTTTTGAAATGACAAAGACCTTCACCTCCAGCACAAAAGGTCAAGAGAGCAGTTCCCTTTCCTGTGCCTGGAGAGTCAGATACTGGAGCAAGAGACTTAAAGACATGGAGACCATTCCCGAGTCAAATTATTCTTTCTGAAAAACAGTTACTTTCCATGAACACGCTGTTTGTCAGATTGTACAGTTTCTGCGTGAATGAATAGCAGAGCAGCGTTGAAACAAAACATGCATGTGTTTCCTGGAGTCACCATCTCTGAGGAATTTTGTCCTCAACTTGATAAACCTTTTGAAAGAACCCATGACATTTAGAAACGACTGGGGACAGGTATACTACACATTGCTGTTAAACTGAACAGATTTAATGTGTTTTGTTACAAAAGGGACCAAAAGTGTATATTGGCAGTTCATTAGTATCATATTTTTTCCATAGCAGCCTCTGCAAGGTTTCATTCCTTTATTTAATGTACAGTGCAGCATTAATTAAATTGACTTAATTAGATCTGCAGTTGTCAGTCTGGGACAAGAGCAGAAACCATACTACGTCATTGGTACAAAGCTGTGTATATACTGTAGTAATTTGGCTGTTATGTGCATAGCTGGAACATATTTTCAGTTTCCATGACGCGTTTACACTAACAATGGGATATTTAATCTTTCTCAGTGTCAAGAAGGGTGACTGTAAGAGCTGTTCTGATTGGGTAACTGGTTAGGAGTCAGGAGAGTTTTAGGTTCTCATAGCAGTAGTCATGTCAACACATTTCTTGTATGTCCAACTCCAAAATAGTATTTATTTTGAACACTGGGTTGAAAAGTATGAAACAAAAAAAAACTATGATAGATAATAAAACCGAATTTATCCCACTTTTTCTCAGCTCTGTGAGACTGTATGAAGGCCTAGTGGTCACCTTGAATCTGTATCAAATTTCATGGCAGTCCATCCTGTAGTGGTCGAGATATTTCAACCAAATGAAAAAATCTGAACTAGGGGTGAAGTCAGGTGATAACCAAAAATCCTCCTCTGAGGATCATGAATGTGGCAATCCATCTGAATGTTGTTGACTAAAATGGTGCACAAGCTAAGAGACCAACACTGCAGAAAGAGCTACTTGCTAGTAAGGATTACAACATAATCAGTCAACCATATTGAATTGTTGGATCCTCGTACAACACAGACTTAAATATAGCCGTGTGAGAGCGTCTGATGAGACTTTTCTTGCTGAGTGACCTTAGTTTATCACTGTATCAGATGGAGAGGAAAAGGGAAGTCCAACCCACCCAGGAATTTTGTTGTGTTGTTGCCATTTTAGCATTAAAAGTTGATCCACATAATTTGCTTTAATAACAGCATTTTTAGGTGGGACTTAAGAAGTTGTCTTGTGGTAGCATTTATAATGTTTGGAGAAGTTGTCTTTGTTTTGGTATGAACCATTGTCATCAGTATGTGGACACACAGGTGCACAAAGACACAAACACACACTCACTTATACTGGGTTCCCACTGGTATTTGTCGAAGGTAAAGTGAACATATTCGGATGTGTTTTCTTGGGAAATAAAATGTTTGGATTAAGGGTATGCAACACTGCAGGGTTTACACTGCAATCAGCAGTACACTGAGTTCAAATCTGTACAGCAGTGAAAAATCATTCAGTGATCCTCAATGCAGCTCCACGAGTGACTTAACTTTATGTTCTAGAGTTTCCTGAAAGTCACACTTTCTAGTCCGTCTCTCTTGTGCAGCACCTCAAGTCCTAACTGGGTGGGGTAGCAGAGATACTTACATCAATTAGGTCCATTAGGAGTAAACCTTATATAACTAATTTCGGGAGTAGGTATTGTGTTGAGCAGCTGACAATTGTATTGCCATTTCTACAATAGGCAAATCATTCAAAACAGAATATGTCTCGTTGAGTTGCACTCCCTCAAAACACAGTATTAGGAGCTTCAAAAGTTCAGTTGTTTGTGTCCGGAAGTGTGTTCAGTGTTGGTTACTGCGTTACTTCATTCAGAGTGAATGAATCAAACAAATCCGACATCATCTGTGGGCAGGTCCTACGGTAGGCCACACCGCATCCACAACCATAGTCTTTTCAAGGTATTGATAACTCGAAAGATGCACGTTCAGAGCTCATTCCCCCACAGAGGAGCAGCGTATTTGCACTGATATGATTAAATAATCAAAGTTTTAAGATTGTTTTCTGATGTTTCCTACCAGGGCTTTCTCAGTCTTGTAGTACTTGTAAACACAGATTTGTTTTCTAATCAAATACACAAGATTACAGATAAAGCTGCCCTCTTGTTGTCAGGACAATGTTCTCAGTCGGCTGTTCATGTTATCTTGTCATCTGATCACGAAATGTAACATGGAAAAAACTTGAATTCATTGCCTCCTCTATGAATAACTCTGCATGAGTCACATCAGATAGATTTTCACTGGCTATGGTGATTTGTTTAACAATGACAACAACAACTCCTGTGACCCCACGCCACTTCATAATATCAAACTACATCTTTTGTTTTAGGATAGACCAATAAACAGATTATCATGTCAGTGTTCTACTTATAAAGACTGACTTCTAATTAATGATCTGTGAACTGCATTTGAAAAAGCACAGATTGTGGCTGTCATATGGTCATGTTTTATGGTCATCTAATCAGGCAACATTGAGACCCTCCCTTAATTCCCCTTGAAAAAAAAAAATCAGGCAGCATCCAGTAGTGCTCCTGTACAGCTATTTTGTATAGATCGGTGGAAGTGGATGGCTTATTGTGTCTCCATTGGTGTCTTTCGTGGCTACATACTGAGGGAGCTGAATGAACTGGGAGGAGATGGAGCCAAGAGAGTCACAGCAGAGAGATACAAGAAAAAAAATGAAGTGCAAGAAAAGTGGCCAAGACTTTGAGATTAGGGGGGAAGAAATGGAGAGAGAGAGACACTCACATGTTGGTTGTGGTGTGTATCAAACTATGTGTGTTTTTGTGTCAGTTTGAGAGTTTTTGCTGGAAGGCCAAACAGAAAGGAAGGCAGAGACTGAAATGAGATTGGAGTGAGAGTGGAATTATAGAGGGAGTGGTGGTAAGATACAGAGCTGGACACTGGAATCTGTCTCACTTCACATTTTCTTTCTGACATTTTCAACCACGATGGACAAGAGAGCAAAGTGAGGAAATACTGTACAAACCCGATTGGAAAAACTGACTTGGCGCCAAACTCTAGCTCACATTTTTGTCCGTAAAGGCTTAACTGCTGAGAAAGACAATACTTTTTCGGGTAATTTCCAGAAAAGAGAATTATTTTCTATTGAGATTTGGAATGCTGAACACTGGAGTGTCCAGACAAGCGACGCTTTTGTCAGGATCAGACATCAGCACTCTGTGTCTCTAGCACCAAGCCACTCCTCGCTCCTGTTACAGCTTCATCAAATGGCTCTTTGTTTTCCAAACCATGAGCTCTTCCTCAGAGCTTATCTCTTATTGACAGTAGATGAACATCCAGACAGTAACTTTCAGGGGTCTTTATCGTGTGAAGCCATGGTTTGTACTTCCTGTCCCTCTGCAGAAACCACGTCACCGCAACAAGTTTACTTGATGCTGCAACTGCCAAGAATATTACTTCCATTTAAAACTTGCGGTGTACATGTACACCATTAGTGAACAATGTGAGAGCTGCCTCATGAGCTGAATGGCCAGACTAATTACACTTGAAATGGAGGTTGTCTGTGTTTCCAGTAGAAGTATTCTCACTTTCCCATTTCTGAATATAGCCATCCAGAAATTCCTAGCCGAGTATCGAATGTAGTCAAAAAATTATAACATGTAACATATGCGTTGCTCTTCTCGTGCACTGCTTGCTGTTACGCTGCCAGGGATTCAAGCCCCACTGGAGGCAGCTATGTGTTAATATAAACAGAGCTGCAGAGAACAACATGAAGGCAAACACATGCAGTCAAGAGAGTGCTGAGTGATGAAAACTGAAATCAAATTAAAATACACCACAACAACACAGCAGGCTGAAGAAGTCTCTTTACCTTGATAGGCCTTGAAGACAGCTCAGTTTAAGTTTCAGATAAGTAATATCCATCATTTCTTTAATATGTGTAAGTGTGTGTATTCTGTGTTGCAGTTGAAGGCATAGTGAAATACTGAATAAACACGTAGCTGTGACCACAGTTAATGTAAATATTTGTTCAGCAGGGTTTTTTTCCTTTGCTCAACATGACCTAACAGGAAGGCACTGATGCATTGATAACATGTGACTGAGGCATCTACAACAACCCGCAGCTAGGCCTCTCACAAAGGAGCAACTTACCTAAGAATCTTCATTTCCCAATGTAGCTTTTGAATTACCTGTAACACCTGGTAAAATCCAAGTAAACTTGGTTACTGCCATTGACTCACACTCCACACTCAACTTTCTGTTAAAATTATATTAATTAATTATTGATGCAAAAAAATTCTATAATATCTCAGTGTGTTTGTTTGTGTTATAACTTCCACTTAAAATGTACCGTTTATTTACATCCTTGCTCATTAAAGCTGCATCAGATGATGTTTTTAGCCACTTTGGGAGGGCATAGAAACAAAAGCTGTAAACTGGAGCTGCAACAGTTAATTGAGTAGTTGCCAACTGTTAAGTTAATAAAAAAACAGTTTTGATAATTAATTGGTAGCTGTGAGTAATTTGTCAAGACATTTTTTTTCAAACATTCTCAGATTTCAGCTTTTTAAAGCTGAATGTTTTCTGGTTTGTTTACTCCTCCACACAGTGAATTGAATATCTTTGGGTTGTGCACAAAGCAAAGCGGAAGTTATCGTGGGCTTTGGGTCAACATGTTTCATAATTTTCTGACACTTTATAGACCAAACAACTCATCGATTTATCGAGAAGATATTCAACGGATTTATTACTTGTTAGTTGTACTTCTGTAAAAACTTTTCGCATTATTTTTTGGAAACCAGTTGCCTGTTGACAACAAAGAGAGCAGTGTCAGCATTCATCCGGAGACATTGACTTTTGTTGGTACATTTGAAGTCCACTCCACTCCTCATTAAAATGAACTTGGAGCTGCTAAATGCTCCCATCTGTTCACCAGCTAACTTTGATTGCGTGTCGTTAGTGTTCATCATGTAGAGTTGGTTTTTCAGAGTTATTGACACTGAAAACAGCTGCCGACCAAAATATTGATTCTTCCACCTTTTTTTTAGGTGAAATGAGTAATCCACCTATCCTAGCTATGAATCACTGATCACCTGGCCTGACCTGGACAATTTATGGTTAACTATACATATATCCAGTGTTTCTTCCATCCTGACAACAACAAGTTGTGTCCTTTCTCTCTTTCTTTCTCTGTGGGCGAAACACCAATCGCAGTGCTTGTTTCTGTTTTGGGCCTCACCCCAGATAACTGGACTATAATAAATCCCAGATGTGAGATTTTAAACACATACCTAGTGGACCCTTTGAAGCTGAAAATCACACAGAACTCACTTTACATGGGCAGACGTCCCTGAAATAGGATGCGGCCTCGAGGCTACGCCTATTCAGCAGCCAGATGAGCCTAAAAAATACCTGCGGAACACAGAGCCTGTGTCTCTGCATCTGTATGTAACTGTGTTTAGTATGAAAAAGGGGAACATGTGTGTCACAAAGCGGTCCAGAGTGTCAAAGAGTGGAATGCATTTCCTTTCGCCATAAGCCAATCAGACGAAGGCTCAGGGCTGAATAAAGGATCAAACTGTCTGAGTGAAGGTTAGGGCCATGGGGGATGTTTGGTCGTGAAATGTACCAGCTAATTATCAAAGTGGTACTAACAGTGTGGGAGGGGGTGACAGACTGAGAGGAAGATGCAGAAACATGTGAGAGAAATTTACCGTGTGGTGTTAGGCTTGACTCTGGATTTTGGTTTTGTCTTATCTTGTGTGGGAAATTCCCTGCAGGCTTTTGAAATCTGCTCCATTCTCTTACTTGAGCTCTATTCAGTTCTGCTCTCTGAGATTTTCTCACAAATTTCGGCCCGCTGCTCTCCCCACCCCATCGTCGCTCACAATGACTACGACTGCTCTAATGCAGAGGAAGTATGTCTCAAACCACAGAAAGACGCACTCACACACAGACATTATTGCAGGAGAAATCAGAGAGGGCAGACATGAAGGTAGACAGGCAGACAATAGGGCAGCAGCAGGAAAGCCGAGCCAATCTACAAGAAAGCATCTAATGCAATTTGAGCACCAGTGTGCCAGTCTGTATAATATGATTGAAGGATATTGGCTTGCATGATATAAAGTTGCATCCATGCACATATTCCTGTTTGTCACTAGCTTTTATCTATTTGTATGAAACAGCCTCAATAACAATTGCTACAGAATACATAGCAATTCAGAAAATGTTGTAGTTGGCTTTGGCAGGCATTCTTTTATTGTTTATTTTGTTGCCCTTATTTTTTATTTTTTTTATTTTTTAAACCAATGATCATCATTGACTATATAGTTGAATTGTATGTTTGCCCATGTACAAATTTCAAACTTTTGCAACTTTGTCCCATTTTTGTTCATTTGAATGCTGTTTCATTACCAAATTGCACACTCCCACATTGGAAACAATGATAAAATGCTAAGATAAGTATGGACCCATAGTATAAAGCGTTAACTCTTGTTGTTGTGGTTGAAGTAAGGGAAAGGTCATGACTCAAGTAATCATGTGCTAATTTGCCTTTGTCACTCTACTGCGATGTCATAATGTTCTGCAAAAAACACTCGCCATAGCTCAGGAACAGTAGGGGAGATTGTGACCATAATTCACATTTGGTCATGCACTGAATTGGTGACAGTAATCTTGGGTTCCCACATTGAAACTGTGCTGACCACATCCCCTGTGCTGTGCGGTTGAACGTGTAGGAATTGTCCACTTTTACAGTTTGTAGACTTCTTTGCAGCAATAGTCATGGCTAGTAATGAGTGTTAGACCAGAATCATCTTTATTGGCCAAGCATGTGAACACACAAGGAATTGAACAGTTTTTGTTGTTTTTCAATGAGCTTGGACACAAATAGACACACAGCAGTAGTTCACCACAAGCTCATTGGTTTTGCTGTTATCGACCTCCAGGTTATTTTCATTGCACCATGAGCACAAAGCTCTCTATCAGTCCTCTGTGCTCCTCAGTAAAAAACAGTTGAAAATAACATGTTTCTCATTTTTCATTTAGATCATACATATCAATTATAACAAAAAATACAATTTAGAGCATCTTTAATCAGATTCCTTCAAAGTCTTCACCACGTGTATGAGTCTTGACAGAAATGGATGGAAAATGCAACTTGATTGGTTGGCAAGGGCATACAACAGCAAGCTGCCTTAGAGCTACAAGCATGTACAAGGGTGTCTCTCACAATTATCGCATATCAGCTGCTTCTGTGTAGACGAGAAATTACTACATGCTCACACACTCACTCGCTTGTGATAATGGCTGATCAGGGAGAAGTGACTCTGTGGAAGGAACTCAACAGCTGGGTTTATCAACAGCTGTAGATTAACTCCCACTTCCTGAAATCAGCCGTTGATTGAGAAAGACATGATTTTCAAACAACCAAAGAATTTCTCTGCATGCAAAGGACACATTTTTGTGCTGTGAAAACTGACTGTTAAGGTAAATCAATAAAGAAGTTAGCTTAATGTTTTTGGGGCTTAAAATTGTAGTTTCAGGAAGTGTTCACTGGCCACTCACCACAGACTGTTTCACAAGAATTGTTTCTTCTTTTTGTTCATGATTCAAGGTCGCATAGTAGAATGCCAGTTACAACTGAAATTAGCACACTGAAATGTTCCCTTTTTGTGCAAGTTGTTGCTACGAAAGTCTAGCCCTTCAATTGCTTTATGAATCATGAATATGAAACTAACGGGGTTTTGAGTGTAGAGATTCTGACAGGGTAGCAAGACAATTAGGGGAATTTTCTATTGACAACACGTGATGATCTTCTCTGTCTGAGTTCTCTGTACAGAGGAGGGGGGTCATTATCCTGTTAGTGATCCATAAAATAATGCCAATAATCAGTTAACACATTTACTGTATTTTGATTTGAAATTTCAAGTAGCAGCAGTGACACAGCTGTAATCCCATTACTGCAATTCCTCATCAATTACTTAATATTATATTAAAATAATGGACAAATATAAAGCAGGTGGAGGATAATAGGGGAAACTGCCTAATTGTCTGATTGATCCACATTTAGGGAGTGATGTTATTTGATTATAGTCACTGTTACATATAATCATAGTAAGAAGCATGTATTAGGGTTTAATCAAGTCGTTGAAAATATAACTAGCCACGGTGTACATATAAAACATCATTGTACTTAGCTAACGTTCTAAAACACAGGGGAGCGTTCTTCCCCTGTGTTTCCAAAAATGTAGTAAACCAGCTAGATGTAAATCTCAAATGGTATTATTTGTTGTTTCAAGAGCAGAAAATATCAAGTGAAATTATTAGTTTGAATCTTTAAACGTTTAATGTGAATTCTACACATTAAACCTTGTAGTGATGTGACAGCACTACAACAAGACTGCCTTGGAACAGCTCCAGACAGCCTCTTTGCCTGATTCAGGTCTTGAGTCACAGTTGCTCTTGTTTGCCTTTTATTGATTGAGCTGTCTAACCTTATTGTGGAAACAGCATAAATTTTGTTGGGGTTTTTTAATTCACTGAAAGCAACTGGGGCTGTGAGAAGATTGAGACCAGAGTGATAGCTTCAATATCCAGTTAAATTACGAGGATGTTATCCCGTCACCCTTCGGTGTCTTAAGGTGTTTGGTTTTTTTTGCTTTTACTTAAAATATTTAATACGCTTAATGTGAGAGTGTGTCAGTTCCTTTAAGAGAAAACAATCTTCTCATGTACTTTTGTGGAGGTATTTTTCCAATATTGCGATGTATGTTCAATGGTACACACACACACACACACACACACACACACACGCACACACTCGGACACAATTGCATACACTCATAGATGTGGTGGGGATGTAGGAGTGAAAATGCACTATATTGCCAAAAGTATTCACTCACCCATCCAAATAATTGAAATCAGGTGTTCCAATCACTTCCATGGCCACATGTGTGTAAAAGCAAGCACCTAGGCATACAGACTGTTTCTACAAACATTTGTGAAAGAATGGGTCGCTCTGAGGAGCTCAGTGAATTCCAGCGTGGTACTGTGATAGGATGCGACCTGTGCAACAAGTCCATTCGTGAAATTATCTCGCTCCTAAATATTCCACAGTCAACTGTCAGTGGTATTATAACAAAGTGGAAGCGATTGGGAATGACAGCAACTCAGCAGCGAAGTGGTAGGCCAAGTAAAATGACGGAGCGTGGTCAGCGGATGCTGAGGGGCATAGTGTGCAGAGGTTTCCAACTTTCTGCAGAGTCAATCACTCCATACCTCCAAACTTAATGTGGCCTTCAGATAAGCTCAAGAACAGTGCGTAGAGAGCTTAATGGAATGGGTTTCCATGGCTGAGCAACTGCATCGAAGCCAAGCCAAAGCGTCGGATGCAGTGGTGTAAAGCACTTCTGCCTCTGGACTCTAGAGCAGTGGAGACACGTTCTCTGGAGTGACGAATCGTGACGAATTAGAGCAGAGACTGAGAGCCAGGCCTTCCCGTCCAACATCAGTGTGTGACCTCACAAATGCGCTTCTGGAAAAAAAATCCTGTAAACACACTCCTTTACCTTGTGGAATGCATTTCCAGAAGAGTTGAAGCTGTTATAGCTGCAAAGGGTGGACAGACGTCATATTAAACCCTGTGGATTAAGGGTGGAATGTCACTTAAGATCATATGCAAGTCAAGGCAGGTGAGCGATACTTTTGGCAATATAGTGTATCTGCATTCAATCTTTGTCTTCCTTGACATACCTTCTCTCGTTTGAAAAGAGATGGTATTGTCAATATGAACTGCACTGAATGTAGACAACACCATATTTTGTTAGTCATACAGATTACAGTTAACTGGAACATGTAACCCACTAGATTTACTTTCAGCTCTGCCACAGCAGTGGGAGAACAGCAGAAATGTGTGTCACAGCCACACGTTAGTTGCAGTGTCGGTTGAGTTGTTACGACCGATTGTTTTATACACAGATGGCTGTATAGTCGCCCTGGTTTTCAACAACATACTTGAGTGTTTGTAAAAATGTGAGACTGGAGAGTTTTTTTAAAAGCTCTGTATTCAAAGTGAAGAGCACCGTGTAAATGGAAGGATGAAGTTTAGAAAAAAGATGCATTTTTAGTTATCTAAATGACTACTGCATTGTTAAAAATATCAATAGATGTCAGCTCTCCATAGTCTGTGGACTGTTATGTTGATTACACCACGCCAGACATGAATTTTTCTTCTTGTCATATCAGTCAAGATGTTTCTCTTTCATGTGCCAACATTCATCAAACTACATCAAAACACTTCTGGCTATAACTTCACTGTCAGAATTGAGACACCTGGATGTTTTTTCTATCAAAATGTTTATCCTTTTTGACTGTCAGGACAGCGAAGCATTTATCTACCTCTTTTGAAATTCCAAACAAATGATGATGTTACTTCCATTACTTCTGAAATTGTATATAAGCAACTGGTTGAAAACAAGTCATCCATATCAGCTTGATGATAGTACACAGTTGTGTTTACAGTACAACTGGTGTCCACTGCTTACAGTTGATGAATAAAACAGGCATTGCAGGTTTGAAGTGAGACTGTATTTTTGAAAGAAATAAACTGAATATGAAATCCTTTTCTACTTGGAAAAAGTGAGTATGGTCCCCTCCAGCAACCTGCAACTTCCAACTGTGTAACCCAGCGAAAGGAGCAGGCAGAACAACTCTCAGCATCGTGCCTGATATTGTTGACTTGATGAAATTGTGTTTATTTCATCATTTTTTGTGTTTCCACCATGGGTGAGTAGGCTACATTGTTAAACTATTTCATTTTTGTCATTTCATTTGTGTTTTTGTTAATATTTCCGACATTGTTGTGCCGTAGATGCAGAGTCTCGAATCTGTCAACAATAGACTTGCTGCGTATTTTCAACGGGGAGAGCCTCTTCTGGGATGCCCCCGAAACAGGCTGTGGTACACCTCGTGGAACCACAAGCATTCTCTAGAATCCCATGGCTACATCGTGGCCCGAACATGAGACAGACTTGTGTGGGATTTGGGAGTTGGTTGTATCCAGCCTCTAAAGCTTGAAACAAAGTCATCAGATTAGCTATACTGAAGACAATTAGCTAAGAAGACAATAATGAAAATTATTTATATATTATTGGAAAATAACACAAAACTATCCAGCAGAAAAGAAACACCACTGTCATCAATATAAGCGAGCATCTCAGGTTAGCTAACTGGTCAGGTTTAAGAAAGGAAATAATAAACGGGACAGACTGATCACTATAAACTGTTTTAAAATGCAGATTCATTTTAAAAAGCGAATTAAAAGCTCAGGTCTGGGCCACATACTCTGATTCAGTAAACCAATCTGACCTTATGATAAAACATTTGTTGCATTACATTTTTCTGGCATCTTTTGTCATTTAAAATATTCTTTCCCCACCTTTTAGGCCCGTGAAGCCAACTACATTGGGGACAGGGCAGGAGCGGAGCGGAACAGCAGGACAGCCAGGACACTAAACCACGTGGCCGTGGGAGTCGGCATCGGGTTCCTCATCCTCTCCATTGTCTATGTGGTGGTTTTCGTATCTGTGCTCCACAACTAAATCTGTTTCAACATCTTCCCCATAGTTCTAGCCCCCATTACTTTCCCGTGCTGTAGAGACAACCACTGCAACTTTCCAAAGATTCATATTTCACCTACATGTTTTGTGCTTTTCATTTGCTTTCTGTAATCACACATCAAAAATGATGACATGTCAAATGTTTTTCAGCGTTGATGCCTTAGGAGTTCTGTCAGTATAGTGTTGCTCCACCACAAATGCAAACTTCAAGTATTATCCAAAGAGTGTTTGAAACTATATGTTCAAATAGCAGATGATTATCAGTACAGTTGGCACAGTTTCAGATTTCAGTTTGAGTGGAGTTGAGTTGTCATTTCTGCAATCGTAAGAGATGTGTCTTGTGGGTGGAATATTACTGTCCTGAAACAGAATTATTGGCTATAAATATGCACTAACACCCTCTAACCTTCTTGACAGTATGCCAACATATTATTGCATATCAAAGAAACAACAATACTTAATAAATACTAGTAGGGAGAGATTTGGCTTTGTTTAGCTCATGCTGAACTAGTAACAAAAACAAAGGGTGGGTCTGTTTCCCATCAAAGTGTATCTGATATGAGAGTGCACGTTATGAGAGCATCTAGTTCCTTTCTGCACCAGAGTCCTCTTCTTTATTCCAACTGTAGAAGAATATATATAGTTAACACTAAATCAGCAGAAACTTAGCAGCAGTACAGCCAATATACAGCCAGTTGCTCAATCACTGACACTGGCTCACCTAATTTGAAAGCTGTGGTGTAATATGTGGCCTGGGTGTACTTTGCCATGCAATGTCTGTATGTTGTTTACGTAATGAAAACTGAATACGTAAGATTTTACTGTATACCAAATTTCTTTATAAATAAAGTTTATTGACAGAAAAAAAACACTTGTGCTGTCTCATCTGTGTATTATTTTTGTCTGTGTAACAAGGTTTGTTACCAAACATAAGGACATTTATGTTACAGCTGCAAAGCTGAGAGTGGACTTTCAGTATGTTGGTAAAACATTTGTTCAAAATGTGTTAAGCTGACTTCTGTCTTTCTGCCTACTCACCTCCTCACAATTCATTTATACTGCGTGTTTCAAGTACATCTGCAATCCCACCTCTGTCTCCATCTGTCAGTTTGATCAGTTTGTCTGTCATGATGTGTGTGTTTCACAGGAAGGTGAACTGGAAATGAGACAGGAAAGTGGTCATGTGCTGATAAACAGAATTCTCTGAAAAACCACAAGACCTTCGCGAGAACTACGTGATTGTATTTGTCAGAGAGAAAGCACTTGGTTGATGATGCATGGTCTCAGCATAAAAAATACTTTGTTTGGTGTTGAGGCACTGGGTTTCTCCAAGAAAAGGGCCTTGGAAGATATTAAAAAGGCTGACATTTATTTAACATTTATAACAGAATGTGAAGGAACAAGAGTGTTGATGTTACGTAAAAAGACGTCTCTGTACTGTGTTGCAGAGACGTCTACTGAAGTTAGCATGCTAGCCATCTAGCCCCGCCCAGTCACGTCCCTTCAAACCAGTGTCAAACTGACCTCCGTCAGTCTTGGAGGCTGTGTTCAGTCCCTGTTTGGCGTCATTTGATTTGAAACCAATACAGCAAGTGTTTGTTAACAGCAACCAACATGACTTAAATACTTAAGTGGCTTTGGAGAAGAGAACAAGTTTTTTAACCTTCTGCAATCAAACAGCAAAACCATTATAGTTTCAGTAAGGTCACTGACCACAGACTGTTTTGCAAGTGCATTTTTATTTAATTAATCTAAGTTGTAATATAGTTAAATGGCAGTAAAAAACTGAGATTTGGCTTACCAAAATGTCCCCGCCTTGTTCCTGGCTGATGGTATGCAACAAGTTGTTGTGAAATTCAAGTTTTTCCGTTGCATTATGAATGGAGGAGTGCAATGAGTCTATCAGGTCAGTTTGGGGAATTTCCATAACCGCACTGTATAAACGTACTGAGCATAGCAGTGATAAACAACTCACATGATGGTCTGAGACCTCTGCACAGTGGTGGGGGTTGATCTGGGACTTTCTACTACTATCATCACTCACTACACAGTATGATATTGAAACAATGTCATACCATGTATACATTTAGAGGATAATAGAATAAATTACATCAAATTGATCCACTTTTAGGGGTTTGGTATCAAATGATTAGAGTTACTGTTAGTAAGTAAGAAGCATGTCTCGGGGCTGACTCAAGGTTTTGATAGTTTAACAGACCCTGGTATATATAAAGCAAAATTATAAGATAACGTTCTTCCCCTCTGTGTCTCAAAACTCAGTAATCCAGCTCCATGCACATCTCAAACTGTATTATTTGTTGTTTCAAAAGCAGACAGTTACTCACCATCTTTGGACAGAGCCAGGCGGTCTGATTACCTCTGCTTCAAGTCTTTATGTGTAGCTAAGCTAACCACCCTCTTGCTGTAGATGGATATTTAATGGACAGATTTAAGAGTGCTGCTGATTTTCTCAACCAAATAGGTGCGTTTCCCGAATTAAGATTTGACTTGATGCAAACGCTGCTTTTACATCGGGATGGGATGCTTACAATATGATAAATATTCTTGAAGTTAAAGAAATTGATCTCAAGATAAAACGTCTACTTGTCCACTCGACAAAGAAGAAAAAATATATACAGCATAATGACTGAAAAAGCTGAATCTTACTGGAACATTATCCTGTACAAATAGCGCATGGTCGTGAGGACAGAGCCACGGTTTCTGGAACAGGGCACAGCCATCTAGCCAAACATTTGCAGTTAATCGTGACCAGCTGCACGACAGCTGCCTGGGCCTTCTCACGACACATACAAAACACACGCACATTCACTGGTACACACACACACACACACACACACACACACTCAGACACAATCACATAGACACAGAGATATGATAGGGGTGCAGGAGTGAGAGTTGGAGTTTGATTTGATTAGGCTGTGGGCTGGTCTCTTGTTAAAGGCACAGGGCTGCCTGAATCTCAGATCATCCTTTTAAAATGGCGCCTTGCTTCATCAGATCTCACAGCAGGATATGTTTTCATAAAACTGAACAACAGTGAGAAATGCATTTTTATTGTTACAACATGTGTCAGTTTATCTGAAAACAGCTGCATTCAATCTTTTATCTTCCTCTGTCTTTAAATGTTGAAGGGTATTTGAATCGCTGGAATACATAAGGCTTGAATTTGTATTTTCTGAAAAGAGAAGGAGTGCTCAGTCTCGACTGCATTCAATGTAAACCGTCCCATATTTACTTATTCTTACAGATCAACAGTTTACTGGAACGTATAACCAGAAAGATTACTTTCACTTCCTCCTAGGCAGTTGGGAACCAGCAGAAATGCGAGTGTGTCAAAGCCACAGGTTGCTTGTGATGTTGGTTGAGTGTTTACCACAGATTTTTTTCACAGACCTGGCCGGATAGTGGGCTTGGTTTCAGCAACTGATTTCAACATCATCACACTGGAGAGTTTTTAACAAACAACGCTGTTCTCAAAGTGAAAAACATGGTGGAAATGGATGGCTGAAGATCAGACAAAAACAGTTACTGTTAAACTGAATCCATCTTACTACATGTCTACACTTACCGTGGATCTAAATCAGTTATTCTACAGTGTCAGGCTGGGATTCCTCTTCGTATCATCTCAGTTACATTGCATCATATCGCTGCTGGCTGAAGCTTGACTGTAAACATTAGGCAACCTGGGTGTTTCCCCTCTTTTTACTGACAGGACAATCAAATGTGTATCTAGTGTTTTTGAAGCCATTTTATATCATTTCAGTTACATTGCACAGTAATAATGACTTACATAACTGCTCCTTTAAGATGTCAGTCAAATTGACAAACCAAAAAAGAATTATCACCTGACTTTGCAGTTCCATCGAGCATGTTGGCACCTTTCAGCTTATTTGTTTCTGTTTTCTCACCACCTTCTACCACTAAACTACAGACAAAGTTAACAACTAGCTGGTGAACATAGTGGAGCATTGAACTAAAGATTCAGATTCTTATACTTTCCTCAGGAGCTGTTAGCATAAGTGTGCTAACAGGCTCGCCACATACACAGGTGGCGTAAAAAGGGAAGCGGTATGGTTATCGCGGGTCTTAAGTGAGACTGTGTAACCTTTAAAAGAAGTAAGTTGAGTAGTGAACTCATAGGCAAACATATAGTACCTTACATCTTAGTATGTCTGGTAAGCTTATCCTGTCTAATGTAGACTAATATTTGCAAGCTAAAGACTGCCGACTTTACAGAACCCCTCTACGTGTGTCAGTCTGCAACAGACTCAACAAACTGATGGAGTTTGTTGAGTCTGTTGCTTTACTGATTGCGAACCTGACACCTTTGATGGAGAGGAGGGCACTGAACTAGATTCTGGTCATTATGGATAGTCCCGATCTCCCTCTCCACCATCTACTGAACAGACAGCGGACCTCACTCATTTAATTTAAAATATTTTTCTCACCATCAGGCCCGTGAAGCCAACCACACCGGGGACCGGCCTAGGGCAGAGGAGAACAGCAAGACAGCCAGGAAACTGAACCACGCGGGCCTGGGAGTCGGCATTGGCCTCTTTATCCTCACCGTTGTCTACTATGCGGTTATTATGTCTCGTTAAACCTGTTTCACCATCTTTCATATGTCTAGTCCCCATTCTAATTTGACATAAGATAACCGGACCACATCAAGAACATTATACTGGTCTGCGTTTTTCTTTCAAATGTGTTACCCACTGGCTATAAGGCCTTATAAAGGTTATTGATATTATTATCCACAGTAGATGACCATCAATTGTGAACAGACTGCAGAAGCTCTTTAATTAAATCATTGTTTCTGCCACTAAAACTTCACCTACACGTTTTGTGCTTGTCATTTGCTTTCTGTAATCACACATCAAAAATGATGACATGTCAAATGTTTTTCAGCTCTGATGCCTTAGGAGTTCTGTGTCAGTGTAAGTGTTGCTCCACCACAAATGCAAACTTCAAGTATTATCCAAAGAGGGTTTGAAACTATATGTTCAAATAGCAGATGATTATCAGTACAGTTGGCACAGTTTCAGCTTTCATTTTGAGTGGAGTTGAGTTGTCATTTCTGCAATCAAAAGAGATGTGTCTTGTGGGTGGAATATTACTGTCCTAAAACAGAATTATTGGCTATAAATATGCACTAACACCCTCTAACCTTCTTGACAGTATGCCAACATATTATTGCATATGAAAGAAACAACAATACTTCAAAAATAGGAGGCGGGAGAGATTTGGTTTTGTTTAGCTCATGCTGAACTAGTAACAAAAACAAGGGTGACTCTGTTTCCCATCAAAGTGTATCTGGTTATTTTTTGCATCAGAGTCCTCCTCTTTGTTCCAGCTTTACATGAATGCAGAGTTCCACACAAAATCTTAGACTTAGTAACGGTGGAGCCGATATGGCTACACAGATGGGTTCCTCAATCAGTGACTTTAGCTCACCTCTTTTGAAAGCTGTGGTGTGTTATGTGGCCTGGGTGTTGTTAGCTATGCAATGTCTGTATACTCTTTTTCTTAACTGAAGCTGAATAAGTAAGATTTTACTGTATACCAAATCTCTATTAATAAAGGTCAAGATTATTGAGAGAAAAAAATGCTTGTGCTGTCTCATCTATTTACTATTTAACTCGGCACTTTGTTCTTGATTACTCATCTAAAGTTTTATTATCCTATGTCAGTCACTCATGGTGTGTGTGTAATTAATACATAAATTCATTCATTCATTCATTAAAAATAAAATTGGGTAAAACTTTGCCCAACACACTGCTCATTCCTCGGTCAGATATCCATAATCTCACACCCTTATCTTACCAACTATCTTCCAGTTATCAAATTCTTCCTTCTTTCTTGTCCACCCTGTCTTTTCCTCCCCTCTCCCTGACATCTTCACTTCTTCTCCCTCTGCCCCACACTTACTTTATTCACCCTCGTCGTATTATTTCCTCCGTTGCTGGCTCCGTTGCTGCTCTAGGATTTCCCTTTACAAAGACTTACAAAGAATTCGTCTGGCATTTTAATTGCACAATTATTTTTCTCTCCAGTTTAACACTATCCCACATCCTAACCATGATGAGACCACACACCACTCTATTCTGGACTGATTAATTGATATAATGAAGCAATGCAACTGGGCTTTCCTTTTGATTTCATGCAGCTTCATAATTATAATCAGTGTTTTCTATTAAAGTTGTGTTTGTATAGCTTATGTATTCAAGTGCACTCAAAACGTATGTAATTTCAAAGCCCACCTAGCGACAAGCTATACAAATTAGCTATAAATAGACAAGGTTGTCTTTTCACTCTGACTCAGTGCTTTTGGAAAGTACACCTGATTATGATTTAGAATTCTCTGCAGACACAGATCATCCGCCTTGGAAGCCATTAATAACAGCCAGTATCTGCTATCTAACCTTAAATGATCCAGCACAGGCTTACCGAGCATGCACAAGGCTCTTCTTCGTAAAGTAGAGCAAAGTGCTGTGGTTACACAGTGGCCATCAACATTTGGTTAAGCAGGTTGTAGCTTCCTTAAGTGCGTTTTTCCTCCTGTGGTGGCCATACTATTCATGTCAAATCTCAAGATCAACACTATGGTATTGACACAATGATGTGTTCAGGTACAAAGGGCAGGAATTAGAGTAATAGATGAGATCATTATTGTTGCGCAGTGCAGTATGTCTGACAATGTTTTAAGAAGCAAACAACCATGTACTGTCTTTCCCAGCAAATGTTTGCTTATCTGCCAGTACACGTCCAGAATGAGGCCTGAGGTGGCACTGGCTTGAATCTTATTGGCCACCCGAAGTACCTACATATCATCCTAAAGTGTGATTGGCTAGCTGCCCAGCGATAGGCTAGAGTCTAGACCTTTGTTCAAGCCAAAAGTTTGAGGAGTGTTTTGGAATGTCCATTGGTTTTGTATCTTTTCTTTTTGTATGTAGCCTACTCTTTGAGGTAGTTAAAAGGGAATAAATGCTACCCTCTGTGTGTCTGTGTATGTGTGTGTGTCACATGTACTCTACCTGTTCCTACATTTGCTGTGTTAAAGCTCAATGTGACACTGCAGTGACTTCGATTATGTAAGCCAACTCTTACTTAAACATTTGCTTAATTCTTATCAAGAGAGTATCTTACTCTGTAGTGTTGTAATGCAAAACCAATCATACTGGGATCAACAGTTTCATTACATTTCTCTCTGATCTTGCTTTAGAAAACTATTCCATAAAGGTTCAGCTAATTTAACACAGGGTGGGGCATACGTGTAAAACCCAGGTTTGTTTTTCCCGTATTTTGTCATAACAGTCCTTTCATTTGTGCCAACAGGCAGGGTGCCAACTAATTCTACTTCTTTCAGCTATGAGCCTTCTGGGTTTGCCCTCTGCAGCTGGTCAGGATTTGAAACAGGATAAGGTTGACTTCAATGTTTGTTTAGTAATTATTGATTTCCTCTCCAACCTTTCCAGTAAGGTGGCGTCACTGTTTACAGCAGCACTGTCATGGAATAACTGTGCCACTCACATTTCTTCCCTTCAGCAAAATCATATTCAACTGTTACCTTGCTGTGGTAAGATCGCTTACAGGCAGCACAAGTGAAAGTGGACACACACCATTCATAAACCTGCTGCAGAACTTGTTTCAACCATGTGCTTCTGCTGCCCCCTCGTGGCCATAAATGGGCACATGACACAATAAAAGCTGCAAGTCATCAGGGCTCAAAAGAAGGGCCTCAGGATTGAATGCGTATCTCTAAAATGGTCTGGACAAAACTCAACATTAGTTACTTGCATGATTTCACAAAGAACACTTTTACTGCAGTGCAGTGCACTATGCAGGTGTCCACCCCCCCCCCCCCCCCCCCCCCCCCCCCCCGTCCATTAGACCAAGATAAACCAAGAGCTTTTGTTTCTATGCATAGTCTACACTTTATTCAACATATTAAAATAAGTACAAATGGCAAAACCGCAAAGAAAATTAACTGAAACTTGCTTGAAAACAGGCAAATAAATTAAGTCACCCTTTTAACGATTCATTACAAGAAACACAGCATGTGAATTTGTTCAATACGTGAAAACACCGGTTACATCCTTCAAAGTCATTTGTGCAGTGGCAGAGAATGTGGGAGGTTCCAGATAATGGGTACATCCCATGAATTCTACATCACACGCAGCTTTCTTGTTTTAATGGAAACCACTATTATCACAGCTGCTCTTGAAGCACATAGAGCTGGCACGGATGTCAGAGCTCGGAATAATTCATAACTTCTGGAAAAACCATCAGCAACCTGAATAGCACATAACTCAAACAACTGCGTGCTTTGCTGAGCCTTACTGAAACGTATCCTCAGTGTTCATAGAAAGCAACAAACAGCAACACCAAACTGTTATTAGATTGAAGCCACTGTAACAACAGTTGAGAAACTGTCATGTGGTTAAATATAAACATGCATCCATTTGCTTTGTTTGGTTAATATTCAGAGTGAAGAACTACAGATAGACGTCCATCAGATGATAACTGATCATAAGCTAGGTGAAGATGCACGTTATGATTTGGACCATGTGCGTTAACTATCACATGAGCTAAATACTATCCAAGCCTGAAGGCCATAGTGAGTCAGAGACTACCGCATACTTCAACAAGTACATACAGTATAGCTAGCCATGTTTATTGTACATTTATGCAATATTTACATACTTAAAACTTCCCTCTGTGGCTTGATGTGGTGACATGTGCGTCCCAAGTTACAGTTGTCTCCATAATTGCCTTACTTCGATAAGCCAAACGAGAGGAGTAGTAGAAGCATTTAATACAATGCAAGACAAAGAAATGAGAGTGCGTAGTCGCCATGAAGGCCAAGCTTAGTGACAAAACACTTGATAACTTATCTCTATTTTTGTCCAGCTGGGGACTGGACCGCCACACACATAGTGAAGGATCACAAGAACAATGCTGAAATTGCTCTGCTGCAAACAGATTAAATAAAGGCAAAACACACACGAAGGAGAGGAAGAGTAAGGTGACACAAAGGGGAGAAGTTTAAAGACAAGACAGTTCTGTATTTAACCACTCTAAATGGATACACATGTTCAACCATAAACATATTTTGTCCCAAAATGCCATCCCTATTATGGGAGAAGTATATCCATAAATAGTAAATAAATGACTGAACTGGAGGTAAGGAGAGGGAAAGGGAAAGGGGGATCTTCTTAGTAGGAGCGGATGGCAGGAGGGACGTGGGCACAGTCCTGCTCATCCAGAGATTGGTCAATAACCGGGCGATACTTCAGGGTCACCTGTGATTAGACAGAAAACCATACATTACTGACTCGGCTGGCCTTAAAGTTGATAATGGTTACCAGGGCTACCCAATATGCTGCTGTAAAGAATACAAGACACACTGAAGGGCATTTTACCTTTCCAGTCTTAGGGTCAACGTAGGACATAGTGTGTTTCCTCCAGTGCTCATCGTAGGGTGTCTTTTCCTGACCCTGCAGGGGCTTTGAGTAGTCATACTCATCCACACGGTCCTAAAATATGGTTTAAAAAAACAATGTCAGATGAGAGATATTTAGCCAATTATTCACAGATACAAAAATAAATACAAAATCAGAGAACAAGAGAGAATTAAAATAACTCAATAGATGGGAAAAAAGTAAAGATGAACTAGTAGATGATTGATTTAAGCTAATCTAGGGAAAGCAGTGAATGGCGAAAGAAAAGGAGAACATTAGCTGCGATAAAAAAGGAGAAGCAGGGGCATAAACACTGCAAAGATAATGGATATATAAGCACATGTACACAGATCGCCCTATGTTAAAACAGACCTTGAAGTCCTCTCTGGCGTGTGCACCCCTGCTCTCCTTTCTCTGCTCAGCGGAGTGTATGGTCTGGACAGCGTTCAGCATCAGATTCTGCAGCTCCAACGTTTCAACCAAGTCTGTGTTCCACACAATACCTGCAGAAAAGAAGAGGAGAATCA
The DNA here is from genome assembly GCF_900880675.1 of Sparus aurata. NCBI lineage: Eukaryota > Metazoa > Chordata > Actinopteri > Spariformes > Sparidae > Sparus > Sparus aurata. The sequence goes on along the minus strand of NC_044203.1, from coordinate 13,228,823 downwards.
TTGTACCACTTGTGCTGGAACTATAATACTAATACTATACCCTCTTTTTGGACAAAGTGGTGGATTACCTCTGTCAAAGGTCTTGAGGTCTTCCAGAGTCCCGTAAATGGCGTCCATCTTGTCACATCCCTCCTTAAGAACAGAGCCGGTACGGAACACGGCAGCATGCGCCTGCATGGTCTGTAAGGAAAGGCAGGAAGAAACAGACTGGTTATGTTTGTATATAGAAGATTCTGAGGGCCTTGATGAAGTAGTAATGGACTGCTTATTACTGCAAAGCAGTATTGTACAGAGTCAAAATATACGTTTTTGTGATGCTTGATTGCCTCAACCTACACTTTTGTCAAAGAAAGTTGTTAATAATTGTTACGTACCTTCTGCATGTTGAGCCTGATCTCAGAGGTTCTCAGGCTTCCATTGGCAAACCTCAGTTTGTCCAGGTTGGCCACAGACTCCTCCCCTGCACTGGCCTTCAGAGGGGACAATTTCTCTCCTGAAGAGAAAAACAAAACGCCAGAGTCAGAAAACTGATATTATCCTGCCTGTAGAGGTGTTACTTGATATCAAGAATGAAGGAGAATTCATGTTTCCCACCTGATCTTTTTTTCTCACATAGACAGTCAAATTCAAAATAGCAAAAAAAAAAAAAGAAACTCTGCTTTTTACACCAACCCATGAACAGAGGTCCTCACCAGGTTTGTGCTCCTCTGCGATGGTGAGGGCGCAGGCTCTGCCAAACACCACCAGGTCCAGCAGAGAGTTAGCGCCCAGCCGGTTAGCGCCGTGGACACTGGCACATGCCGCCTCACCACAGGCATACAGTCCAGGAACCACCTTGTCAGCTCCATCGGCGTGAGTGATGACCTAATGGGAAAATATTAAAAAGGTGTGTCACTTTGCTGGGGGAATGCTCACTGTGACGCACTTAAAAGAGGATGAGGGTACTGTGCACACGTGACTTACCTGTCCCTTGTAGTTTGTGGGTACTCCACCCATGTTGTAGTGAACAGTGGGCAGGACAGGAATGGGCTCTTTAGTGACGTCGACTCCAGCAAAGATCATAGCTGTCTCGGAGATACCAGGCAGCCTTGTGGCCAGCTGCTGGGGAGGCAGATGGTGAAGCTGCAGGTACACGTGATCCTTATCTGGTCCAACACCCCTGAAGCAATAAAGAAAGGCATTAAAAAGAGAACAGCAGCAGTTTACTCTGTTGTTTCAAGACCGAAAACCCGAAAACAACAAGTGACTTTTGCACGCAAAGTTGCAACAGACAAATTCCGCTCATACCTGCCCTCTCTGATTTCTATGGTCATAGAACGGGACACCACGTCTCTGGAGGCCAGGTCTTTGGCATTGGGTGCATAGCGCTCCATGAAGCGCTCTCCCTCGCTGTTGATCAAGATGCCTCCCTCACCACGACAACCCTCTGTGATCAGACATCCAGCTCCGTAGATCCCTGTAACAATTAAGACATTAAATGAGACTTTTCTAACTCGAGTGTAAGAAAAACAAATCCCTTATTCTTAAAAAAATAATAATAATGTAAATGCTGATGCCAAATTGATGCATTGAATGGAGCTAACTTTGAGCCTAATAGTGGTAACTTACATTATACATCCATAGTTTTGTTCAGGCTAAGTAAATAAGCGAGGATGAGAATAGTTACACAGTAAACTATATCAAAGCTTTGCAGTGAAACTTATTTATACAATTCCTGGTTGATTTTGACCACATCTGCGCAAATAAAGCATAAGTTACACATTGTAATCATAAAACTATAATGTGTACTTTATTGACTGACAAGTGATAGGTCTATATTCATTAGAGGAAAACCAACTTTAGTGATTAAGTTCCATCTAATATGAAACAATTGACATGATTTGAAGCTACTGATACTGTTCTTCTACATACTGTTTTCCTAAATGCCTCTATGATGTTTGCCCTGTCTCTTGCTCCTTTCATAACATTTTCATATCCAACACAAAAACTGCCACTTCTAAAGTCTGGTGGCTTGTTTGTTACTCTAACAAAAAGGTTCTTCTCAATCAGGGTCTTTAAATGATAGACACAAAAAAAAAAGCCTAAAAACAAGTAATTTGATTGCCCAGAAGGCTAGCGTTGCAGCCTGTTTCAGAGCTTCTTGCTCTGGCAGATTTGCTCAATACTGGACCAATGTAAAAAAAATTGTTGTCATTGAGACACTTAACATGGGAAAATAGGATTGAGATTGAAAAAATAAGAACATTACCCTTTAGACATTTTAAATATATACAAATGCATTTGTACAACCCACTTAAAAGGAGTGAGAAAAAGCTGCTCTCTGAATGAACTGTGGCTCGGCCTTTAGAGGTCTCCCACGGCACACACTACTGGGATACTTTGTACATGTCTGAAGACTCTGGTGTCGAATGTCCAGCAGGAACAAAAATAAAGATGACCATGTGTCTTTATGTGAGTGAGGTCTATTATTGGCGCTCAATGTAAAAAAATGAAGATAGATTTTTAGATATTGTCCGGTGCACAAGTGTTTTTCTGAGACTGCGGATGTATAAATCTGAATGAGTGGGCAAATAGTCAAACAGAAATAGGAAGTGGCATTAACCACTTGACACATTGACAAACAGGCTGAGAATGAAACAATCTGCACTATTCATACAGTGTCTAACACACGTTTGCAGCTAGACAATAAAATAAGGAACTTTGAACTGTCATTGATAGAATATCTTTCCTGAAAGATATAACTGTACGAAATGTCTTTCTTATGAATGCAGCTGCCGTGGAGCTTTCAAGTGACTATCTTTCAAAATAAGATTCTGCTTTTATGACTAACTATTTCATGACTTCAGTTCAATAAGTTAATATTGGACTTTCTCTTACCGGTGGGATGAAACTGTACAAACTCCAAATCCTGGCAGGGCAGACCAGCTCTGGTCACCATTGCATTTCCATCTCCGGTACTAGTGTGGGCAGATGTGCAGCTGAAATAGGCCCTTCCATAACCCCTGGAAGGAAAGACAACACTCATTTATAAATTCTCATAAACAACATGGTATTTAAAACAGATAAAACTATAAATATAGACAAAGTGAGTGTGTGTAGCCTACCCAGTAGCGATGACAGTGTTCTGGGCTCTGAAGCGATGAATAGATCCGTCCTCCATGCAGAGAGCAATCACTCCCTTACACTCTCCATTTTCCATCAACAGATCCAGGGCAAAGTACTCAACAAAGTAGCTGGTGTCATAACGAAGCGACTTAACAGAAGACAGAGGCAAAAATTAGGTTTAACAGGGCTCCATTTTTTTTCCTCTAATGACCGAGTTGCACACAGATATGGAAAAGGTGTGTTGATTTACCCTTCCATAAAGCGTATGCAGTAGAGAGTGTCCTGTCCTGTCTGCTACGCAACAGCAGCGATGGGCCTGGCCTCCTTTTCCATACTTGAGACTCTGACCCCCAAAGGCCCTCTGGTAGATCTTACCTTCCTCAGTGCGGCTGAATGGCATGCCAAAGTTCTCCAGCTGGGAAAGAGATTCAGCAACATGGGGTCAAGATCTGAGGTTGTGTCATATATGTAGTATGAGGGAAAAGACACTCTGATGGTGTGATGCAAAAATTAAGATTAACTTATTAGAGAAACCTCTCTAACATCAAAGACATCAAAAGGGTTCATACAGACATAAAAAAAAAATTTCAAGTACTTTTCAAAGCACGTTTTCTTTCCCATTTAAAGAATGTCACACAAAGCTAATAATTTGCTGAACATAAAAAAGGTGAAGAATGCAGTATCCTTTAAAACTAGGCAAGTACATTTTAAATTTAACTATGTGAACATTGTCAGAGGCTTAAATAGTACATACAGATGTATAAAATACATACTCGCATTACACAACAAATTATATATAGTGACTATTGAATCTGTGTGAGACCTTACCTCCACCACGGCTGCAGGAGCCTGCTCTGTCATATAATGGATAGCATCCTGATCTCCCAGCCAATCAGATCCCTTCACTGTGTCGTAGAAATGCCACCTCCAGTCATCCTCCTCCATGTTCCCCAGAGCGGCATTGATCCCACCCTGTGAACCAGGTGAAAATTAATCAATAAAATACAATTAAAAAGAGATGGCACAAGTGATGAATATATTTACATGAATTTATATGCATGTTGTTATACCTGTGCAGCCACAGTGTGAGACCTGGTGGGGAAGAGCTTGGTGATGCAAGCAGTGTTGAATCCAGCCTCCGACAGGCCAAAAGCTGCCCTGAGTCCGGCTCCTCCAGCTCCTACCACCAGAGCATCAAACTCATGATCCACTACTGGGTACTGAGTAGAGATCTGAAACCGATGAATGAGAAAAGTTACTGTAAATGATCAATAAATACCAGCTTGAACAGTAGTGGAAAATTGCCTTATCCACATAGTCAAGCAGTGCTGTGAATTTGCATGGTTCAAGACCAGCTTGAGGTTATTATTGAACTTGAGGTTATTAAATAGGAGGTAACTTTGATATTGAAACATGATGCTCCAGTTAACTAAATCAGTAGGTAAAACTCACATGTCTTCTCACTCACAGTACTGCATCCCGTCAGACAACTATACTGATTGCAAATAAAATAAACGCTGATCTGTACAAAGGAGCTAAATGCAACTCACATCATCTGATATTTTGGCACTCTTCTTCTTCCCATAGATGGAGAAATGAAAGTTCCTGGAACCCTGAACTGCAGCAGCGGGGATCTGGCAGGAAACAAAATAATATGTATTAGTTGAGAAATCAAACAAAGGCAGCTTCCAAATAGGTAAGCCTCGCCTTACTGGTAGGTGTTTACAGAAAATAACCTCTGCTCGTGACCATGATCCGTTAACTCACATTTTGAAAGAGGCTGTATGCACATCTTATATCGCTTTACTTTTCTAAAAACAATCTATAATAAAGCATTTGTATCCGTTACAATATAATACTGTTCAAGTTTCATGGGGCATCTTGTAGCTGATTATCGTTTTTAATAACCTATTTCATCACTGTAGGTTTACTTTGGTCTGCAGTTGCCTTTAAATACATTTGCATTGTACCCTTTAACATTCAGCTTAGCTTGCTATCATTCAGTAGCTAAAACTGTCTGACACAAGGACAACTAAGGAAACTATGATAAACACGTTCCAACACCTCAATAATGTTGACAATTTACTGAAAACATAACTCTCTACTTATAATGTGAAACAAATAACGATATTTAAGCAAATGTAACAGTTGAGACCCGCAAGATAGCTTTTCTTCATCGTGTCACATTGAAACACCCTCAGCTACATAACGCAGCTTACGCAAGTCAGAGTCCGCTGGTTACGAAAGCTGAAACAGGAGCAACATTCTTCCTTTCAGCGCTAGGAAGACAATGTACAAATAAATGCTCATAAACAGAGCACATATCTGCGTCAAACATATTTAATATTCCACTGTTGCTACTCACTGCCTTTGTTTTAGATAGTATCCTCTTGGAGAGGAGACGGGACGCGGCACGAACACTCGCCATGTTGTCAGATGAGAAACCTACACAGCGGCGCGGCGGAGGTTCACATATTCTGTTGCACTGGACCAAACCATTTTCCAAAAATGGGGTCTCACTTCTGATAAACCTAATAGTTATCCCATAAAAACATATATTGGAACGTTTTTAACGGTATTAAACCGCTTCCTAGATTGTAAGAATTCCAAATAAATACAAATTACATTTCATCTGTACACACATCGGGACTTTAATATGGGTGTTTTTCCATGAGTTACCCTACGTCGATATGGTTGAACTGCTACAGCGCAAAAATTGTGTAACCTGGGTGTGCAGGAACTAATGTATAAGTGACCTAGACTTTTCATTCAAGGTGAGACACAGTACCACGTATTTACACTCCGACTTGTAGTCGAACTTACACAGTTATGACCCGTGTTATGTTTGTATGAAGTACTCTAGTGAGCATGAGCCAGCAAACCAAGACGTTAGCTAGCATGTTAGCTCATAGCTAGCTAGCCTCGTTTGTTGTTAGCTGGGCTGTCAGACTCACAAGTTCATCACAGGCTGATGTTTGTGTCGCTGCCTGTCGCAGTGTTTTGGTAAATGCTAACGCTTTCTGTTAACGAAGTTGGCATTTACTGCTAATTTGGAACACAATGTTTAAAGGGCACGCTTCCTGTCCAAACATGTTTGTGTTATTAGCTTAGTGGTGCGTCAAGTGGTTAGCTAGTCCCTTACAATAATCTTCGGTATGAAGATACATAAATAAGAGGCTTTTCAAAAACTTCATCATCATGTGGTTTTATTTACGACTAGGACGTTTGCGCTTTCTTGACGTTTGCCTTTTACTGCAGCTGCTGTCATTCAATGATATGTCTGTGTTTACTGCAGTGTCAGTGATAGAAGTGCAGATCAAAAGGTGTGTTTACAGTTTAACATTTACCTGGCCCTTACGTATGTGACAGCAGCCTCCATGAACAACTTGAATGACCCCCCCAGATGGAACATCCAACCAGACCCGAGAGGGAGAGGGGCGGGAGCCGGTGATGGGAACCAATGGAACTACGCCCTGCTGGTCCCCATGCTGGGACTGGCTGCATTTCGTAAGTTACGCAAGGTGTTGTGTCTAGGTGTCTGTGTGGATGAAGTAACAGACACAGGGGAACATTCTTGTGTCATTGAAAATCACGTGCAAGGCAATTTTTTTTAATCACTTTGGCTAACAAATTGGGAAATGTACATACACTAAAGAACAATATTCATCTACATCTTTACTGATGATGTACTGTCTCTTTTTCCTCAAGAATGACAAATGAGAGAAATGTAGTGGTTATCATACCCAGCATCTGGAATAACACTAGACCCAGGAATATATACCACCTCATGTGGCTCAGTATGGATGAAAAATATCCAATATTTCATTATTTGTAAAGATTTTTTGGTAGTATCTATCTAATAATGCATTCACCTACACCTGTCAGTCAGAACTTGGTTGAACACAGTCTGAAAATAGGTATTGACTGAGTGAGTAAAAAGGCATCAAGTTTTCAAAAGACAGTTCTTTATCAGATCTAAAATTGAAAAAGAGTTTTTTTTTTATAAAAGTTGAGAGACAAGCAGGTACATTACTGGAGCTTGTCGGGCTCCAGGAAATTCAGTTGTGCTATAACATCCTGACAGCATGAGATAAAAAATCTTCTCCATCCTCAGTTTGATATACCACTGTGCCTTCAGGTTGGATCTGGACCAAGGAGTCTCAGAGGGAGATCCAGAAGGTCAAAGCCCAGTATGACAAGGATGTGTCCACAATCAAAAACGAGATGGAGGTAAAGTACCGTGAGACACTGACAGAGAGACGCAGGGCAGCGGCTACACTGGAGCTTGAGCTGGAGAAGGAGAGACAGAGGGTCAAAGGCTACAAGCTGGCCCTGGTCTCACAGAGCCAGCAGCTGATGGAAGAGCGGAAACAGTTACAGCAGGTAAAATCTCGGGTTATTGTGCATCTTTCTCCTCTAAGGTGTAGCCTTTCCTGCATAAACCAAACTCTCACCTCCTTTACCAGGAGCGGGAAGCCTTGGAGGACGAGAAGCACAGGCTGGTGAAGTCCGGCGCAGCAGGGGCTGTTCTGCACCACGCCCTGGAACGAGAGAACAACTGGTACGATCGTGCCACTGCTACTCTGAAGGAGCTAGAGGGTCAGCTTGTAGAGCGCCAGAATGCGTACTGTTCCCTCATCCAACCCCGAGAGCAGCGGCTGGAGATGGAGAAGAACATGCTGCTTAAGGTCGTCAAAAACCCAGTCGGGGCAGATCTGGATCTAGAGTCCGATCTGAAGGATATTTTCAAGAGAGATAAGCACTGTGCGGACCTGCTAAACATGGACAAGAGGAAGAATGGAAGCCTCATGTGGGTGTACCTCAAGTACTGGCAGTTGCAGGTCACTGTCCAGAAACACAAGAGAGCTGAAGAAGCCATATTAGGAGACAAAGTCCTGTTTCACACAAAGTGACAAAAGACGAACAACGATAATTTGACTTCAAAGAATGTTAAAAGTACTGTATATGGACTGGAAATGAAAAAATGCATGTATTTTTCACTGTGTGTAATTCTCTTGACTTGATAGGGATTCCATTGAAACACTAAAAACAAAAAATCATCTCAACCAGATAATGTTCAACATAGCAAAGTTCCTCTCTTAATCTCCGTATAAACTGTCAGGCTTGAGCATGCCAAGATGCATTACCATAACTTCAGAAGCCCCAGTTAAGACTCATTAGCTGTGTGGAAAATATATAATGGTAAAAATGCTCTGGGATCATCCAGGTGATATCTATATTGGATACACAACTTCACAAATTTTTTTTTTTTCATTCAGCTCCTTGTTAGAACATTTTTATCAGTTGAACTTGCATTCTCTGAGTGCCATGAATTGCTGTTAGTTGCATATGTATTCATATTTCTGTAAATTCAACCAAACCATGGGGCTATGAATTTAGGCCTGCCAATAACTGCTCCCGGTGTGGTGTGATAATACACACAAATCTAGAAATAATATTATGATCACTATAAAGACTACTGCGTTGAACAAAAAAGAAGAGGCAGGATACATAAACACATTGTCACGAACAATATTTTGATGGAAAAGTCATTGAAGTCTTTCTGTGGGGTGTGTTAATCCCATATATTTATGTGGTTATGGGCTATGGTGTGAGATATTTATCATGATATACGTGGGACTCTGTTTTTCCTCCAACACTTCAGTCCATAAATTGGGGTTTTCCCCCATCCAAGACATCTCTCCATCCACTCTGGTGTGTGTTGCCGTGTGTGATACATGGCCTCAGACCAATTCAAGTGGGTTTGTTTCTGAACACTGGTGTTAGATATCTAGGTCTGTGTGAGCTTTTCAACTACACTGAAGGTGCATTAGGACTAAAGGCATCAAAGCTCAGAGTCGTCAATACTACAACAAACATAGTCAAACAGCACCCTTTTATTCGTCACTACAGCCTCGTAATGAAGGGTCAAACTAAAGCTGTAGCATTTCACCAGGCCTGTCTGCATTGTCATGTTTTTGTTTTGACCATAACTTGGTGATAAGTGCTGCATATAATGCCATAAGTTCACATGTACTGACTTGAACCTCTCTGTGAAAACCTCCTAATAAATCTTTTGGTGAAGGAAATTAATTTCTAGGTCCTTGTTTTTTCCTTAGAATCTCGAAACTGCAGCTAGTAGTATATAATCCAGCTCACTTGTGGTCCTCTAGTGATGTTGTTATACCACAGGGGGGTGCTGGCACTGGGTTTGTATACTGGAGAGTGACTATTTAATACAATAGCTAAATAGACCCTCATGATGCATACATTTATAAGTGACGGAACAGTCACTGTACTGTCACTCACTGCTATAGAAAAAGACTACCCAGGGTGGCCAGGCTGTGTTCATTCAGTCAGTGTGCCGTTTCAGCTGCAGTGGAATGAATGCACTCAATTTCTGAAAGTGATTTAGTTCATAATGTTGTCGTCTTCTTGTGATCACGTTTTCAGTTTTCTTGTGTGTAATGCTATAATTCCATGAAATGTCATTCAGCGTTGGCAATAATGTAAACAAGCATTTCTGCCAATAAAGCTTATTTTGATTTGAACTTGAATTTGGAAAAAATATGCAACAGGAATGGGTAGAAACAACTGATGTGGTGAAGATATGTTTTGTATTTTCTCTAACAGGACACTTTTATTAACGTCAGTGTAAAACTGGAGGCAGAATGAGGTTCCAGACATTCATCGTTTCATGAAGCTTTGTCAGGCGTGAAAAACCCTGACAACAGTGCCATTTTTTCCTGGAACATAGTTTACAATCACTGTGAAGAACCGGTGTCAGAATGTGTTCATATTTACGATACAGTACATCAGTACATTTTATATCATCGGTTCAGCATTATTCCAGATTTTTGAAGATAATAATTTGGTAATTTAATCTGGAGGGCAAAAAAAAATTAAACACACTCAACCTCGGAAGAAGAATATGTCTTATAATGATAATAATAGTAATAATATAATATACAATTAGTCTTTTAATTGGATGCTACTAAAAATATCTCTTAGCAGATGAGATATCACTTAGTTTGTCATACGAGAGAACAACAGGCAACAACAAAAGCCTTGTTTTTTTTTTACACTATACAAGTTTCATTTGCTAAAATGTGTAAATGTAATAACAATGGCTTTGTCATATTTTCAAAACTGCCATTTTAAAAACCCTCCACCTCCTTGCTTCACTCCCTCCTCTGCACCCGATGAGAGGTTTCCCTTGGTGAGGACATCAGGCTCGAGGCTCTGAAGTTCACTCTGACCGGCTTACTGAGGTCCTGAGTTACGGCAGTCACTTCCTGTTGATCCACTCCATTGATCGGCTGCTGATCGGTGTACCCGGAGGTTGTTGTGGCGCAACGTAGATCCGTGCTGGCGTTGAAGAAAGGTAGCTGGTGCTTTGTCATGGCACTGCTGTTGCTGCCCAGCTTCAGAGTCTGGCTGGGACTCCTCTGGACCGTGAAGTGGACCACCTGTTGCTGCTTGTAACTCTCTCTACGAATGCCGTCAGTCTCTGATAGTGTCAGCCTGGAAGACAGAACACACACCAGATAAATGCGTTTTTAATCCAGTCTTTAGTAGGCTGGTGCTGTGGTCATATTGCTTAGAATTCTGTAATACAGCCCGTCGACTTTAGGACACATCCACCCTGCGTGACTCAAAGGGAAAACTGATCCTGGTTAGTTGAAATGTCAAAGCTGGTTGTAGTTTTGACCATCTCAGATTGCATATTACAAGTGATTGCCTTTAGTGGTCAGAGGCATCATATCTGCAGTGAGAGCACTGACCAGGTTGAGGTCATGGAGTGCAACTTCCCTGAAGGTTTCAAGCCCAACAAAGGCGGCACAGGAGCATTTTTCAGCCCTGCTGAAAAAATCACTGTGGATTTCAAGTCAAAAGAGAGAACGTCCATGTGATGTGTTTACAGTATCAACATAATGGACTAATCCGTTGTCCTTTAAAATCTTTCCTGTTCTTTGTCACAACACCACATGGAGCACTTCACAATCTAAACCTAAAAAATAATTAGCAACCTACTTGTATTGGGGTCTCGTTTCAAGGACCAGGCTCAGCCAACATGCTTGGTAGCTCTCCTTCTTCCACTGGTTCTCCTCCTGAAGATCACAGAAGGAGTTCACCAGGTAGCAGCCTCCTCTGCTCACACAGTGCATGGTGTCGGTACGTTCAAGACTAACGTCCTCTTTCGCCCGTGTCTGACTCGAATTGCACAAAAACTCACAAGAAACAGATCCAACGGGCAATTAAATCAAGTTGTCATTATCAGTGTGTGTGTCTGTGTGTACCAAGTAGCCTGAGATGTGTGCGTTTGTGTGTGTGTTGGGCAATGGCTTAAGTATCCAGTCTTGTTTCTATTTTTACTCCTCTGCATCAGTTTGTAGTGAATGTCCCCACTTAAGGCATCCTGAAGGTTGGTTTTCACTTGAAAATGAGCGTTAGCTGTTTACACAACATGAGTCAACCAACCGGATGAATCCGGATCAAAGCCGAATGTGAACGCCCACTCATTTATTGAACATATTCATGTTTTGTCGTGTGTTGACGCCATTGATTCAGGTGTTAAGGGAAATATTAAATGGTAGAATGACGCGGATAAAGGGTTCATCCCTTCAGGTCCAAGAAAATATCCCCCCACTCCTCAGATGTCTCTCACATAGGCCGAATATCACAAGGAGGAAACAGCTGAAGGCAATCAGATCACTTACACTCATAATCCAACTCATTAAGCTAAAGCTAGGTCAGTTGTATGGCCAAATTTGTGAAAAAGCATGTAAAATTAATGTGTGTGACTGAATTTTAAAAACGTTCTCTGTCACACTGGACACTGCGTTTATTTACCTGGACAGTGATGGACAGATGCTCTCCTGGTGTCTTTTTATTTAAGTTATAATGGATGGATGGTTGAATGTGAGTGGGGTTGGGAGAACAAGTTAAAGACCCTGCTAGATTTACACTAAATGCCTACTAGGTCAGATAAACAGAGCGGGATTAGAGCTGTGTCGTCGTGCAAAAGAAAGACAATTAGTCTTATAGAGGTATAAACAGTTAAAAAGTCATCCGTCATGTTTTATTACTTTCCACAGACAATAGTTGCACCTCCACAAGTGAATTGTCCTGAAGCCGCGTGACAGAATATCGCTTTAAACTCTGGTAACTCGTGCTGTCATGGGGACGGCGGCAGCACTCAGTTTCATCAAACTGTGAGGGTGTAACTCTATCAGAGGACGTGCGATGGTGTGACTGAGGCAGTGGAAGGTATGCTGGACTCATCCCAGCAAAAAACAGGTTGTCCAGCGTTACAAGAGGAGGGAATTAACGTGAATGTTATTTCATATGAGCATATTATCATGTGTTACGTGTGGGCCTGTAGGGATAGTGGTTTTCACTCTCCCTTTGTTGCTCTCTGGCGCCCCTCTCTTCCTTTTGTCTGTATTTTTATTTTTTTTTTATCTTTCAGGAAGACACACCCGTCCAGGTGTGTTGCAGTTACCTGATGACACTATTTAAGAAGGATTGATTGGGAGCCTCAGTCTCTCTGGAGCCACTGCCCAGCTCACACTGGAAGGAAGAGTGTTTCCCCCTTTTTGTCTCCTTGTTACATTTTTTTCCCCCACATGTTTTCAGTGCTGGGCTTTTGTTTTGTTTTAATTTGTTTAGTTAATTTGCAGTTTAGTTTAGAGATCACCAGCAATCCAGTTTTTCGGTTTTCTTTGGTTCATTTAAGGTTGGATTAATTGCTTTCCTTTTTGATGTTAGAGGGGTAGCTGGGTGCGACAGCCCACTGTGTGGCTTGTCCAGTGATTTTCCCTTTCCTCTGTTTATTTCAGCTGGGATCTCAAACCTTTCTTTTGGTATGTAGTGTTTGCTCTTTTTTTTTTGTAAATAGAATTTGGTTTATTCCTTCGTTTGATGTCTGAGCGTCCTATTAAATATGTTACATCCCCTCTGCGAGCATCTCTATTAGAGGGTCCGTCAGCGTTGTAAAAAGCACCCAAAATGCCAGACTTGCGTAAAAGTAGATATTGTATAGAAACATGAAAGTCAACCTTGTGAATAGAACTTGAGTAAATGTCTAAAAGGATATGATTTAAGTACATTTCTGGCAATAAATGTACTTAAATATCAATAGTAAAAGTTAGACATACATTTACATGTATTGGAATGTATGTTATCTTATTATCAGCCAGGCTGATTATCACATCCAATATTTAGTTTTTCTGATTGTCAGAATCAGTGCTTTTATCATCTGATCCCTTAAAATGTCCCTACTTTGACTCTGATGCATTATGCAATCTAGGCAATTTTATCTACAAATATAATCTACAAAGTACAGTAGCTAAAGTTAAAGACTGTAGCGGTAGCAGAGAATGAAACAAATACAGTACCAAAGCATCACAATCACACATTGTACTTGAGTAAATGAACTTTGTTACATTCATCACTGTTCTTCATATACTCATCACTGTTACCAATCAACTGCACAGATTGAACAGAAAACGTTATGAAACCTGAAGAAATAAGATTCCACATAGTTTCTCCATCTTTGACTATCAACAGGTTGAATCAGAGGATAAAGGAACAAAAGGTTCAGCCAAATTAATATGCCTTACTTGAGATTGCACGTCCTGCGATGCGACAAGTACGTAGGCGCATACTGTGACGTCAATGCTGACAGTGTGCAGCCCTAGCACTGAGCCCAGGTCATAAACATATTGTCGAGTCTTACTGTGTCTTACTTTTATTACTACTTAACAAATGCAGTCATTGCTCTGTACACTGCAAAGGAGAAAACAGTAGATGCAGAAGATTTTATCAAATTTATTGTGAGACTGTTAAATATTACACAATTACTTTCTCTGATGTCTGATACCAAAAACCTAAATCTTTAGACTTTTCTCGCCAAACATCAATGATATAATACAGTATGGTCACAAAGATAAGTGAAGACATATGTCTGATGTGCCATTAGTATCAGTGCTGATCAAACAATCCTTTTATGGAATAAAATATCCCCAATATTTTGTTGGAACAAAGCTGATACATGTTCATTTACTGAACATCAGACTGTACAAAATATCAAATAAAGCATCAGTGTGTATATGACTAGACCTGAGTCAGCCACGCACACAGCTTTAATATTAGAGCATCCTTAGCTGAACCAGGCCGGCCTCTTCCTGGGCCTCTCCACAATCCTCTTGTCTTTGTCCAGCTGGCTGGGAGTCTCCCCCTCATACAGGATGACAGTCTCCACAGCCGGGGCCCTCAGCGGACCGCCATCCATTGCTTGCATCTGTTGACGAATTAGACCGGTCTCCTTGCACACCTTAGCATAACAGAAGCCACACATGACATGTTTCTGCTTCAAGTGGCCGCACTCTGGACATGGCTCGATGTTGTTCTGAGAGAGGGAGACAGAGCGCAGAGACTGCGAGTCAAACAATGTAGTGGCAACACCGTTTCTAAAAGACTTCCAACGTATCTTTGGCGTGTTCCTGTCAATTACTGGCCAACAAATTAACCAATTTTGATCTGTATTTGATCATCTTATACTGCGCATTATCATCACTGAGAAACATTCAGCTAAATGCAGAATGTGTGGCTGCAGGTTTTCATTCCAACCAAGCAAGAACACACCTGATCCAAATCAGGTGTGTTCTTGCTTGGTTGGAATGAAACACACCTGATTTGGATCAGGTGTGTTCTTGCTTGGTTGGAATGAAAACCTGCAGCCACACGGCCCTTTACTGGATCAGTTTGACACCACTGAGCTAAAGTGATTAACATGAGTGTGTGCTTTCGTCACATTACACAATAGGGGCTCTTCCTTCCTTGATACAGATATTCTTAATCATTTATTTTTCATCCATTTAAAATCACAACATAGCCAAATGCAGTATCCAAGTCGCATGAGCTGCCATTTTTTGTTTTATGGTAAACTGTGTCAAGACAACCAATCGTGAGTCATTTCGCAATCACTGCAATTGTTGTTGTTTTTTGCATTTGATCTCATTTATCGATCTGTTGGTGTTGGTACTTTGTTGGTTAACTGTTGTTGCAGCATCTTTTAAAATAAATAATAATACATAAATTATAAAGATTTGCATGTCACAAACCAAACACCTCTGAGTTCAAGCTAGAGTTAAAGCTGATGTCTCAGCTAATCACTCCCAATGAATCTGAGAAAGATACAAAATGGTTATAGTTGGGTTTGGGGCTGAAAAGGCCCTTTAAGAGGATCCAGGAGTGGTTCTTATCAGTGCACCTTGACTTTCAGGAGTTTCTCGTCAGCTCTCCTCCTGGTGCGGTTGACCTCTATGGTGCGTCTCTTCTTGGGCACTGCCATCCACAGGATGCCGTCAAGGACGCCCGGAGGCTGCTCCGGGCTCTGCTGCTCCTCCAGCTCATCCTCCCTGTTCAGCTGAGGCAGGAGACTGGGTCCATTCACCGCCAGCGCTGGAGCTACTACACACAGGAAAGACGCCGTTACCTTCTTATCAATGCAGCCCAAATCAATCAGTTCAATTATGATACTGTAGAGAAACTTAATTCAAAATTAAAATGACATCACAGACAGACACGCTGTGTGTGTGTGTACATGTCAGGGTTTATCACCATGGTTAGCAGTAACGTTAGCTTAGCCACGGTCCATAGCTCCGGTCACTAAACTCACCCAGCTGTCCGTCCAGTCCCGCCACCTGTAAGAGTCTGCTTTCAATGTGTAGCAAAGAGCATCTCAGGCTCTGCACTATCGCTGCTATATTCATCATTTTACTGCCTGCACGCTTCCTATCCAGCTACCAACATGTCAAAGAGCTCACGGTCACTCTCCGAAGTCCAATACGTCATCACACAGCGACAAAAAGCTTCTTCTTCTTCTGTTTAATTTTCAGCAGACAAGACAAGTTTCGATGTCATACTGCCACCCAGCGGTAGAGGGTCCAAACTGCACTTTGTGTGTGATCTGAAGAATTTAATGCATTGGATTAATATTGGTGTATCTGATCTTGTTCGTTTAATGTACTCAATATGTCAATATTACGGTTACAATGAACCAATAAGTCAAATTCAGGTGTTGCTAGATGACATTTTCCTAATTTAATTTTGCTAAAATATAAAGGCCTAGATAGAAAAACATATAAAGGTAGTTGGGTTAGTCTTTACTGTCCTACAGCTTTAATTTCTGGACATACACTGGTGCTAGAGCAACGATTTGCGCATACCGAAACCAGCTTTTCAAATATACTGGACCTACAGTCAAATAAAATATTCCTGCATGTTGGTTACTGTTTTTTCCAGACCCACTACTCTCTGGTGTGCATCTTCAGCCATTTGGACTTCTCAGCTAGTTATGGTAAGTGTTCAGTTGTGTTTGACATGTCAAAAAAAAATGAGACTCCAGGTTCAACCAGCCGACTTCTTCAAAACAAATAATGTCCTGTCCTCTCAGGCCATTACATCTGTGACTGTGCTTTTCGACAGCAGGAATCAGGTAACATGACAGGTGGCTGGCTCACATACAATGACAAAATCCTCGAGGAGATAACTGCTGAATCGGTCTGTCAACAGCGGCAGAACACAGCACACCTTCTGTTCTGTGAGAAACGGATAAGGATCAACCAGGTGAACATCGTCCACCAGAAGAATCTAGTCAGAGAAATGGGAGAAAATTGGAGAAGGCAGAAAAGAGGGAGGGAAATTCCTGTATTTTTAAACCTGTGCCCTGTGTTTACATGTTTTTGGTGTATAAATGATTCATACATGAAAAAAGAAAAACAACTTCGGTCCGTCACCGGAAAAGTACTCTAAAATCCTGTGAGTTGTTGCAGGAAGATGACAGTGGAAACATTAGTCAGACAGTTTAGATAGATAGATAGATAGATAGATAGATAGATAGATAGATAGATAACATAATGAGTTAGAAGAGAAAAGGTAGGAGGAACATAAGGTGCAAGAGGATAAGGTGCAGTATTTACAGTGATGATAATAATAACTAATAAGTGATGAATGATTAAAATGATTAAACCAGTAGTATGGACTTGTCAGTCCATAAAATAATAACAAAATATGTTGTTTTCATTTTTTCTCCATATAATCTATGCCCCAAATTATCCTACAGTTGAATCAACACCTTTCTAACAAAAAACACTAAGTGTTGGATTACCTGTTACTTAGTCAAGCCCAATACATTAACAGTGGGTCTGTCCAAGCAATAGCCAGACCAATCCATCAGCAAGGGGCAACATATCAGCTGCTAAACTTTAATTTGATGTGATACAGATTTTGTATTATTTTATTTCAGGATCTGACCGTCTGTCTATCCCGCCACAGACTTGTTTTTGTATAGTATAAATGGCTACAAGATCTAAATCTTGATTGGATTGTAGGGCCTGTGGTAGAGGTTTAACTCAGGTCGATAGGTGGCAGTATACACTCTTAAGTTGATTTACGAGTCTGCAGCGCTCACAGAGTAGAAGAAGAAAAACAAGATGGCGGAACGAGGCTACAGTTTCTCCCTCACCACATTTAGGTAAACTTTGTCAAAATTGTCCATAAATGTGAAAAGGGGATCTAAATGGTCGGCGTGTAGACGTTGTTGTTGAATGGCAGTTTGATAACGTGTATGCACGGTTTACCAGTTTGACAGGAAAGTGATGTTTTGTGAGCCGTCTTTACTCGATGCACTGTCATTGCCGGGTATAAATGAATCGGCTAACGTTAACTGTTAGCATGTCCCGAAACGTGTTCTGAATTCAACTGATAAGACAAACTTTGCTTCTGATTATCGAGCACATAAACTCGTGAAATTGTTTCATCTTTTAGGCTGTTACTGAATCGCCCAAAACAATTCAGTTTTGCATTGCTAATGTTCAATGGTCTAGCTTAGCTAGATTAGCTCAGATGAGTCAGTTGTTTTAGCTTTGCTTTCAGTTTCGCATTTGTGAATAGCTAAACGCTAAATTAGATTTTTGAACCACAGTAGTTGATGTTACAAATAGTTGAGTTAACTTCCCCCAGCCTCACAGTTTAGTAAGCATCTTCATGTGTCTCTCCCTGCAGCCCGTCGGGTAAACTGGTCCAGATAGAGTATGCCCTGGCAGCTGTAGCAGCCGGAGCTCCCTCAGTTGGCATCAAAGGTATGATTCCTATGAGTCCTGGAAATAAAAGAGCATATTCCACTGTTTTGGAGCTAATGTGGGCCACTGTCCTCAGAAGAGTATTGTATTGTTTATTAAAGCAAGGGGTAATGCTTTATAATTAATGCCTTGTTTAATTTGTATAATAAACAACGTTCGTTTTATACATGATTATTATCAGAGGATGCAACAAGACTGGACAGTTGTATAATCTGAAATTGCATACATTGCCACCCCAACAGAGTAATTCTCCCAGCTTTACCATGGATTAATTTACAGGATTTAAAACCATAAATGAACACCGATTCAGCCTGGTAAACTGACACCATGCTGTTGTTTTACCTTTCTGTCTGTAGTTCTGATCAGGCTAAAATCACAATCACATTGCCTCAGTGGGTTTTGCCATCTGTACACTGAGAGACATCCTCTTTCATTAGACAAAACAATGGACAAACCTAAATGGGCACCAGCATCCCTTCAGACCATGCACAAGATTTCACAATTAAAGCTGGTTATAAAAATGATCATGGGTTAGGATGGGCGAAGACACGAATTGTGATATTCTCTTTGGTTTTCAGCTTCCAATGGAGTCGTCCTGGCCACAGAGAAGAAACAAAAGTCCATTCTGTATGATGAGCAGAGTGTCCACAAAGTGGAGCCTATCACTAAACACATTGGCATGGTCTACAGCGGCATGGGGCCCGACTACAGGTGGGGATTCTTTCTGTGTTCGAGAGACAAACTGTAAACCAGCAGCTTAGGGCTCTTACTTGACTTCTGACTGGATGTTTTTGTGATTGATTGCAAATACAGAACAGAAAATAAGTGAAACTAGACTGCACCTAGATTGTTCATTCTTAGCCATCAATGTCCACTTGATATCACTTACTTGATATTTGATTATAAGAAACCTAATATATTGGCGTAGACTAGTTTGTACTCATGACAGCTTAAAGCTTTTGTAGTGGAATCTATCTCGGGGGCGAATATTTCTTTCAGTGCTGGTGAGTGGAGCCTAAATCTAGTACCTTGCCTTTTGCGGACACAAACATACTATATTTATAAGTTTTAATTATTCGAGCTGGTGAGTAGGGAGCATATCCATTTCCTGTGTGCACAAGATTAAAATAATGTTTATATATGTCTGCCGAACCTCACATGCCCATATAATTAATGATTTGTCATTCATGCAGGGTTTTGGTGCGGCGAGCCCGGAAATTGGCACAACAGTACTTCCTGGTTTACCAGGAGCCAATCCCAACAGGCCAGCTTGTCCAGAGAGTGGCCTCTGTAATGCAAGAGTACACACAGTCTGGGTGGGTATACAAAGAGACACACTAATACACAAACTGCTTATAGAAACATCATGCTCATATTTACGGGGTAAGATGTATTCAGTCTGTTTTGTTTTTTTCCCCCTCCAGTGGAGTGCGTCCATTTGGCGTTTCATTGCTGATAGCTGGATGGGATGAAGACCACCCCTACCTGTTCCAGTCAGACCCCTCTGTATGTTGTAGTACAAACCTCCCAATACCTGTTAGAATTATGCGCTCTCTTAAAGGACTGTAGTAAGTTGCACATTTTCTGTATTTTCATTCTTCTGTTTTTGACTGGCAGGGTGCATATTTTGCATGGAAAGCCACAGCCATGGGAAAGAACTACGTTAACGGAAAAACATTCCTTGAAAAAAGGTAAGATTTGATAATTAAGGAATTTTTGATTGGCAGCGTATGTGCAGATGTGGATTTTGATCTATGGGCTGAGCTTGTTGTATTTGACATTCAGTGCCCAATCTCCGACAGCATGAGTCACTGTGCATGTCTATGATGGTTATGTTAATGATAATACATAGGTGTGAAATGAGAATGTGTTGTGGTATTTTTCTATTGGGGATAATTGGTGAATTTTTTCTGGGGGGGGGGGGGGGTATTTGTGCCTTTTTCAGCAAAGTTTGAATCGAAACACCACAGATAAATGTGGAAAACAAAGAAAAAGAACAGCATTCCTCCAGTTTGAGATATTTTAATTGTAAGTGCAGATACAATTTTGTTTTGTTGTATAAATTAGGCTAAAGAGAATCTTTACTATCTACAGGGTTCGTACTGGTGCTTGAAATCCTTGAAAGTGCTTGAATTTCAATGTTGTGTTTTCAAGGTCTGAAAAGTGCTTGGATTTTAGTTGAAGTGCTTGAAAGTGCTTGACATTATAACGCTGTGTCTTTCACAAAATTGGGATCAGACTGGATAATTAATTTCTGAAGTTTTTGCTATTATGAAACATAATTTTAGATGTTTACAGCATAATACAATGTACATACTTGTGATAAAAAGTGAAGAAAAAAATCACGAGTATATTTATTCCTGTAGATACGTATTTTACCCCAGCAATAAGGTGCTGGAAAATCTTAAATGACCCTTATAAGTGCTTGAAAAGTGCTTGAATTTGACCTTGAAAAATGTGTACGAACCCTGTATCTACCAAATTTGTAGTTCAGACACAGAGGATTGTAGTTGGAAAAGTTATTCAGTTTTGCAGAAGGCCCAGGGCAGACCCTGATCACATGATTCCTCTTTCCAGCAAGTAAAATAAATGTAGGGAATTGTGTCTCACCTAAGCTCTCTAATTAGCATTTATTTCTTATGTCAAAAAGGGCACCGTTCAAAATCCCCAAACCCAGTTTGGGTCCTGGAATATTGTTCAAGAAATTCACATTATAACATCTTGACTGCGCACATTTGGTTTGGTGGGCTCACAGGATGCACACTACACAAGCTCCATTCACACTGCCCTTACAGTGCAGGAATCCTGCGCCAATACTCCACCTCACCGCTTGTGTGAAAGTTACAGATGCGGAGAGGGGGGACAGTTATGCTTTTGTCACTTTCCACGATACATGGTGGGTCAGGATCTCAATCACAACACATTATGACTGCATCAATATGATTATAAATAGTCTGTGGATTAACAGGTAGAAATGGAGGGAAAACAACATGGATGTCAACATCATGGTGTGTAACGCCACACCTCTTTTTTGGTTCAGTGTGATCAAACAAAGCTGGTGTAAAGGCGAGCCTTTTTTTGTGGGGATAATGCAGCATCTCTGTGTGGAAAAAGGCTACGGATTGTAAGATGACCAATTTGTTTTGTTTTCCAGGTATAACAATGATCTGGAATTGGAAGATGCCATCCACACAGCCATCTTGACGTTGAAGGTATATTGTTTGTTATAAAATACCTTAGAATTTATCTCCACAGATACGATTGGTCTCCTCATTTTGTTTATTATTTATCTATTTATATACACTTTGCCTTTCTGTTGTAGGAGAGCTTTGAGGGTCAGATGACAGAGGAGAACATTGAAGTGGGAATCTGCAACGAGGCCGGCTTCAAAAGACTCACCCCAGCGGAGGTGAAAGACTACCTGGCAGCCATTGCGTGATCACACCCTTCATGACAACGGGGCTTTCAGGCCACATTTCAAGACAAAGGCATCGGCACAGTAGCCAACAGTCTCATGACACAGTTTAGTAACCTCAGTAATTCAGCCGGAGTTTGGGCACATTGTGTTTTGGCCAAACTTTTTCTCCCCTGAGAACATAAAAGGCTGCTCACCATAACTTCATAACTTTAAGATTATTAACATGATCTGGCAGACTTGGAACAGTCCTGTTCACTTACAGTGACAGCGTTTTAGTGTGTGTGCAGCTCATTGACTGCCCCTCACAACGGCACAGACCAAACTTCATCACTCATGTTATAACATAAGATACTGGCTTTGTTTTCCAAGGCATGTCTCGGTACTGTGAAATGTGGCAGTTGCCTACTGTGCATATGAAAAGGAATGTGGGCTCTGATCAGGGAAATCTCAAATCTTTCATTGACTCCTTCATTTATCCTTTATTTGTCATTACTGTTCAAAGGGCAGCAAGGCTTTCAGTTCAGATCAAGCACGGTTGTTGAATGCATTTATTCAAAATTCCATTGGTTGTAATTATTATGAGAAATTGTCTTTGGGTGTAAAACAGCAAAAATAAATACATTCTGACAAAATAATTGGTAACCAGACAGTTTTGGTCCCCCCCCCCCCCCCCCCCCAAAGACACAACACTTTGCACTTCATTCTTGTCCTTCAGACACACCAGAAAGGAAGAGCAGCAAATAGGGAACAAGCATGGAGGATGCAATAATAAGGTTTGAGATTTTACAGTCAGGATCTGGTTGCCTGTACAGCAGTTTTACACAATGTACTTTTCTTTTTTTCAAGCTAGAAACAATTCTAGAGTTTGTATTTTCTCTTCTGGTATCTGTCGCTTATTCAAAATAAAAGGTGATGAGGTGATGTGACTCTGTGTTTTGAATTAACATGCTAGTGACTGAAAATGGTAGTTTGTTGTTAGATAGTTGCAGCAGGAGCACGCTGTCAGTCTGTGGACTATTTACATAATAAGCGCGCGCTTGTAAGCAGTTTGGAGCAGAGCGCGCTTAACACCAACTGGAACACCTTTTCAAATGTTATACATATTCTTCCGCCTGTGTTAAGTCTGAACCTATGCCGTTACTGGTGTTTTAATATCAACAGCAGTGACTAACAACATTTGCTGCACCACCAGTGTGATCAGAATAAAGTTACTTTGAACGCTCGACTGAGTTTCCATTTTTGTCAGGGGATCTATTTTTCCTGGCGGTAGCTCACTAGCTGCTTACCTCATAACCTCTGACGTTTATGGCGCCAGAAATCAAGGGTTTAGTGAGGAGCTTGTGCATGTCAGCTGGTGATAGCACCGTTATCCGTGCTATGTTGGCGCTTTCACAAATATATGAGATTTTAAGGCTGCAGAGAGGCTGGTAATCCACCAATTGTGCTCGTATAACGTCGCTTTGGGGTCAAGATGGTGATACTACGCCGCAGTAGCGGTGTCGGGGCTGAGCCGGTGGCAACAACACCGAAGAGGAGGTCTATGGAGTTGGATACTAGCTCCGAGTTTCTGTCGCTGCTTCCCGCCTCGCAGAGAAAGTCCGCCCGGTTAACCCGGTCCTCCCGGTCCTCCCAGGCCCTGGATGACAGCTTCAGCAGTCCGGAAAACAACTCGGCGAATGTGAGTTTGCACACCGAGACAGCTGCTTTATGAACTGCATCACTATTTGTTAGGTGTACAAATGATCTACGTACGCAACTTTGGTCTGCTAGTTTTGCTAGCATGCTAAGCTAACTAGCTACCCTGTCAGCTTGTCACTTCACAGCTAACGGTGCTGATAAATTGTCAGAATGAGCAACAGTAGCCTCTGCTAACATTTTACTGAAACTCGCGTGTCTGCTCGTGTAACGTTAATGGCAACGTATAAACTCTACACTCAAAATCAAACAGTTATTAAATCATTGAAATTGAATGTCTTGTTTTGTGTAATGTGTCATGGTCATAACAAAAGTATAGGCTGTCAAGTAGCTCTGTGTCACAGATGAGTGTTATTATTGTGATATGGTGAGTCGGTGTGTTTTGGTTTGTGGTGTGTGTGTGTGTGTGTGTGGAGGGGGAGGCTTCTTCAATCATTAATTCATTAACTCATTCATTACATTTTAACTCGGACGTGTCACTTAATAACAAAGACAATACCTTGCGAGAAACACACTGTAGTGCATGATTAATATTTACCTCAGTTATAAAAACATACTTACACTGATCAACTAGTTGTTAAAGTATACAACTCTGAGAATAGAGAATAAGCAAGTTTTGCTTACGTTTAGGTCACTACTGCTGAGACACTTGCCAAAGCATTTTAACAAAGTACCTGCGGAGATAGATGGCGGTCAGCAGCAGTTGGTTAGTGACTGCATATCACCACAATATGATCACATTTACTGTGTCTGTAGCTTTTAATTCACTGACCAGGCACTGCTGCCCAGTAATATATGGCATCTATGTGTGTTGCATGAAGGTTTAAATGGAATTTTAAATTCAATATATCAGATCAGTGTAGCAGAAATAAAAGGTGTTATTGATCCTGATGAATGTGAATAGTGATTAAGCAGAAAGGTACTGTGGTTTTACATGGTTTTGAAAGGACTTGATAAATATTCTTAATCTGAGCTCGTTGTAATTTGAATTTGTAATTCGATCTAGCAGACATTCATTCCTTCTATATGTACTCTGAACCATAACTTCCTAATGTGACTATGTCAGGGACATGCTGATGGGAAGCAGGACGAGGGAAGTGGACTCCATCACTCTCTGAGGACCAGAGGCCAGAGAGTTCGACTTGAGGTTTCTTTTTCTGAGGAACCAAAGACCACCAGCTCCCCTGTAAATGAAGACAAGGCTGGAGGATGCTGCACCAGGTAATGCATGCCACTCACTTTAAGATTAGTGGTACTTTTTGAAGGGGCATCTGTATGTGTTGCCGGAACGCCCCCTGCTTTTGTTTCGTTTTTTATTTTAGCCTTGGTTTGAATGATATTTGGAGCGAGATTATGATTGTCTGGAATATTGTAAATTTTGAATTTTATACTGTTGCATTGATGAAAATAATTGTTATCTGAGCAATAAATTCTCCAAATGTATGCTTGCCATATGAAATTCTATGTTAATGCTACATTGAGGGTGTTTCCCATTTCTAGCCAAGTGTGTGCGCACAGCTATGCACATTTTAACAGTCAATTACAGTAATGGTTAAAGAGTGAGTGACACGTGTTTGCTTTCTTTCTTCAGAAAATCTTCCAGGCTGCAGAGAGAGGGAAAAGCCTCCAGTGGCAATCAGCAAGCAGGTAAAAGTTTGCTACACATTTTTTTTATTGAGAGAACTGAAGCTCCTAAGTTACATAGCAAAGAAAGCAGCATATAGTTTTTAGGAGGTTCTATACTATTTGTAGGCTAACAAAAATACTTTTTCATTGATCCCTCAGACGTTCCAGATGAAGTGGAGGGGTCGTCCACTCCCAAGAGGAGCCGCTTTAATCTACAGAGCCGAGATGTGGAGGAAGAAGAGGAGGGAGAAGAGGATCACTCAGTGCGACGTAGTTCTCGAATCACAAGATACAAACTTAATTCCCGTAACCAGTCGGTGCTCTACGACCGGCTCATCACCAAGTGAGTTCAGCAACATCCACTCCGGCTTCTTTAGGCTTCTACCTCACTGCTTCAGTTGGTATCTCAAAAACAAAGTGGCATACACAATGGGCTGGGGAAAGGACTTTTAATGAGTAAAATATCTGATAAGTGTTTCCTCTTATTGTCCCTTAGCACTGCTGAAGCTGTTCTTCAGAAGATGGATGACATGCAGAAGATGAGACGCAGATTGAGAGATAGAGACACTAAAGAAGAGGTAATAACCCACACAGGAAACTTCACTTTTCCATTTGTAACTGTACACTGTGTTGTTTAATCTTAGTGTTTGTGTTGACAGTTGGTAATTTTACTCTTCAATAACGTGCAACAAGCTTCAAAGCAGTGAATTAAGCAGCATTTGGCCTGTTTCCTCTGAGCAGCTTGGCATGTACACCAGGGACAGAATGAGAAGATCTCTGAGAACGAATGCAGACAGTAAAGACACCGAGGAGGAGAACCAAGGTGAGGTGGATTAAGTTTTGATAGCCAATTCAGGCACATTGCAGGGAGATGCCATATACAGCATGCTGGTTTTGGTCCATCCAGTTTTGGAGAAAAAGTCATTATTTTTCATTAATTCAGTTTATATTTCGTATTTTCCTATTGTATTTCCTTAGGTTACAACCAAATTCCAAAGAAGGGATGCTGTATAAAGCGTAGATAGAAAACAGAATGCTATCCTGCAGCTAAACTGTGTTTGCTGACAACACCTTCACAAAGTGTTCCTGAGCCCATGTAGCAATATCCTTTTTATACAGTAATTTGTTTCAACCTCCCCAATCCTTGATTGTAAACAACTGAGCCTTTTCGAGGATGCCCCTTTCATACCCAATCATGATACTATCACCTGTTAACAATAAACCTTTTATTTGTGGAATGTTACACACATTCACACATTGCACTTGTACATATTTTTTTAGACGTAATATTCTTATATTTTATGTTTATTGCTGTTTGCACCAGGGATTTGAGGGAAACATTATTTTAATTCTGTGTATGTCCTGTACATATAACAGCATTGACAATAAAGTTTGACTTGACTTGACACATATTGACCAAACATCAATGCTAGCATCATATTCCAAATAAGCATATATTCACTAAAAACAATGAAGTTGACGAGGTAAAACATTTAATACATTGTCTTACTGTTTTTAATTGATTATACATGTATTTTTTGTACTATCGAAACTTAATCAAGATTACTTTTCACCTGTTGCAGGAAGCTAAGCAGATTTTTGTTTATTTATGTCTAATTAACAGGAGGGGATGAGGATGATCGTGACGAAGAGGAGGAGGAAGATGGAGAAGATGAGGAGGAGGAGGAGGAAGAGCAGGAAAATGATGAAGAAGACGATGACGAAGATGGCGAGGATGAGGAAGAAGAAAATCAGAGGCGTTATGACTTCAGACAGCGAAAGACTGTGGTTCGCTACCAGGCCCCGCAGGATGGTACTGCTTTTACTCATTTCCACCAGGGCCTTATGTTGTTCAGTGAATAAAATTGTCACAATTCCATCCTATTGAGTTTGACGATGTAATTATTCTTTCCTTAGAACCCAGAGAGCCAAGGAAGCGCAGCTTGTACTTCAAGGGCCATTCATCTCCTACCAGACGCAGGTTTAGATTCAGCTCCACAGCCCCTAGGAGCCCCTACAACAGGAGAACCAGCAGGTTAGTATGACAGCGCAGCCACGAGTCATCACTCCAGAATTAAGAAATATAATATCTGCTATCAAGGGATGCGTTCCCACTAACACTTGACAGTATGATTCATATCTTATGAAATACTTTTTGGAGCAGTCAGCAAGAATAGTCTGACTATTACAGTGTCCAGAACAGGATCACGCCCGTAATCCTTACGCTTGTATGTATGTTCTTCTTTCTGATTCTCTTCGTCCCACCCTCAGGAGTAGTTCTGAGAGGTAAGACCCTCCACTACTTGTCCTTGTATTTATTGTTAGTCTGTAGTTTGTTTTTGAGGTGCTGTCTGTCTTTGCTAGCACTGTGGTTATTTGTAGCTGAGGCACATTCGGGTGACAAACTTAATCCTTGTTTAAGCATTTTCTTGCAGCAAAGAAACACCAGTTGTTTGAAAGCTTTTTTAGTCAGCCTGAAAGGCAAAGTCTGTAAACCAAGCCTTCCTTGTGTGTTCAGGGGTCATGCACGGCCACTATGTCATTTGAAATGGTTGGATGAATCACATCCGTGTTGTTGTGACACATGATTATTACAGTGGTATCAGCAATGTGTATGTATAAAAGCCATAATGCTAAATAGTGAAAGGTGGGGATGTTGTGTATGTTTGTTTTTGTTCTTGGTGTTTCTTCACTTACTAGCGTGATTCCTGTGTCGTTGCTGATGGCAACATAACAAAAAATCAACCTGAATGCAGTTTGGATTCTTTGGTGTAAAAAAGCTGATATTCACAGTATAACAGATAGATTAGAGATAATGTGTCCAAATCTTTTGCCTTTGTAGAAGGAGACACGCCATCCACAGTAGTGACTCCACTTCCTCATCTTCAGACGATGAGCAGTTCCAGAGACGGAGAAGTAAGAACAGGAGCAGGCCAGTCAACAGGTGAGTGCATCAGCAGCAGCTGCTGTTGTACAATTCAGGTACAGGTAGACAAAACAACTCAGCACATCACCGAGACACAGGTGGGTGATCGAAGGATTGATAGTAACTATAATACAATAATAATTATATTATTACCTTAGGTCAACAAATGACTAGTTTTAACAAAAAACAAAACAAAAAACACACTAAATAAATTAGTGCTAGGCAATATTTTGATTCTATATTTTTACTGTGATATAGGATTATATATCGTCTTAGACTGAGGATATCATTACATCGTGATATGGCATCATGATATAAGTGCTGTCTTCTCCTGGTTTTAAAGGCTGCATTAACAGTAAAGTGATGTAATTTTCTGAACTTACCAGACTGTTGTACTTGTTCTAGTAGTGATCTTGAAGTGTGTGACCCCCTGTCACCAACCAGTCATGTAGTGTGAAAATCACAATGAATGTGAAACTCTTGGCTACAAGGCAGAAAGTTGTGTTGTGAGAGAAGGACAGCGATCTAACAACTGTGAAAGTTGTGTAGTGTTTTCAAGCCATAACTGATAAAACTAAGTACTATATGCCATCCCGTTACTCTGACCTGCACTGCAGGACTTTTACATATAAATGGAAGTCCGGTACATAAAAGTCTTTGACAAACAAAGTTCACACATTACTGATGAAGCCTCCCAATGCCAGGTAGAAGTCTCCCTGTATTTGCACTATACTGGAGACTTAAAATCTGGAATCTGTGGCAACAGACCAAAGGACAATAAAGGAGCCTCTGGTGTCATAAGTGTCAACGTTGTTTGTGTATTTACTCTCTCTGCCAGAGGGGGGAGACAATGGTTCTGTATTGCAGTTTTAATGAAAATGTCCTGTAATTATATTGATCATGTGTTAAACACAGTAATTTCTTAGAATTGTAAAAACCTTTTAATGAAAAAGATTTTAGCAAGACAATTAATCTGAATGATTTTCTGTGTTTTTCCTGCAGATGTCTCCCCATGAACTTGGTGAAAGAAGACCTGCTGGGGATTCACAAGGACAGGATGAAGATTGGAGCCAGCCTCGCTGATGTCGACCCCATGCAAATAGACAGAACGGTAAGCTGTAACGATAGATGGATGATGCAAATACAGAGAGTAGTCTGATAAACAGTGGACCGTTAACATGATGGTAAATGTTACTGTTTTGACCTACATATAGCACTCACAGCACAAAATAGCTTGATTAGTACTTCAGGCTGCTTCTACAAAAGTAACAAGATAAGCAGATATACCTGTTTCACATCTGTTACATGTATTATCACATTTAGATGTCTGTTAGCCTACACCACTGTAGGTTTGTAGGTCAATCTAAACATGACAGTTTTTGTTATCCAGGTGCGGTTTGAAAGCATTGGAGGTTTGAGCAGACACATCTCAGCACTGAAGGAGATGGTGGTCTTCCCTCTCCTGTACCCAGAAGTCTTTGAGAGGTTCAAGATACAGCCTCCCAGGTAAAAAAAAAAAAAAAAAAAAAAAACATGTTTCAGAAATCATTTTTACATTGTGTGTCTCAATGTCTGCCTTTTTTAAGTCTGTGCGTTTTTTGTCTGAGTTTGTCCAATCTCTTCTCTAATGTTGCCTCAGGCCTCAATTGGATTCCAATACCAGTTAAACACTTACATTTTTTGTCATATTGCCTCTTGTCTTTAGGGGCTGTCTGTTTTATGGTCCTCCAGGAACAGGGAAAACCCTGGTAGCCAGAGCGCTGGCCAATGAGTGCAGTCAGGGGGAAAGAAAGGTTTCTTTCTTCATGAGGAAAGGAGCGGACTGCCTCAGTAAGTGGGTTGGAGAATCTGAGAGACAGCTGCGACTGCTTTTTGATCAGGTAAACCAAACTCTTCATCCATGAGTAAAGCCAGTTTCTTTTCCTTTGTTGCCAGTGTGATTGTTTCCTATTGTTAACAAAAGATGAAATGATCAATAGAGTATCAGAGAACATTTATTGTAAAAGCTAACTCACTGTATTTTGACACATTAACTTTTAGATTCAAATGAAGTTGATACCTATACATTATCAGGTATCAGATCTAATGTTAATGCAAGCTACAACAGACTGAATTTCTATTGAATTCATCCTAGGCATACCAGATGCGTCCATCCATCATCTTCTTTGATGAAATTGATGGTTTGGCTCCAGTCAGGTCCAGCCGTCAGGACCAGATCCATAGGTGAGCAGCACTCCTGTACTGACTTTGTACAGTACATTTGTAGTGATTGCACTGAGAGTTGTGAGTGAAAAACTGTCCGATTGTTTGGTGGGTTGCGAGATGTGGCTGCCAGGTCTCTCAACAGGTTTTGGCATTGACTGTCATAAGCCTAGTTCATGCTACAAATGGGAACACACACAGACACATGTTAGTCAGGTTATAATGTTGACCAGTTAGAAATCTGTCTTTTGCTTCTTTGCAGTTCCATTGTGTCAACTCTATTGGCTCTTATGGATGGATTGGATGCCAGAGGAGAAGTTGTTGTGATAGGAGCTACAAACAGACTGGACTCCATCGACCCAGCTCTGAGAAGACCAGGGCGCTTTGACAGAGAGTTCCTCTTCGGCTTGCCAGATAGAGAGGTGGGGAACTGTAGTAGCTCTTTATCAGTCAGCAGAGATGATAAAAGATAAAAAGTGACACATGGGTTGCAGCCAAATCTGAGCTCATTCAAATTTTGTTTGGTTGAAACGATAAAGGGGTTTTCAGAACTTAAAATTCAAATGTTGTGATCTTATTTTGTACGGTAGGCAAGAAGGGACATTCTGAAGATTCACACCAGACAGTGGACTCCACCGCCTTCTGACACTTTCCTGGAAGAACTGGCTGATAAATGTGTTGGTATGTTTGTTTACAAGAATGTGGACTGAAAATGCTTGAAAAATACATCTTTCTGTGCTTTTCCCCAATACAAAAAAACAATTGTGTTAAATTTAAAATGTTTATACTGTATAATTTTGTGATAAAATTTAAAGAAAGCCATTTTTATCATGTAAATAATTTGGTATGAGCAAAGGGCAAAGCCTGTATCTACGATTCCAAATGATTCCGACACTGGCGTTTTTCTCACTTACAATTACATATTGTACACTGATTGTCTTTCATAGCATTTTTAACGACATGCCTGTCTTTGCGTTCCAGGTTATTGCGGAGCAGATATCAAGGCAGTGTGTTCAGAGGCTGCCCTGTGCGCACTGCGGCGTCGCTACCCACAAATCTACTCTTCATCACAGAAACTTGTGCTTGATGTCAACTCCATAGCCATCACAAGCAAAGACTTTATGTCTGCCATGTCCAAGATGGTGCCAGCTTCCCAGAGGTATAACCAGTGCAACTGTTGATGGCTTTTCTTTTTATCGGAGCGTTAATACAAGTCTTACATTTCTGGTGCCTGGTTCTGGCATATGGTTCCTAAGTACAAATGATGCTGATTATGATTCTTAGGGCGGTAGTGTCACCTGCCAAGGCCTTGATACCTGCCATCCGTCCCCTGTTGAGCGCCGCCCTGCACGACATCCTCGACACAGTCAGCAGAGTGTTCCCACATGCTGAACACGGCTTAAACAGGAAGAGAGAACAAGGTCCAGTATTGCTCTTTCTCTTGTTCTGTTTTAGATTCATTTATTCTGTTCATGGTCAGGCATTCTGTCATTTAATGTCCCCATTGTCCCTAAGCAGTTACAGAAGAGAACACACCACCACCCTCTTTCATGACATCAGTCAGGCAATAAGAGTAACTGCTGTGTGTTTGTGAATGTGTGTTATTTCCAGATGTGGCCTGTGTTGTGTCTGAGGATGATCTGATGTTCAGTGAGGATGAAGACTTGGAAATCTTTTCCAATGCACAGACCTCTCACTCCCAACACAAAACACCTGCTGCTAAGGGACTCCTCAACCTCAACAGGTTGGTTAGATGTTATTCATTCAAGTAATTTTATTCTGCTGTCTTGCTTCTGTTCCCTTTATCTTTGCTTTGCTTCAATGTCCTGTAAGCTTGTCTAGTGTCCCAGTGACCCAAATCTTTTTCTGGATCTGTTGGGGAAATCAATGAGCTCACACACAGACAACTGAAATAAGTTTGTGTCTCTGGCATCTCTCCATTTGCAGGAGTGTGCTGAGCCACCCAACCTCCTACCGTCCCAGACTTCTGTTGGAGGGCAGACCAGGGTCAGGTCAGAGCTCCCACCTGGCTCCAGCTGTCCTCCACGCTCTAGAGAAATTCACTGTGTACACACTAGACATGGCCGTGCTGTTTGGAGCCAGTGCAACAGCCCCGGAAGAGACTTGTGCTCAGGTAAATGAGATACCACTACACAAAAAAACACCTATGAATAGTTATTAATATACATATTTAGAAACAAAACAATTCTGTGTAACTTTAGGTTGGGTCATTTACATTTAAACAAACCAAAGATCCGTAAAATCAGACCTCACACTTCTTTGGTAGACTATTATACTCTTGCAGCCTTGTCAAATTCAGTGTGTTCTTTTCAGTGGACTTCACTGGCCAAAATGGCTGCGACAGAGACTTGTAGTTCATGGGCCTCACCTTCTTACATCATGGGAAGTGGGGATAAATATGTACTGCAGACAAAATGTCCATTTCAAAGAGGTTGAATAAGCCAAATGTGATGTGTGGAAGTTGCCTATTTATTTTTTTGTTTTTATTAATGACCAAAATGGTTTCATCAAATTGACTGATACAGTAAATTGTGCATTAGTTTAATGTCAATGTACACTGTACCCTTTTAATGTCCTCATCATGGCCTTGATTTATGCATTTAATTTTTATCATTGTCACTTTCGCAGAACATAAGATGGGGATCAATATAACAGACAATCTTCTGCATGCATGTCTGTAGATTTACATCCAAGTATTCATACACCAAATATTATTTTTTCATTGTTCTGCAGATCTTTGTTGAAGCAAAGCGAACCTCTCCCAGTATCCTGTACATCCCTCACATTGGACAGTGGTGGGAAACTGTGGGACCAGCCTTAAGAGCCACTTTCCTCAGCCTGCTCAGCTCTATCCCTGCCTTTGCTCCTATATTGCTTCTTGCTTCCTGCAGCCTGCGATATGACCAACTCAGTATGGAGGTATGCAACGAAGAGTGATAAACTGTAGATTTGTGGAGTGAAAATATGGTGTCAATGCTTCTAATTTTTATGAATATGAAAGGATTCTCTCTGAGAGATGGACACAGTACTCAACTACAAGTCTGCTCTCACCTTTATTCTCAGGTGCAGGAGTTGTTTCGGGAGCAGTATGGAGAGGTTTTCCATGTCAAGGTCCCCACCAGCAGAGAAAGAAGAAACTTCTTTGAGGATCTGATCCTCAATCAGGCTTCTAAGGCCCCTGCCTCAAAAAGGAAAGCAGGTGAGAGATAAGTCGAAGATGAGGTGGGCTTTAGTATTTCTCAGTGTTAGAGTAGCATTGATCAGGGCTCATACTTGTCCTTCGTATACACTGCAGCAGCAATGTGTGTGTATATATTCTATAGCTTCTTTTTAGTCAATGTGGGTGGAACAAACACCAGCTCAATGGAAATTCCAATATGAGCGTCTTCATCCATGTCTAAATTGGACAGTGATGGTGGAAATCCTGTAGCAACATATTGGTTGCACAGTGTGTTGTATTGCTCATCTCATCTGATTAGTCAGCTGCAGGCAGGGTGTTACAAAGATTCATATAAAACCTTTCTCAGGAACAACAAGTATTTAAATACATCGCTATATTTAAGGATGTCGCTCTATGATAATTTAATTCACTTCTAATTTATTACTTTGTCTTATCAACTTTCCACTTTTGCAGCGCTCAATGCATTGGAGGTGCTTCCTGTTGCCCCTCCACCTCCTCCACGTCAGCTGACAGAAGAGGAGACCCAACGACTGGAGGAACAGGAGGAAGGTACCCTCAGAGAGCTCCGTCTCTTCCTGCGCGATGTCACCAACCGCCTTTCCCAAGATAAACGCTTCAAGGCTTTTACAAAGCCTGTGGATTTAGAAGAGGTACTTGTCCTATTAAATGATATAGTCTTATTCCCTATGATCCCCGAATATAGCCTGACTTAATGCTAAATCACTGTTGGCCTAACTGAGAATAATGACTACTTCCAACAGGTTTGTTGAGTTGCTGTCATTATTTCCATTGATTCCCACTACCAAAGCCTCCTTGTGTTTTCAGGTACCAGATTATGCTGAGGTGATCAAGAAGCCTATGGACCTGTCAACAGTACTCTCTAAGATCGACCTCCATCAGTATGAGACGGTCAAGGAGTTCCTCCACGACGTAGATCTCATCTGGCAGAATGCCCTTGAATACAACCCAGACAGGGACCCCTCAGGTACTCAGTCATAATGCTCATGGAGAACAGATTATCAAGACTTGCAGTAACTGGATAGGATAAAACAACAGTTTGAACATAAAATTTGCACTTTTGCTAATATGTGTTTGTGGGTGTGTTTTTCCTCCAGATCGTCAGATCCGCCACAGAGCATGTGCATTAAAAGACACCGTCCATGCCATCATCAAAGACGAACTGGATGAAGATTTTGAGAAGATCTGTGAGGAGATGAAAGTGTCACGCAGCACAAGAGGTGAATGGTGTGAGTGTGTACTTGTATACAGTTAGAAGGTTAGTCAGGTGAGTTGTAGGACTCATGGCAGAAATAATTTTACCTTGCACATTTCTCAACCTCATTTATTCAACTCAGTTGCGATTTAAACCAAGACTGCACATCCACACCTTCGTATTCAGAATGCATAGAGTTTGTTTTGGTAGACAGAAAACGGTTTCACAGAGTTGTTTTGATAAAAAGCTTTGTGCTTTCTTAGCAGGTGGCTCTACCGTCCGATATGCTCCCTCCTTCTACCACGTCCTTCCCAAAGTGTCTAAATCTCCTGCTGAGGCCAAGATCACTGACATGACTCCACAAAGCGAGCCAACTGGACCCACAGCTGCAGTGACTCCCAATACAAGTGCCTCTGCTGTTACAGTATTTAAAAACTCAGGTAAAGACTACTGTAGATGACAAAAATTAAATTATGCATTTAAAAGAACTTTTGCAAAAAAGAAAATCCTTATCCTCTTTTGTTCCTCCAGCTCAGAGGAAGAAAAGGCGGAAGAGTCGCTGGTCTGCTGGCCTCTATGCAAGGAAGAGGTCTTCCTGCTCTCCCCACACATCTAGAGATGATGGACACTTGGGGTCTGATGAGGATGAGGAAGATGGGGACGATGAGGAGGAGGTTGAGAAGGCAGGAGGAACAGAGTGTGATGAGGGGACAGGAGGAGAGGAGGAGCAGATGGTGATTGATGAAGAGTCAGGGCCTGTACCAGCTAAGGAAAGTAGTTTGCAGCCCATTGAGAAGGAGCAGGACAGTCAGGAGGGAGAAGAGGAGATGAGTCCAGCTGCTGAAGACAAGGCTGTCCTGTGTGAAACAGACAAAAGAGAAAATGTCGACAAAGAAAAACTAGATAAAGCTGTGAAAGATCAACCAGAGCTGTCAGAGGAAAACAACAAAGAGTTAACAAAGGCAGGAAATGAGATCAGTGAAACTATTTCAGTGAACACTAACCAGGACAGCCACACTGAGACAAAGGGAGATGCCCAGGGACAGTCCAACACAGAGGAGAGTGGTGAAACTAACTGTCAGAAACTGACAGAAACTGAGACTGACAAATGTCAAACTGTAACAGAGGCAGGAGACGGTAACAACAGGGTCCTTAATGTAGAAGAGTCAGCGCAGAATAGCCCTGCTGAACCAATGGAGTTGGAAGCAACAGAAACCTCAACCACAGATACCCCTGAAGCTGTCAAAGGAGAGGAAGACACAAGCACAGGTTTGATATTAACACTGTCTTACAAAATTTGAAGACAATATCAAGAGGATTGCAGATGAATGTCTAGCTAAAGAAAGTCAGTGCAGTGTTTCTAGATAGCAAAGTGCAATCATGTTTCTGAGTGAAGGTGTCAATAGAATGTCATCCATTATGAACACTTTGTGTGTGTGTGTTTGTGTCTCAGAGTGGTGTGTGAGACGCGTTACTAGATCTCTGAAGACCACTGTGCAGCAGCAGCAGTTTATCGATGTGCACAAGGCTCTGCAGATCCTGGACCAGGAAACTCCTCCTCTGGTGGTGGATAAAGTCAAATTAAAGGTATGTGGGATACTGTGGGTGTTGGTTTACATAGTTACTGGTCAGATAGGTTTTTCTGCATCTGGACAAAACTCACAGAAGCCCTAAAAACTCCTCCACCCTGTACTCTTTGGATTTTTCTCCACGGGGGGGTATGTAATTTGATGACTACAACTGTAATCTGTTGTCTTGTCTCTCCTCTTCCTCTTGCCTTTCTTCCACATTACCTTAGGAGCTGTTGGAGAGATTGGTGACCAAGACTGAAGGCTATGAGGTCTACAAGCTGGAGAAACTCTATGCTCTGCTCTGCCAGTGCATTTATAGACACAGACGAGACCACAACAAAACGGCACTTATACAGGTTAGTGTTGTACTGTACTGATGATGAGTAAGAAAAGCACAGGTGTAACTAATAACCACAATGATAAGAGGACAGGAAGCCTGTGAGCCTAACAGCAGGCTCCTGACACACCTCATTAATTTTATTAATTACACATGTGTATATTGTCAACACATCTGCAGTAATTAAGGCTAATTCCAGTTCCAGTTTTCTCATAATGGAATATTGCAATGCATTCTAAGATGAGTGAAAGGAAATGATGAATACTTGTAGCCTTAACATGGGATATTGTCAGTGTTATTCAGTGTTAATTGAACTTTTATTTAATGTTATCAGCATACTTTTTTGTACTTCAGTGTTTCTAATCTATTGTTCTTTCCTTGTCATTTGATTAGGAGTTGGAACAAGAGATTGAAGACTTCTGTTGACTTTTCTACAGCAACAATACGATTAATTATTATAATCATCCCCTTAGCTGTGTAAATATACAAACACTGGTTCTATTTTCATAGAAACCTATAGGAACCTCTATTTGTGCATTAGCTCAATCTTTGTATTACCTCTTGTTTATATTTAAATAAATGGTTTCTTCTAAATATTTTTGTGTGCCTTTTTGTGTGTTTAAGATTTTGAGTTTCAGTTTCTGAAGAATCTCGTCATAGCTACTTGCTCTCACTGCTACAGGTGTTCACCAATATGTCTTTTGTTACATCTACTGCTTGATATGTGAGAAAACCTTCTTGTAACTAAAATGCTGATTGTTTGATACCCATATCGTCAAAGAAAACCTCAGTGAGGAAAGAATTCATATGCATCCCTGTCTGAACTCCCATAAATGGGGTTATTAGAGTTAAAATCAGTTTACAAAGAGGATGTACATACAATGTGTGAAAACAGATGTATGTGACATCAGTTAAGTTACAGATTTGTTTTAAAGCCTGTGTATACAAACCGGAATTCTAGCATTTTAAAGATGTTGGCGTCCACCTTGTAAATCCCTTGTCCTGTATTTTTTTTTAGAGGTTTTCCTGCCCCAGCACATCTGATTCAAATGAACAGGTCATTATCAGGCTTCAGCAGAGCTTGATGAGCCGATCATGTATAAGGTCCGATCCATTATGGAGGGAGTATGTGTGCCGCATGGCTTTATGACCACTTTCTTATAATCAGTCTCTAAGAACACCTCCAACATTATAGAAGCGCAAAACTTAATTGATTTAGGTTTCCATTTAACATTCTTTATATCACTCTTTCTGTATAATACAAGGTGAAATAATGGTGTTTGTATATATCTGGAAATGCACCTCACAAAAACTTAAATAGTGTGTGTGTGTGTGTGGATGCCACCATAATCTTCCAGCCATGCACCGCTTTGTCTGACATTCAGTTGCTGTAATTGGGATCTTTATTTTTTTATTCATAGCAAGTCCTCTTCTGGTATTCGTGTCTCCTGTTATAGTCGTTCTGGGTTCATTACTATCCGCAAAGTGAGCTTGCATTTTATTTTCGCACAGTTATTAATATATAATAAGGCGTTGATGTCAGAGCTTATGAACACGGTGTGGAAGATGAAAAAAAATCAAGGGAAGCATGACGAGCAACCCGATCAGGTGCGCTGAAAGGGAACTTTGCGATGTCAGTGTTGTCCTCAAGTAGCTTCTCATACTGCCCTGACAGGTCATGTAAGGACACCTGGCATTCAGCCCGGCCAGGAAACGAATGAGTTTAAGGCCCGCTTTAAACACTGTTATTGTCGTGTTTTTTTCCACGACAACGCATTACTGAAAATGAATAGTATCATACAGGGATTAAAGTACTGCATTTTTTTTTTTTTTGTGCTAAATTTCCGAAATTGTCAGAGGCACCGAGAGTCGCCGGGGAATGACGTCAGGACGTATCACATTGAATGATGACGCCGTTTGATCATTAAAAAAAATCTGCCGTTAAAAAATACCAGAGAATTAGGTCAGCAAACTAACACAGCACCGGCGGGCACGTTGTGAATGTAACTACCGTGTTTGTGATTATATACGTTTCACAAAGGCGCGACGTGGGCTTGAAATAACCTGCTCCGACGAGGAGAGAGATGTCCGGTGTTTCCAGCATCTGCAGACGGGGGCCGTAGCCGTTAGACCGGTCCGTCTGTCTGTCTGTCTGTCTGCCTCCCTCCGCTGGCTCTGGGAGACCCGCAAGCCCGAATAACGTTAACGCGACGGTAGTCCCGTCCAGGCTGGGGCTGAATGGTTAGCCGGGGAAAGGAGAGACACCGAGAGACACCACCAGACAGAAGCTGAAGGCTGCTCTGCAGAGACCCAGGAAATTACTTCTCGCCTCGTCTCGCCTGCCTGGTAGCAACACAGTGCACATTTCAGTAGTTCCAGTAAGTTTACCGCCAGACGTGATCAATAATAATGAGCGCCCCGGCTAACACTAGCTAGTTGGCCCACCACATATTCATGCTAGATGCTGTGATGCTAAGTTACATGTCCTTTTATGTTAATTTATTGCTCTATCGTTACTTTAATAATATCGAATCAGCTAGCTCACACCTCCAAATTATTATTGAGGCGCTAACTGTTGGTGCATATCACCTCCTGAAGGCTGTACAGTCCACGCTATTGTTAACGGTGCAATCTGTGTGACAGACTTGACAAACATTAAGTGATGAACAATGGGCTCCAGACATATTGCAGAAGTGGACATTATAATTACACATTTCCAACACCTCTGTAATGGTGAATGACCTTCGCAGGCTAAATGGGGCGGTGACCATCAAGTTAGGATCCTTATCAACACACAAAGACACAAATGAAAATTAAATCAGATGTTTGCAATAACCAGCCAGTGTGTTCCACACGTGCAGTTAAGAAAACTAATATATTATAACCTGCTTTTCATTTCATTTGGGCCCTGCTACTGGTAGAGGATCAGTACTTTATGTGGGTTCATCCTGTGATGCACTCCAACATGTTGGTAATACAGTGGAATAAGGCATGTATGAATGTTCGGTTGTTGGAATATTCACTACTATAGTTAATGTCTTTTATGTGGAATCATATGTTTTAGGATTTTACATAATTATGTATGAGAATGAATGATTTCAATCAGGGCTGCAACCAGTTATTGACTCATTAATTTAGTGCATACAATGTAAAAGCAAAAATGTGGAAACAAAGAGGCAGGTCACAATTTCACGGAGCCCAAAGACTCTTCAAATAGCGTCTTGTTTCTGATCAACAGTTGAAATACATTACTTTTAGGCAGCGAAAGCATAATTTCAATCAGAGGGAATTGTTATTTTTGCTTTGTCAATGACTGTAAAAAATAATTGATTAGACATGTAAATAATTATTTAAGTTTTCTGACTAATCCATTGCATACATTTGCGTAATTGCCTTGGTCATTAATGTGAATTTGTCTTGCAATTATGGGCATATATTTATGTTTTTTTACTGTGTTTCGTGACGAATGCAAACCTCATACAAAATTGCACTCGTTCAGTCCTTTTTCAGGCCTACACAAGTCCTGCTGTTAGTCATCATGCTTAAAGAAGTGCCCACACTGAGGGTGCCCAGGTGTTTCCACCACCTGAGCACCTTCACTGTTCACTTGTGTGTCTGGCTACATAAACCCCAGGCTGTATACACTTTATTCTTATGACCCTGAAATATCATGTGTTAGACGGCACAAACACAATTCATTCTGTATGAATTGAAAATGTGCAGGGTTTATTAAAGGGGTTCTAAGTAACAATTTGTATCAATTTACATGTAATAATCACTTTTCTTACTGGACATATGTGAGCAGATTGAATGTGACGGGATAAATGAGACCTTCCCCGTGTCTCTCAGATGCCTATACAAGCCTGTGGACAATTTGTTTAAGTTGTTTAATGCTGCTGGACTGTGGATTTCTTTGTGAAGGACTTGTGTCGGATTTTCCATGAAAATCCAAAGGATGTGACTTTATGCACGTTCTCAAGTGCCTTGTATCAGTGCCTCTCTCCGCTCTGCTGCCATAGAGCAACAGTAGCTAATGTTTGTTTAGAGATGGAGTCCACTAACATAAACTTATGTCCAGCTTCCTGCACTACACCGAAGGTCCAAAGAGCCCCTTTACATTTCAGAAACAATTCCATACATTTACATGATATTGTTGTCTTACTATATATATCTTGATTATGTAGGGCTGCAAGTAACAGTAACCTTCATTACTGATAAATCTATTTCTTCAAGTATTTGTTTGGTCTCATAATGTCCGCCAGTTTATAAAGCCCAAGAGCTTAAAACTGCCTCTCTTGTCTAAGTAAAGTCCCAAATCCTACAGGTGTTCAGTTTCTTTTAATAGGAAGCATTAAAAACTCTAATCCACGCTCCAAAGTTGAAGATGCTTTTGATTAGACTTGTTACACCAAAGGCGGACAATCTTTGAAATAAGGATTCGAGAATATAGGTCCAACAGTTTTTTTTTTTTACAATAAATTGTTTTTGACATTTGTATTTTGTTATGTTTCCCCCCCACCAGAAATACCGTACATGATCCAAGGACTCTAGCATGTGAGCACAACCACATAAGACATGTGAGCCTCGACACTTCTGTCCCAGATCTTCTTAAGCCTACGCAGAAGTAAACAGAGTTTGGTTTGACAATGTCGAGCCGCCGGAAATCGACCACGCCTTGCATGGTGCTGCCCTCTGATGTGGTGGAGCAGGAAGAGGTGGAGGATAAAACCGAAAGGACAAAGGAGGAAGAGGCAGAGGAAGAGGAGGGGAAGGTGAAGGAGGGAACAGAGGATGGTCCAACTGCAGAGGAGCTGGATCAGGCAGTAGTGGTTGTCCCCACCCCTCCAGATACAGGTGAGATTGTTCTTAGCCCCTTCTCCATGTACAGATGACAGTGGCACTTTTTAAATCTGAATTGACGGGAATGACACGATGTTGTGTGATCGTTATCACAGATGAGCCCAGTGTCTCTACTGTAGAAGACAGTGAAGTCCTCGGCCCCTCATTGAAGCGCAGCGCCACAAACCCTCCTGAGGATCTGGACAGCAACCAGCCGACCCAGGAGCAACAGTGTGATACACCCGAGGACGGAGGAGCAGACCCTGCCGCAGTTGCTGCCATCTCTCTCAGCAAGACCCCCATCATGAGGATGAAGACCAAATCTGAGCCCAAGAGGATCGCAGTGTCCCTGAAGTCAGCAGATGAGGCAGTCGAGGGTTTCGGAGGGGGTGGCGAGGGAGACGTGGGAGGAGAGCAGGAACCCATTGAGGCTCCTCTAGGGCCAATGACGCCCGTGGAGATGCTGCTGCACGACTCCATGAAGCTCGGGGGAGGCGGCTTGCTGGTCAGCCCACCCTCAGAGCAGCAGAGGAAATCATCCAGTTTAAACCCCACAGTCCTGCCTGCTGGCCTGGCACAGGTAGGAAGTCTCGATTATGCAAGTGTTTAGCTGACTCATCCAGGAGCATGGACGTAAGAATACATCTGCCCCTATCTCTAAAAAGTTAATACATGTATTCAGAATCAACAGCAGCCTGGAAACGTAAAAAAGAAAATGAAACGGCTGGTAGTCTTTGGATAATGGTTGGCCATAATTTTAAACATCCCCTCCACACATGTGTTTAGATGTATACTAAACTCTGTATTTTAACTAATAATGTGTTTTTGATATGCAAATTGTTCTATTATTTTTTCAAAATCCTTAGAATTACATCTCCTCCTCAGACTCTGCATATATAAATCATTGCTCAGTGAAGCTCAAACATTCAACTGTAGGAACATAAAGACAGAACATACTTTGACTGGAGGGGGACAGAGAGGTTGTATGTCAACTCCAGCTACAGGACAGGCGCCCCACAGCTGATAGAAATGCATCCTGTGTTTCTCAGGCAGTGACTCACCTTTGCCACTTTGTTCCATTATCAGTCCAGTCTTTCTTATGTCCCCCCTCTCTGTCTTTGTTTCAGGTGCTTTCTGCTTTCCAGGCCCAGCACACTGCAGCAGCAGCAGCAGCTCAGCCTCAGCTACTGATTCCCCTCAGCAGCATCCCATCCTACAGTGCAGCTATGGACACCAACCCCCTGCTGGGCAGCACATACAAGAAATTTCCTTACCCCTCCATGGCTGAGATCAGCAGCCTGGCAGCACAGACACAGTTCACAGAGGAACAGATCAAGGTAAATGTTGTTTTGGGTAGATTACCTGTGCTCACAAAGAATGTTGTGTTTTCAGTAGGGATGAACCAGTATGTTTGTTTCATGGCTGACACCTCTACTAATTCTTTCGAACAGAGGAGATACATAACCAATATGTGTAACCAATACATATTTGCAGTGAAAGGTCAAGTCTATGTGTCAAAATTTAGAATAACCAGTGCAGGAAAGGAAAGTAAATAAGAGCAATTTTAAAGTACTTCAGTATTTTTAAAAAAAAAATTAATTTGTTGCTATAAATGTTTTACCTTTTACTTCATTACATTTATTTGATATCTTAAGTGACTAGTTACTAGCATATTTTTCAGTGTTACTGGGCAAGTACTCGTGAGGTATAACTAATCTAATGTTGTGGGTGGGGCCATGAGTTAAACAGAGAGGATTGTACAATAAGTTGGTCCGACCAAGCAATATGATTGGTCAACAAGAAATTTAGAATGTGCTCAAATAGGCATGACAGCACGCCTGACTTATTACTCAAAATATTACTCCACCAAGTCTGTGGCAACATTGTATTCATCTCCATGGCAACAATGTAACTGTCAGAGCTGGAGTAGGAAACGGCGGAAAAATAGGCTACAAAATGGATCGGTTTGTTGTTAATTTTGATTTATTTGGCGGTCTCAGTTGGGATGAATGGTTGGAGGAGGATGAGAGGATGATGCCTCCGACTTTCTTAAAACTGATGGGTCCTCCTCGGTGATCGCGGCATGATGTTCAGTTTTGTCGCGGCCCGCTCTCCTGAGAGACTTTATGAGTCCACTAAACGCGTTGTTTGACGTTGTGAGCTCAGTGTCTTGCATTAGACACCATGCGCGACTGAGGGGAGGGTCGTTGATATAACGGTTGATGCCAGCCCTCAATCCGACGTAGCTGCTGATGGAGTAGTGCTGATCTCGGCTGTTTCTTGCTGACCCATAAAATTCATGAAGAATCCTGTTTAGCTCTTCTTTTGTTATAGTTATAAAATCTGCATCCTGTTTAGTGCTTTTCAGATACTCCTGAAAACATCTGACAGCCCAAGAAGTTGATCGGCAATAAAAATCAGCATTTTCTGTTTATCTGTGCAGTATTGATTTAGTTCAGCAAATTCCGAGACCGCGATAAAACATTAACGTCAACTCAGTGTTCACTCATCTGGGACTAGAAAATCGTTTCTGTTGCTAGGTCGTTACTAAGGGTTGAATCATTTGCTGTAGTGGTAAACTACGTTCCATTACACATATGAATCTACTGACGTGACTGATTTTGTTTCAGTTATTAGTCCGACCCCATGTGTTTCCTTGGAAACACGACGCACACTTGCAAAAACCTCTAAAATTTTAGAGCAAATTGTCCATCAACATGGATATATGTTGATTATACATTTTATTTTTGTTGGTATTAGTTGTA
This sequence comes from Sparus aurata, assembly GCF_900880675.1. Taxonomy (NCBI): domain Eukaryota; kingdom Metazoa; phylum Chordata; class Actinopteri; order Spariformes; family Sparidae; genus Sparus; species Sparus aurata. Next base: position 13,184,775 of record NC_044203.1, on the reverse strand, counting down.
TAATCGCAATATTACCCTTGAGGGTGTGCTTTAAAGTCATTTGTGCACTTCACAGTCTGACTGCATCACTGTCGTGCTCAAATGACGTTAAAGCACACCCTCGAGGGTAATGTTGCTTAATTCTACATTGGAGCCAAAATAGCATACTTTGTTGTTTCTTTTAATTGGCAACCAGAAAAAATAAAAACACCAATTCCATTAATCAGAAAAGTCCTGTATATCGGATCCAATAATGTGTCTGTTTCTGGTTTTTTGTTTTTATAACATAAAATACCTAAAAAAAATCTACAAGTTGAAGTTCCTTTCTTTCTGTTTGAAAAAAGAGAAAAGGGCCACCTCAATCTTGTTTTGAAATATAAAAAATGTCTGAAATATACTAGATTTTGCCTTTTTGCATATTTTTGTAAATGGTTGAATCAAATGTGCTTGATCTACACCAAGGTGTGGTTCTCAGCCCAGCGACTGAAGCATGGTGTGAGCTGGACTCCAGAGGAGGTGGAGGAGGCCAGAAGAAAACAGTTCAATGGCACGGTGCACACGGTCCCTCAAACCATCACTGTCATACCTGCTCACCAACTCTCAGCTGCTGCCAACGGCCTGCAGTCCATTCTTCAGACGTGCCAGATAGTGGGCCAGCCTGGCCTGGTGTTCACACAGGTAGGTAAGGAAAGAAAACACATATATATAACCAGACTAACAAGGCGTAGACCTGCCTTGCCTTTAACTGTATGTCTGTCACATTGCCTTTCATATATTGATCCAGTTCAAATAAGCATTAATGTCTTAGGGGTGAAGCCATAATTAATCACATATAGAGGAGACTGCTGTGTCTTGCAATCAGCAATCTGCCATTGTGTTCCTTTTCTGCTGTTGAGTCTCTGGTCATTAGGGTCCGGGCAGCCAGGACACTATTGTATTCCTAGGAATTCTTTTTCTTTCTTTCTTCTTTCTTTCTTCCAAGGAAGTCATACTTCCCAAGAGCGAAAACTCACCAAACTTTACAGAAATGTCTGACCCCATGCCAGATTTACCTAATTCCAAGGACATGTCAGTGTTCCTCCTGGGGGGGGCACAATAAGCGTTTTAATTTTAAAAACTTTAAAAATACCTACAAAATCAACAGTACATGCTCCAGTTTTGAAACTTTCACCAAACTGTAGCCCCAATACTGCTGAAACTTTAGTCCACTTAAAATCATTACAAATTATGAAGTCCATCACTCAGTTTTTTTCAAAACCTGTAAAACTTATAAAACTCCCACAATTTTTGCTCAATTGTCACCAGACTTGCTAGAGAGCATCTTCAGACCGCCCTCCACAAAACTTGTTTCTCGGATTTTTGATTTATCAAAAATCAAGCCTACAGTGCATCAAAATGTTTGACTGTAAACATATACTATCAAATTCTTGCTAAATACAATTTCAATCTTCCTGAAAAAAATTGAGAATATTTTGGAGTCATGGCTGATGAAGTTTGGCAAATATCAGAATTTTACCTAAAAAACTGAATTTTGAGAACATATTGAATTCTGCTCTCATGTGAATAATTGCAGTCAATGCAAGCAGCATTTTTAAACATCAGTTATTCACTTATGGAGCAAATGAATCATTTTTAAAAACAAATTACCAACATCTCCATGCTGCAATATGTGTATTTTCAGATTTTTGTCTTGATAACTGAATTTTTTACAGTGGTTTCAAATCTGCCTGCACAACAGTGAATGGCTTACTCAGTTTGTGAAGCCACTGTTGTATTGCCACTTGCCAATTAGCTCAGAGCGATAGATGACAGTCTTTGGTTTCAGAAGTTGTGAGTTCAAGCCTCAAGTGGTCCAAAATGAACATTGTTGTCAACTGTCTTGTCTTCCTATTCTCCTGTTTGTTGCTCAGAATTGCCAAAAATAGCCCGGACCCGACCCATCGCCGCACAGCAGCTATAATTTTACTTAGTTTTAATGAATACATTTGAATATTTGTTCATATCTTTGAAGACAATTTTCAAAACTCTTTATTAGGTCTTACAAGGTCTCAAAATGTTAATCAGATTCCCTGTCAGCAGACTTAAAAGGCTCTCCGTGATGTATCAGGTAATTTTCAGTAGGTCATATGCTAATATTTATTATGTGCTGAAGAGAAGCTGAATAAAATGTTAGTGTATTTTTATTGGTGCAGACAGTATAACTGTAATGACAGTTTTGTAAACCATGCCATAAATGCTGGGTTTGCTTATAGCTCAGCAGTATCTGCCTGGATCTTGTGAACAAAAGTCTTGCACCAAGTACATGCAGAGCTTGTTAAACAGTTTCTGTGTGAAATCTTTCACTCAGCTGCATGTTCTCATCTCTGTTGGTTTTGGTCTCTGGCCTGACTCATATATTTTACAAATTAAGGAGAGTGAAAATAGAGTCTGTCAGAAACAGCCGTCCATTGATGCAAGTCCTTGAATCAATTTCAGCAGTTACATGCGAAAACCAGTTTTATCCATAGAGTGTAGTGTTACAAATAACATCTACAGTTTTTTTAAACAATAAATGCATCCCTGTATGGTTATATGTCTCATCCTTTCATTTAGTGTGTCATTATTATCTGACTCTGTGTAGGTCGGCCCAGGAGGGAACCTTCCAGTGACCAGTCCCATCACTCTGACAGTAGCAGGGCTGCCCAGCCAGTCTCAGAGCTCCAGCAGAGTTCCCTGCCAGCCCACCCCAACAAACAGTGAGCTCAAACGAGCCACCACTGTCCAGCCTCCCTCTCTTTCTCCACAGGTAAGGATAGCCCTTGTTGTTGCCTGTCAAACAAATGCTTTTTGTGCCCACAATCTCACCTGTAGCCATTTTGTCTTTCTTCTAAATGGTATGTGGCACCTATGTATGCCAAATGGCACTGCAGAAAGCCTTGATTAATATATAACTTTCCCCTTTCTTTTTCTAAGGAGAATTCGGCCCTCAGTGCTGATACATTCAGTTTGCGGCCTAAGAAGTCCAAAGAGCAGCTGGCAGAGCTGAAAGCCAGCTACCTGAAAAACCATTTTGTCACTGATGCTGAAATCGCACGGCTGATGAAGCTCACCAACCTGACAAAGGGAGAAATCAAGAAGTGGTTCAGTGACACCAGGTACAACCAGCGCAATTCCAAGAACAGCCATGTCATTGTTTTCCATGATGGAGGTGGAAGAGGCGGCTGCAGTAGCAGTGCTTCCACCACCATTGTTATTGACTCAAGCGACGAGACTCCCACGTCTCCCCTTCCTCCACGCACTCCCCCCGTGAAGGAGAAGGAGACGCGGCCCAAAACATGGAATCCATTCCCAGATTTCACCTTGCAAAAGTTTAAAGAGAAGACTCCAGAGCAGCTGGTGGTGCTGGAGGAAAGTTTTGAAAAGAGCAACACCCCATCAGACGAAGAGCTGAGCCGCCTGAGGACAGAGACTAAACTGACGAGGAGGGAAATTGATGCGTGGTTCACTGAGAGACGAAAAATGCCACCTGTCAGCACGTCGTCCCCAGATTCTTCAGAGGGAGGAAAGATGGAGACGGATGGAGCAAAAGCAGGAGAAGGAGGAGCAGGAGCTAGCTCTTCTTCTTCTCCTCCTGCCTCTTCGTCTCGTAAAGGTAGTCAGACCCCGCCCGGTGGACGCAGTAGGCAGCTGCCCAGCAGCAACAAAGACATGAAAGATAAGAGTAAAAAGACCCCGGAGCAGCTCCATATTCTGAAAAGTGCCTTTGTGCGGACCCAGTGGCCCACACCAGAGGAGTATGACCAGCTGGCAGAAGAGAGCGGCCTTCCTCGGTCCTACATCGTCAGCTGGTTTGGGGACTCTCGGTACTCATGGAAAAACAGTAACCTCAAGTGGTTCTTCCAGTATCAGAGTGGCAATGTCGAAGGGCCAGCTGGTGGAGGAGGCAATAAGATGGTAAGCGGCAGCATCGGTCGAAAAAGACGTGGCCGAAATCGAGGTTGGGGGCGGTCTCGAACCAGAAAGCAGCCAAGGAGGTCTGCCTCGTACAGTGCAGACGTTAATAGATCTCCCGTGTCAAAGAAATTCAAGACTGGGAGGGAGATTCTGAAGGAGTACTACCTGAAGCACCATTTTCTCAATGAGCAAGACCTGGATGAGCTTGTCACCAAGACCAACATGAGCTATGAACAGGTAATGAAAGGATCTTTTTTATTGGAATGTCAGTGAGATTGACTGTCAGCCAGGGTTCTGTTTCCCAGTAGCTTTTAATAGTACCTTCTACCCACTCATTAAAGGCTTAAAATATCTCAACATGCAGGTGAACACTACATGTTTTATGTAAGTATTTTTCCTTTTTTAGTTTTTTTTTGTTATACTTTTATCCTGATCTCTGTTAAGTGTGGTATGACTTAAAATGAGCGCTGATTAGAAAATAAGAAAAAGGAGTCAAACTCACATACACAAAGATAAGAAGTTGAGTTGAGTTGTTTGCCAATTTCAGTTGTCATCACCATCCTCCCCCCTTTTGAACTAACATATTCAAGGCTTTTAGTCAATATGCCACTTTCCTTTCTTTTTAAGTTTCCATGTGTTCTCTTTTCATTTTGTTTGGCGCATGTTTTCCAGTTGCCATTTTAAGATTTTTCAGTGTGCATAAAAGTGACGTCTTCCTGGCGCAGAGGCTAAATCAGTCAAGGTTTACTTTCTTAAACTGATTTCCACTCGATAACATGAATTACGAATGGAAAGAAGCTGAAAACTCTGGTCTTATTACTGCACTTTCAGCTTTGTACAAAAGAGAAGGGCATGACACAATTCAAGAAGAGTAATACAACAAGTAGTATCCACGTCCCTCTACCCACCCCTCCAAAATACCCCCCCCAGAATAGTGCTTTTGTTTTCTAAAATCTATCGTTATCATAATACATGATATAGCCAGGATTTTAGAAATACTGAGGCAAATTTCCTTAGCAGAACTCCAACCGAACAAACGTTTGAGCATTTAGGTTTAATTATATTATTTAACTACTTAGATATACTTCTTGCACATTTTATCTCCCTGAAATATCAAATAAAGGCTATGTCAAAGTCTTCTTTAAACTACAAGGTATATAATTCTAGAGGATGATCCTTTTACTTTGATTAATTTTTTGTGCCTGAAACATTCAAGTTTTTAGGTGTGTAGTCCCAAAATTATCAAAATTGGCATTTAAATCCAGCAGCAGTTAACAGTCATGACGAGTGTCATGCCTTGAGGAAGTATTTTGGATTTTAATCTCTGTGAAAATCAAAAAATCCCACACAATGTCAATTGCTTGTAAATACTTTTTTTAAACACGGTTTCAGTCCTCAGTCCTACATCAGGTAAAGTTTGTATGAATTCCCAGAAATAGTACAGAAGACATGACCTTTGTGTCCTCACTGCTAGCTTCTGCCTCGCTTTCACCAGGCTCTTAAAGTGGTTCTCTCTCTGTTAAAAGGTGAGGGAGTGGTTTGCCGAAGTCCAGCGCCGCTTGGAAGCAGGGTCAGATCCTTTCCAGGAGTCAACTGTGGGAAGGATGGACGGAGACGAAGGAGGGGTGGAGGAGGGAGTGGAGACGCAGGGAGAGGCCTCGACGGCCACGGGGGAGCAGAGTGGCGCAGGGGCGGAAGATGAGGAAGATGAAGAAGAAGATGAGGACGATGGCGGTGATGACACGGATGACAGTGAGGTTTGGGAGCCGTCACGTAGCGTCAGGAAGTCCTTGTCTGTTTCTGAAGACTGATGATTGTGGGGAACAGTACAGAATGTTACAAATGACATACTGGTATGATCAATGCTGGAAGACTGTCAGCTAAACCAAGTCTTTTTGCCACTGATTTGCATGCATACTCATTTGCAACTTTAATTCACTGTTATTTCCAAACTATTTCTGAATCACATCTACATGAGACTAACGGATGGACAGTTAGCTTTAGCTCACTCTCTCAGTACGTATTTACTGTAAGTAATGTGAAGCAGCTTAGACACGATGGTAAAGAAGAGTTCAATGCAAGCCTCGCAAATCTCTAAGTGGCACAACAACCTTTGATAAAGCTTAAAAAGCAGCAGTTACACAATATTTTGTCGAAAGGAAATACCACAAAGTACAATCTTTATGCTGAGCTGAAGATGTAAACTTCAGCCAAAAACGGAGGTGTTTCCAGACACATCCATACATCCTGCTTGAGAAGCAATTAATGAACACTGGCTGTTGTAAATGAGAGGTTTTCAGAGGAATTGACCGTTTTTAATGTCCACCAGGCCCATTGTTAAATTTGCACTCCTCGCTTGCTAAAATGACGATTTATTTAAACATTTATGCTGCATTTCCGTGGGATGGCGTGTTGTTATGAGCACAGGCCTAATTTCCAGTGTTATGAATGTTTCACACCTGGTCCCAAACTAACAGCGCACACAGAAAAGAAAAGGAAAAAAAGAAAAAAAAGGACTTGTCTGTTGTGTTTACAAAGGTGCTTTAAAATGTTTCACAGCTAGATGTCACTCCTGAGCGATGTCCCCAATGGAACTAGCATACATCTGTGTGTGGAACTGTTTGATTTTTACATGTTACAGTATGTTTTTTGTTGTGAAGATCAAAACAAGGACCAGATACGAATCAGCTGGTTGTTTGTGTTGACCTGGGTTGATAATGACACTGAAAGTCAGGCGTTTTATCTCAATATGAGACTGAGTACCTTAATGCTGAATGAATGCCATGATGCTTTTAAAACATAGGATGTCTACTCAAGTCTTCCCTTTATAGTGGCTTGTTGTTTCATGAGTAGTATTATTAATATTATAGCTTTCTAAATGAACACCTACAAATCTGATGGAAAAATGCCACAGTATGTGTTTAATATGCACTGCTATTAACCTTTTTAAACCAACTTTTCATGTTTTGATAGACACATCAAGTTATGTATATCCTTTTATGACCTTTTTCAAGTTTTTTTGTTGTTATGTTAATCCAGAATAGTGTGACGCTGTTGTCCCAAAGTTGAATGTGTTGTCTCCTTAACAGTGGGCTACATTCTGAGGCCATGACACTGTTTGTGAGCAAAGTAACGGCCACTGTGAGGCAGACGTCTGGGTCCACTCAAATGATAATAGTAACAGAACAAATTCGTCGCAGCGTTTCACGTAGAAGGTTGATTTCCGATGGGTTGAGTGGATGGACTGAATTATAGGATAAAGTGTGCAGCATTGCAGAGTGTTTTCAAAACCATGTAAACGTACGCACCAGCTGCGGCTCCTGTATACATTTAGAGCAAGTCAATCCACAAGTTATCACCTTGTCAAGGCTACAATCACCACCAAACCACAAACACCTTGCCTTTTAGGTTTGGGCTCATCAGCTTGGGTCATAAACAAGGCCTGTGAATCATTTTGGGCCTTGTCCTGTACTTTAAAGAAAGACTGTTAAACAGCATTTCAAATAATAATTTGACTCCAGTCTGCACTGAAGAGAAAAACGTGAAGCACCTAAACTTTTTTTTTTTAAATGCACTTTGTCCACCTGTATACGTTGTGGACTAAATCCTGATTAGGCACCTTAATCTCTTATTATACCATAAAATGGCTCTGAGAGACCAAATCTGTTTTGTACGACTACAAACTGAACCAGTGTTTTGCCTTTTTAATCCTTGTGTTGTCAGGAGGAGGAATCAGTTTATCATGTTTTTAAAAATAATTTGTGTTGTTTCATAGATGTTATAAGGCTCAGAAAGCTAGAAAGAACAATCACCCACCGCTTTCTTTTGCTAGATTGCACAATTTGAGCCCCATTGATAATCTTTTCTCCTTTTGAAAATGCACACGTATTATATTTGTTTTGTACTGTCGCTCTGCTCCGACACACCCCTGTACGACTCTTGACCCCTATCCTCCAGTTCACTTTTGTAAAATGAATGCCTGGACTTTTGATGTGCACTTCCCAAGACATGTTTCTGTGAACGTGTGTCCTGTTAGCTCTCTGTTTCATGAAATTGTATACAAAACAGGAAGACAAACCAACAGGGCTGTAGGGACATCTTCACCGGACTGAAATGGTTCAGAAGATTAAAACAGACTTTGTTGAAACATTCACCTGCTCTGGTGGAAGGGATCGTTGTGATGCCTGATGAAACAGCACAGCATTCCCTCTTCGGTGGGAAGTTACCAAATAAACACTCCTCTTTGGAACTGTTTTCCTCACGCTTCACCGCAGTAAATTGACAGGACAACAGACTGAAAACTGTGTCAACAACAGTTCTTCACAAATAGGGGGAGAGACTCTGATGAAGCTTTGCAGATAAACCTATGTGCCTCCATGGGTCGTTCGCTTGTTTGAACAGAATTGCACCAACTCTCGACAGAAGATGACGGGGGGGAATTTGTTGATGCTTTGGAAATCACATACTGTGGGTGATTCTTAAGCGAAGCTTGTTCAAACTAAGTTGTGATGCATGACCGAGCTCTGCTTTCTGCTGACGCTAAAAGATGCCTAGATACTCTTAAGTTGACTTTGGAAACTTCTGTTCTAAGTCCTTAAAACAGATACCTTGGTGTTCCGAATTGTATTGTTTTTTTTTTTCAGAAGGCACTTGTTACACTACATGTTAGCACCTTTTTTTTTTAAGTGAGTATCTTTGAAACCAATGTAGTCTGCTAGCTGTACACTAGCTAAGATAGCTAGTTTATAGCAACTGAAGGAGAGCTCAAACTTTCAAACATGTCGTCGTAATGTGACAGGTGCCCTGCCATGAAAAATAACAAATTCAAAATGTTAAGGTATACCTTTTGTCTAATACTGCATGCAATAACAAAGACGAACAACTGCTTATTTGTACATACAATATTTTCGGTTGGTATACTTGGCATGGTAGAAGCCTAATCTGGGATGAATCATTTAGTAGTTTTAATAATACCAGTTACTGTTGTTCACCTACTTGACCGGAACCATAGACCTGTTTTCTCTGTTTTCTTCACTTCATGGACTCTTTTTATTTTAGGCTTGTCACTGTTAGCTTCGACAGGCTTACTTCAATTAGCTTCCTCCATTTGAGGCTAAGAGTCTACAAAAGCAAGCAAAGAGTAAACTGTCACCACATCACTATCACCACAATTTGCGGTCATTGTGCGGCAGCCCTTTTCTAACCATTTGAATCCTGCTACTTCACATTCTGCACAGGCTACAAACTGGCTCCGCAGTTACCTTGTTTTAGTCCACAGGTTAGGCTTACACCTTCCCCCAGGTATCCAGCCCACCGTCTTTTACAGTGTGCTCTTTCTTTATTCTAGTCAGTTGGTTTTTGAATGGTTTTATATGTTTCTATCTATGAAAACTGTGTCATTACAACTCTTTCCAGACATCAGTGGGTAGTTTGTTAACAAGACAAACTCATACAATATGTACAATAGAGTAGTGTTTTTGAAATAGAATCAGTTTTAGAGTGCAGACAGTGTTGCCCAAGTGGCTTTTTGGTACTTTTGTTGCAAAAATATGGAATCACAACTCAGCAGAGAAGACATGCACTTTTGGAGGACTTGTGGAAAATAATGTTCTGATAGCACTCAGAAAACATTTGTCTTCTTAATCACGTGTCTTTACATCTACATCGGTGCTTTAACATTAAATGTAACAGAAAAATGCTATATATATGGCAGAACTAATTCACCAGGGCCCCCTTCAAAGATGTTCTGTGCTTTATAGATCTGAAGCTACAACCATAACAGAAGTCATCCACGTAAACATTCGATATTAGCCACATATTAGGTGGATGCTAAGAGTTTTGGTAGGAACAGAACGAGCCTGGCGCTACTACAATATTACCGTCTACTAAACCAGAATCCTACTTTCAGTACGAATCGTGCATTTAAATAGTTCTCTCAGGTGGCTGAGGTGCTGTGTCTGCTCGCTGAGTTGTGATTGTATATCCAACAGTCTTCTTGTATCCCAATTAACCTTGTGCAGTAGAGCTAAAAGCTAACATTGTGATCTGAGTAGTTTACCTGCTGTCCTATTGTGCACATAATGTCATATCTGTATCCTTCGCTGTACTTCTGCTATAGTCCTCACTTGTTTTCTGTATTTACACAGGTAGTTGGTTGAATGTTCCTTACAGCAATCAGAGATTCAGATGTTTTCACTTAACAGCAGCCAGCTTTTTTTTTCTCTCTCTAAAGGAGCATCAAACACCTTGTCAGAGTTGTAATATACTGTACGTATGAATTGATTTTTTTTCTTTTTACAATCTCATTCACAGTGGAATTTTCATCTTTCAGTTTTCTGATCAGATTTTTATCTGTTGACAGTTTTTACCCTCAAGTTGTTGCTTCTTAAGAGCGTGCTTTGCTTTTTAGCATACACTTTTCCCTTGGTTTCCTCTTCAATACAAGTTACAGACCTGTTTTACTAGATGGTGACGGTGATTTTTATCAAGTTACATTTGGTTCTGTAGACACAGAGACACAATGATAAACTGTATAATGGGGAATTAAATATCGCCCCTAACTTGAACTGATAAATGTGGCTTTTAAAAGATAGGCTGTCATGTCAGTCCTTTAAAAATCAACCTTGAACTTGATTTACAGCGAGAGGAGATTCTTGAAAAAAAACGGACTTGTTTTGGACTTTTTGCAGGCAGTGCATGCAAAGATGATGTTTCTGCCTGCAACAATCATGACTTAAAACTCCGTGACAAAACAGTTCAAATCGGTGTCATTCTGTGTCTACAGGAACTGACATTTCCATCTACATCTAAGTTATTTCCACACTCTGCCTGTACATCTGAAATGTGCTACAAACTGAGAGT